>NC_140277.1:190196-212696 GCF_964030765.1 Micromesistius poutassou | reverse complement strand
GAAAGAATGATTACTAAATATTATTGTCCTTGATTGTATTTTCACATGGATTTAAAATTCTACTGTGGGAAAGCAGCACATATTAACCTTGTTCCCTCTCTCTGGACGGCTGCGGCTGCCGGTTTCCATGGCTACTGGACTGGCTTGGGTCTGCGTGGAGGATGATAAGCTGGCCGCGGCGTGGGACACACGCTGCCGCTTCGTTAGGGCAGCAGATCAGAGAGGCGGTCAACAGTAAAACACCACACAGGACTCTGCAGCGAGGCTGTCTCCTCATGTGTGATGTTTACCAAGGACGGAACAGATATTGATGAGGACCGGATGTTATATTGATAACAGGATATTATATTGATAACTGGACATTATATTGGTTATGAATGGATATTGGGAGCTCTTGAGTCAGTGCTCAATATGTGGAAGCCGGTGGATTCTAGCGTGAAGTGTATTACAAGGAGACCAACAGAAATTCCATAGGGCTTCCACACACACAAACGTAGCCGGGATGAGAGTAGATAATTACATCTGCAGCGTCCATGTGAGCGGTTCTAGCCCTCAGTGCTTCCGAAATATCATTTATCTTGTTTTGAAAAATACAATTTACCTGGAGGACATCACAAGGCCACACCACAATCTAATCTAAAAACCTAAGGAGAAATACCTCTACCCTACAATGGCTCTGTTGAAGGTATTATGGGCATTATTTAAGGGATAATGTACAGGTGGTCATTATTTAAGGAATAATGTACAGCAGGCAGACAGTCATAATGTAAGGGATAATGTACAGGTGGTCATTATTTAAGGGATAATGTATAGGCAGACAGTCATAATGTAAGGGATAATGTACAGGCAGAAGGTGATAATGTAAGGGATAATGTACAGGTGGTCATTATTTAAGGGATCATGTACAGGCAGAAGGTCATAATGTCAGGAATAATGTAGAGGCAGACGGTCATTATGTAAGGGATAATGTACAGGCAGACAGTTATAATGTCATGGATATCCGTCCCTCTGTGCCTCTGCCCTGTCATTACCTTCTCTGGAGCAGCCGCACTAACCCTACCGCCAATGTTGATGGCACAAACACACATCTTTGAAGCATCTCTATCATTTATTGTTGCCTGCCAGCTTAGCCATACACTTGATCTATATATATACTGTATATGACTATGTCTGCACATAGTCATATACAGTATATTTGTAGTAATGACTGGCTGACTGCTCATTACCCTGCTTATTAGACAGATACTTACTAAAGAATGATTTTAATTAACTATAAGATATAGACATACAGTACATCTGTATCTATAAAAACTTGGAGCTTATCAATAGAACTGCGTCCATGGCAACGGTCTGTTGATCAAACACGGTCTGCTTTTCAGAAATAACAGACCTAAGCAGACCGTAATTGACCGTGAGAATCTATCATTCATCCAAGCCATGTAAAGGATGTGTGTGATAGATGTGTGTGTGTTTGGGACCTGTATCAATAGGGGGATGTCCCGTCCCCTCATTTTCAACATGCGGTTGTAGGAAGGTGAACATTGTGCTGGGGCAGCTGGTTTACTGCACTGCAACCCGTATCAATCATTCATGGAAAAAGGTGGTTGTGTCTTTGCAACACCATGGCACCGACCAAGTGGACACACACAGTAATGTACAGGTCATGTAGTCGCCTCATGGAACAAGACCGCATTCATGTCAACATACATTTCTCTAAGAGTAGTCGGTATTGATTTTATGAGGTAAATGAATGCTGCCTGTTGGTTAAACAGCCACACTGAACCTCAAGAGGAATAGATGCAGGCCTACGCAACAGATATCACATTCACATTGAACACGGTCGTAGAAAAAGGAAATATGGATCCATACGCTACCTTCAGAGAGGCACAACGTGGTGAAATGTAAATCAAGGTTAGTCTACAGTGTGCTACTGAAGTGAACATGGAGTAAACACGCGGTACAGCCTAGGTCAACGTTGAATGCACAGCAAGAACGAGAGAAAGGTCATTAATGTCCTGGTGTGGTCTGACTTAATCGGTAATCGTTGATAGGGTGAAGAAGTTTCATAGCTCATTACACTGTTATCAAAACGCTCTATTAAACGCTCTATTAAACGTGGTAGTGAGTGGAGTTGAAGTCTAACGGCATAAAAATGTTTTGAAAACCTAAACAGCGCATTTTATAGTGCAATAAAGTGCACTATTATGAATGCTTAAACACTGTATTTTACTTTGATTTTAACCACTACACGTCTACAATAAAGCCTGACCCCATTGGCCTTTCACAATCTGTGTATGTAGTGTGTTTGTGCGTGAGTGTGAGCGTGTGTATATGTGTGTGGATGCAGGCCTGCGTGCATGCATGTGTGTATGTGTGGTGCATTGCTGTGTTTGCGCTGTGTGTGTGTGTGTGTGTGCGCGCACATGTGCGTGCATGCCTGCACGTGCCTGCGTGTTGTGTGTGTGTGTGTGCGCGTGTGGGGGTTTTCATGTGTCTGCATGGCAGGCAGAAGGCTGTTTCCTGAGCTGTCTCATTAACCAGACTCATGTAATCATGGTGGTGTGATTCACCAACATGACATTAAGCAGTCGCAGCAGCGGCCAAAGACGCCCAAATCGAATGAAGACCTGATTACACGAATGGTGTTCCGGGGAGATGAACGCAGAATAATCAACGAAGACCTCCACAGAACATTCCTGCTTGCCGGTTCTGGAATCAAACGGGAGATGGAGGCTGTGTTGAATGGATCTGTTACGTGCACTTCTCGCTCTGCTTACACCAGGGAATTGTAATTACACGGATACACACACACACACACACACACACACACACACACACACACACACACACACACAGACACACATACACACATTACAAATGAATTAATCACGCTTATACAGGATCTCAACAGTGAGATGCCAGTAGAAACTTTTATAAATTACGAAAGTTCAATATCGTGTATTAAAAAAATACCCCTCTAAGACTTTCATTTCAACGTTAAAAAGCTGCATTATTTTGTCAGATACAGATATAGTTTAAGGCATGTGGCTCAGGAGGTAGAGCGGGTCGGCTGGTAACCGGAAGGTTGTCAGTTCGGACATTGATGTCCCTGAGCGAGACACTTCACCCTGCACACCGCTCCTGACCCGCTGGCTGTCGCCTGGCATGGTTTACAGTGCCGTCGGTGTGTGAATGTGAGCATGAATGGGTATGTTAATGTTAGGCAATATTGTCAAGCTCTTTGAGTGGCCACTGGTTATAAAAGCACTATAAATTTCAAGAGCTGTCTGTGTGTCTGGAGCTGGAGCTGAACCCAAACACAGAGATGAACAAACTCAAAAGCAGTTGCAAAACAAATGATAGTTATATATTATATATAAAGTTATATATAAAGATTTATGGCAAGTTTTGCTATAATTCAAAACACAAACAGGCAGGTTGAGACTAATCAATAGAACTGTAGGACGCCGCCAACAGGGGCAGAAACCAGGGAACTGGGGTGGTTATTGATGGAGTCATTGATTTGGATGTGGGTGTGGGTGAACAGTATATCCTTGTTGATACATTGTCATTTAAATCAAGCCGGTTTGCTTCCAAATGAACCCTGGTGCGGTTCGCTTGAGATGTGAAAGCGACCGTGCCCCGGTCCGATCCAGTTCTTGATTAGCGGTAACTCCCGTCGGACTAGCAGCACATTGTCGGACCGTCGGGTGAAAAGTAATCTTTGCTCAACTTGGAGCAAAGAGGAGACGGAATGTCTATTGGATATTTGGACAGACGCCCACATAAAAAGTATGCTGGAAAACACACATAAAAATGCTGATGCATTGAACACATTCAGCACCAGGATGAGGGAGAGGGAGTTCAACCGGTCCGCAACTCTACGAAACAAACATATCCAGTCCGCTGGATATCCATGACTGTTTACTTTCACAGACGCTTCCCCCACCTTTTTTTTTCTTGACCGCTTTACCCCGCACAGACCTTTTAGTCCAGTGATTGAACGATCTTTGCACACATGTGGGTTTGTGGACGAATTCTGGGACTGTTGGGAAAATTGCAATGTGATAAGGAACCGCACCAAACCAAAAAATAAACATTGTATTTTGGTCCGCACCAAAGAGAGCGAACTAAAGGACTTTCCTGGTGTGAACACGCCCTAAATGAAGTTACAGCAAACATTTTGCGGGGCAAAAGGTGTGTAATATGTCAAGTCAAGTCAGCCAAATTGTATTTGTAAAGTGATGTAAATTATTTTAGTTGATGCTACTTCTGATGACATGTTTCAAGCTAACACCAGTTATGAATGGTTTCTTCTCCACATAATGGACACCATATAAGGTTTTATGAGTTTGTAGATAGGTAAGAAGAACTACAAACATGGCCACACTGCCATTTCCACCAAAGCCAAGAGAGACCAAAGGTTAAATTAGAACCTGTAGGCGTTGCTTATTTACCATTCCGCCCACATCCAATATAAACTGTTTACCTACGTTCGCCAGATGCTCCATGGACCACCTCCAGAACGCAGGCTTGTTTACCTCGTGTCTCTGTAAGAATAAACCACGTGTTGAACATTTACCAGTCTCCCAGTCACATATCCCCAGATGACTGTACCACAAAGGATCAAAATAGTTTTTCATCAAAAGCCCTTAATCAGTTACAGTTTCAAAGGGCTGTATACATATTTGTTCATGATAATAACAAGACGTTGACTTACATTATTCTCATTTAGGTCCAGTAGATCCACATTGAACAATTAGTTTAGTTTATTAAGCACACATTAACATCAATGGTGCAAGGAGGGAATGGAGAGTAAATGAAAGAGTTCCACCCCTTTCAATAATCACAATCAAATCAGATGTATAAGGCTAACAAATAAACTTTAGAAAATAAGGAGACAAAGTACATAAATAATCAAAGTTAGATGGAAAAAGATGTGATTAATACATGTGGTGTGAGTGGGATGATATGGATCTTAATAGGCACGATATGATATATGATACGCTAACAATAATAGCATATCATTTAAATGCAGACGGCAAAATGTACAGATGCTCTCCTATTGACCAGTGTCTTCTGTGCCATATTCCCTTTAGAAAAAGATCTCCTCTAAACACAAAGCAATCCCTTTTCTATTATAAACGACTGTCCAAGGCAGTGCAGCCATGTGATGCAGTGCTTTCTGTTTCAAAGAAGTATTCACCAACGTCCCAGACAACCACATGCTGAACTCAATATTCAATATCCCTGACAAGAAATAATATTGATTCCTACTTTAATTGGAACAATGTGTGTTGCTCTTCATTCACGATTCATTTGGGAAAATGTCATTTTTTTTAAAGCCGGCAGCTTGTTTTTTTTTCAAATCCCTTCTAGACACCAGTTTGGTGAAATATAACTTGATAACCTCTGCTTGTCTGGTTTCCTAGTTTACTGTCAGTTATGTTTGACAAAACTACAGCATTAGTCTGTATATTATTTATTCTTATTTTCCTTTTTTCTCCTGTGACTTTCAATTTGGAAATGTGTTGCTCAGAATAGAGCTGCAAAACAAAACATAGCCAAGCAAAATAATCCTTAGATAGGTGATTGTGACACTGGCAAACAAAACAAATGAACAATTGAAATGAATAAAAATTAAAAGTATGATGTAATAATGTATTTTTTGCTATCAGTGTATAGGGACAGCGTTTTATGATGCAGATATTAGGCTATACGGCAACAATGTCTGATTCCAACCACCATTTTAGACATAACTGTTAATGAACGGTAATGAATAGAAGAATTCATAACAGAGTGACGCAAATGAAGTCCATCTTCCTGCTCTGTGACAGATACGTCCTCATCAGGCAGAGGAAGAGACAAAATGCATTAAAAGCCTATTCATTAAAACCCTCCAAGAATAGGCTTTTCATTTCAATTCAAAAGTTATCGATATAGACTGTTGGTTTCTGTGTGTGTCTGAGTGTGTTTGCATTAGTTTGTGGATCATTGTGTGCATGTGTCTTGTGAATCGCGTATTGTGTCAGTTGCAAATGTACTAGTGTGTGATTTTTGTGTGTGTGTGTGTGTATGTGTGGGGGCCTGCATTCGTATGTGTACCAACGTGTGAATGTGTCTTGTGTATTGTGTATGTGATATTGTGATCTATGTGTGTGTGTGTGTGTGTGTTTGTGTGTGTGTGTGTGTGTGTCAGTGTCACCCCAAGACCTGTAGGTTGGCGGTTCCATTGCCACAATTCCCGTGGTGTCTCATTAACCAAATGAATAATAGGCCAGTGAGGGAGACACAGATATAAAGCAAACACACACACACACGACTCATTAGAAATGTTTTATGACTTGTGCTTTATGCCTGTGCATGTGAGAGAGAGATAGTGTGTTTGTGTGTCTGGTCTAGTCTGTCTAGTTCTATTTCTGTCTGCCTGTCTCTAAATAAGTGTGGAATTGTGAGACTGTGGATGCCCAGTGCATGTGTGTATGTGTGTGTGTTTTTATGTGTTTGTGTGTGTCTGTTTGTATGTGTCTGTGTATGCATTCATGTATGTGTGCATGGGAGTGGATTTGTTTGTGTATGTGGGTTTGTATGTGTTTGTCTCGGTGTTTGTGGATGTGTATGCGTGTGTGTTTGTGGATGTGTAGTCAGCCTATTTTGTTGGTGTATGTGTATGCGTATGCATTCATGTATGCGTATGTGTGCATATGTGTGTATGTGTGCAGTAGTATACATTCCATAACATTCCGGATTCTTTTGATAGTTTTAGTTGGGAATCGTTGTTTTTTCCTGAAACGGCCCAGAGACCAATTATACTCACCTTGCACACTGCCTATGTTATCTAAAAGGTCACCCATAGTTTCCTTCAACAAAGGGCCTTTTGAAAAGGAGATCTTGACAATGCAAAAGACAGCGAGAATGAGCGTTTGTAAAGGAAACCCCTCCCAAGAACACGAGCCCAGCGCAGAGAAGAGCCGGCAGTCAGCGCACCGAGCCCCGGCCTTCATCACTCGGGGAAGGACGCTCCAAGGCCTCTCACTCCTCAGTCAAACGTCACTTATCGACATCCTGTTTCTGCTTCTCTATCATATTTATAGTGTGTGATTTGCAAAATACCTATCATAGCCTACATCACATATCATAGGGTGACCCTGGCTCAATACGGAAAAAACTACCTGTCCCCGTTCAGTTTTTGAAGACACATTAGGTTTTTCAATCAGATTGCTAGTTGGACTGGAAATGTCTTTTATCTTTCATATGACATGTCATATCAGAATATTCTATTACTGTTAAGCCCACGAAATATTAAAACACGCTGAACCATGTGTCCCGTGGGCGTCAGTTTGGTTTGAAATGTGCTGGGGACAGAGACGCATTCGAAAGTGCATTTTCAGAAGTGCTGGGTACAATGAGGATGCAATCTTTTTTTTCTCTTTAATGGAGGTAATGAAAGGTTCTGAAAGACGGCATACCCATGTAGCTTACTAATGAATAAAAGGGTGTCGTCCCTATGTTCCCCGGCTCCTATGTTACCCGCTTTGTATGTGACCGGGGAGCGAATGTGTTTTTCATAGGTGGAATCCGGAAGAATCATGAATATTAGGGTTACGGTTATGGTTAGGGTGAGGGTTAGGGTTAGGGTGAGGGTTACGGTTATGGTTAGGGTTAGGTTTAGGGTGAGGAGTCAGCGTGTGAGTTTGCCTGACAGGCTGCCTGTCCAATCCTAGTGCTTGAGGCGGAACCTTTTCCGGATTCCGCCTACGAAAAATACAGTCGCGATCGGGGAACATAGGACCCGGGGAACATAGGTACGGGTTAAAAACTTAACTTCAATCGAGTTAAAACAGCCGACCACTTGAGTGCAAAAAAACACAAAACACCTCACCACAGCACCAGCAAATCTTAAGCAATAAATCTTACCTTTATTTATGTGGCAGTGGTCTGCAGATGCATCCCGTGGTGTAGCCTGCCACATCCATTTAGTTCAACAGGTGATTGCTCTGTATGTCCACGGTGCTACCAACCTGCTCTGGTGCTTTTTACCTTCATGTATTCAGGCTAAAATGACTTGATTGTCTGATGCCTCATCATTGCATCCCAGCCAAAGAGTATCGGTATTAATACCTCATTCATTGTCCAAGCCAGGCTGGCAGCTCATACAAAAATAAGTAATGGATAATGTAAAGAACTGCAAGTCGGGAAGGACCATGGAAGTGAACAGCGCATACCACAGCATTGAGAAGAGCCGTGTAATAATCCATAATAATTAAACTCAAGTTTTTTGTCTTTTTAAGTGGTGGGTACAAAATGAATCTTGACGAAAACTGGTGGGGACTCGTCCCCAGTGTCCCCAGCGTAACTGACGCCTATGGTCCTGTATCATGGCTACACGGATGACCTTTGCAGCAAAGCAACCCGCGTGAAAATCTGTTTGGTATTCATCGAGGTATGATGAATTAAATGCGCTGACAGTTCATTGCACCAAACGGATCACACTGAGTGGAGCGGTCGACTGGTCCAAGATGGCGGCCCCGCGGCTCAGTAGGTTGACAGTAGCGGTCGATGCGGCGTCTACTCTTTATAATGTTTATGGTTCCACCGGTGACCAACACTAAAGAGAGCACAGGGGCCCGCTGTGATGAACCGCCAGACTTTGATTGGATGGTTGGTGTGAAGGGGTGCTGATTAGAATTTGATTGGTATCACGGGTGTTGTTTTGGTTCTATCAGGGGCGGCTTCAACTCAGGAAGGCTGGCGGGTGGTCTGCTTCACAAACAAACACAGTGTCTGCATGTACTGGTGCAGTGATGGACCTGTTTGTATCATCCATCCATCATGGAGGTTTAGGTCCTATAGGCTGTATGTGTGTTGACCTGTTTGTATCATCCATCCATCATGGAGGTTTAGGTCCTATAGGCTGTATGTGTGTTGACCTGTTTGTATCACATCCATCATGGAGGAGGATGTACCTGTGCTGAACCTGTCAGAGCAACTCAATGCAAAGAATTGATTTGATTGGATGAGCTGATGCAGACGGCAGCCCCTCTGTATCGATGGGGAGGCTGCACAAGGTCAGTCATACATTCTCAGACCTTAAAGTCATTTTGGCGGACACTTTTCTTTCCTCCAAAACGATTCTTTAAGAAACGGATAGGGGTTAGGCTGTTAGGCTTTTTGCTCAAGGATGCCTTCAGGTATGCTGTGGACATTGGGATTTGAACCCAGAGCCTTTCGGCTGGGGGTCCACACACAATACCCCGACTGCAGACTGATTACACCCAGGGGCATTTAGCAGATGCTTTTATCCAGAGCGACTTACAACCATTGATACACACATTCACCCACCGACAGCGGCGTCCACCAGGCGGGGGCGACGGCCAGCTGGTGGGGATCAGACGGGGCGAGGTGTCCTGATCCGGGACACCGCGACACGAGGAGGACGACGACGATGGAACGAGCAACCTTCCAGTTACTACTGTACCACCTGAGCTCAGCCGACCTACCCCTCCACCCCGTACTTTGGGAACAGATGACTAATATGATGGAAACATGTGGAAGATATTTCCATTGAACGGTTGTCCTTGACCTCTTCATCGGACGCGCTGGGAGGAAGACGACTCACAAGGCCGGTGGATTAGATAGATACTTTCATTGATTTTGATTGATTGATTTATTGAAGGGGAAATGATTAAGAGATAGGTGCTCGGATAAATGGGGGGCAGAAGAAAAGCCATGCTTCCCCTACAGTCCTTTCAGTGTTTTCCTGGCATCTGGCACTTGACCCGTGTGACTGCATGGAGTGGCCCTCCACATGCCCTGTGAGATGTGTGTGAGGGCAGCGCTGAACCAGGTCAAAGCTCCCTTTCTCTCCGTGCAGATTTTCTTTTTACATCCAATAAATGAATTGACGTGACGCAACATGTTTCCTTTTGCATGACTTTCTGCACACAGCACATGATACACATAATGGATGCGCACTATGGCAATTACGATGCACCATTTGAATCTAAATTTCCTTGGCGTACTTGTCTATATCACACAAAATATTTCTTATTTCAACGAACAATGCGTGTTTTCCTTAGTAAACATGTGCACATTGTGTAAATGACTTAAGAACTGAAGAAGTGTGCGTACAATACAAAACGGTGCGTCATAAGGACAATATAATGTTCTGTACTATGCCATAACCTTTACATACATTCAATTAGATTTGTTTAAACAACAGAACAAATGACCATCCCTGTAAGGAAATTTTCTCCATTACCTCCGGACCACCACCATTTAGTTATTATAAAGTGTCTATTCGTACCAGGGCCACACAGCTAAAAATACCAGTTTTTTTCAAGCGGTGAATTGCCAGTAAACCAAGCTATCGTCTCTAGCCTTCGCTCTGAAGGACGTTTGCAGGCAGCCAGGAGGGACTACATTTTTGTATTCGTTAAAAAAATGCTTTTCCCACTTTCTTGTTTTTCAAAATTGTGTTAATGGGGTCGCCGTCCCTCCGCTGTGCGTCGGGACGGACAACGCCCCTTAACTGTGGTATAATGAGAACATTCCACAGCCTGTCGTGACCTATTGCTTAATTGTACCAGGGGTGCAAATAGGCTCACCAATATAAATATGTAACTTGACCTTCTGCCGTGCACTTTGACAGCACAAGGGCGTCTAATTACACTGACTCTGAGCGCATCAAAGACCTTACTCATCAAACAGTGTGTTTACATGACACAAGAAAGTCGAATTATTGGGTTAGTCCAACTATGATTGGATTACTAAGATGCATGTATACACCTTAGTCAAGCTAAAATTTTATCAAATTGGATTTCTGATAGTCGAATTAAGACCCCTAGATAATGCGATTCATAGTCGAGTTAAGCGTGCATGTACGGAGTGGGATTGGATTATGTGTTGAATTGCGTTCTGCGCATGCTCAAAATCTTTTTCGGGGGCCATGAGCCGGAAGTAGAAGGAGACGATAGTCGTGTTGTTGTTGTCGCCGTTGGAAAACGAGAAATAGCGATTTATATAAAAAGGTGGCGCAGAAGATGGAGGAAGCCGGTGTCGTGCCAATGTAGTTACCCCCTATAAGGAGTGTATCATCATCAACATGCATTCAGTACACACTACGCTTCGATTTCACCAAAGCTGAATTAAAAGTACACGTTTTTCTAAATGTTTCTCATCAACAAGGTTGTAAAATAACTACAATCTTTATTCATTCATTGCGCCGCGGCCGAACTGACGGGGGTATTCTCTGATATTATGAATCTTACAGACTGAGTCGGGTTCTCCGACTCTTCCACTACAAGTAAAGACTCCTAGTGGGGTTTATCTCGCCCATGGGGAAAAGGAATTGGGGGAAATTAACTTTGGCTTTGACTCTCTGAAGTCCAGATTGAAACACGACATGGAGGAGAAAGCGATGTTTCTCCAATGCTCCATTGTGGAGCGTCGGAGCCTCATATGCGGAGCCTCATATGCGGACTCCTCCGCCGGCAGAGCAGCCGGAGGAGTCGGCATACGACCGAGAGGTCGGAACAATGGAGCATCTGAGAAATGATATGGACCCGAAGTGAACTGACAGCTGTCTACTGAAAACACCTTTCTCGAATGCCGCCTGAGTTTGTTGTTGCTGGTGACGTAAAGAGGTCAAAATGACACACTTCGGCCAATGAATCGATTTACTCACCGCCATGTATACCCGGACAATTGCAGTTGTCCAATTGCGGAGCATAGTTGAACTATGGCTTTAATCGGATTAAGCTGTGCATGTAAACGTACTGAATAACCTCTAACTACTGCATGCCCTTAGCGTGACCGCATTCAACATCACCTGGTTCCCACGCATCGCCCCTCACACCGGCCAGTCCGGGACGGGGGGCCGTTCTGGTTATCAAATTATTAAAAAAAAAGATTACACACCACATATTTCAAACATGGAACAATGAGCTTTGTTTCTGGTCAAAATCCTCCAGTCGCTAATTGTTGTATATATTCATATATGCGATTGTTTACAGCCTATGGCCAACATTTACTTTTCTTTGATGAATCTGCACACATATTTCCTGTATTTTCTATTGATAAATTATACAAACGCAATATTGTTATCAACCCCCGAAATGATAGGATGGGACATTTTGATGAAGTATTTTAATGTTTAGAATGGAGGCATTTAGAAATGTATAAACCCAGATGAAGATTCACCTAGATAGTGCACTTCAGTGATTTAATATTTGAATATACTATATTTTATATAATAAAAAATATATGTATTTTATACTCTACGGTGAAGTGTGTATACTGTGTGTATACTCTACGGTGAAGTGTGTATACTGTGTGTATACTCTATGGTGAAGTGTGTATACTGATAAGATAAGATAAGATAAGATAATCCTTTTTGCAGTGTTACAGCAGCAAAGAGCAAAGACGATGTGCAAATAGAGAAATAAAGACGACAGTAGAGCAAAATACAATAAAAAAAGAAAAAAAAGAAAATAAAAAATACTGTGTGTATACTCTAGGGTGTAATGCCATTACAATAATAATGGTTGTGTTTTCATGAGCTGAGAATGAGCCCTTTATATCTACGTATAGTTGTTTCACCACCCATGTCTCTGCAGCAGCCCAGAACTCAAATTGTTGAACTGTTGTGATACAATTGCACACTTTCATATCAAAAGCAACCTATATTATAATATACAATATTATGAATTATTACAATTATTATTATATTCACGTACTGCACTGCAAGTGAAAAGATAGCAGTGGGCTTGTAGCGCCAACTGGTCTCGAGATGAGGGAGCTGTACACAGATAATGATAATTATAGGTCTATGAATGTAGTTTGCCACTATGCAATAAGAGGACCGTGTGTGAGAAACGTAAACAGGCTGTTCTTTCCTCTCCTACAACACGTACAATATCTATTTGGAATATTATGTGCATCAGTGTATGTAATATGTGAAATGGGAATAAATCGCAACAATCGCTTTACATGAAAGCTATGACCTGATGTTTACGACAGCATCGGGTCAAAGCTTTCAAAGTAAAGGTCCTTTACATGAAAGCTATGACCTGATGTTTACGACAGCATCGTAAACATCATGTAAAGGACCTTTACTTTGAAAGCTATGACCTGATGTTTACGACAGCATCGGGTCACAGCTTTCAAAGTAAAGGTCCTTTACATGAAAGCTATGACCCGATGCTGTCGTAAACATCATGTTGGAAGTTCCTACTGGCACCTTACCTAGGACAGGCCAGTACAGGTCCCGGTAATTGTTGCAAAGGGATGGGTGAGTGGTGGGTCTTAATCACCAGGTTTACCGATTCTAACGAGGTCTGTATATTTAAGGCTGGAGACCATCCTGATCACGTGACCCCACATTCGCCTTCAGCCAATCAGCGCTACAATCCAATCAGAAGACTGGATGTCTTTTCCTCCTTGGAAGTCCGCTAGTGCAAACGCCTGTTCTTGTTTGATAGTTGTTATTAAATCTATTTCTGAAATAACTGCACTTAGGGCTGCGTTTACTCTGCTAATGTTAGCGTTAGCGCTCGTTAGAGGCTAGAGGTCCAGACTGATCAGTTTAGCGAGGCATGACGTGAGGTCACGTGATCAGTAGGGTCTCCAGGCTACATCTATTACACACAACTCATTCATTTATCTCATACACGTCCAACGGAATGCAATCAAACCCGTAACCTTGAGCTCCAATCAGAAACCTATTCATTATTCATCGCCATGGTCACACCCAGTGCCAGACTAAAGCCGGTGCCACTGATGCAAAGTCCTTTTTGATTCCTCAAGTGCATACTGACCATTACAGTTACAGTCAAATGATCACGGCAAGCTGCATATTTACTGTTACGATTTACTATAGAGTGTGAGAGTAGGAAGACATTGGGCCAATCCCAACGTCCCAACTCACCGACTCACAGACTTTGCTGCGCGTTCTCGCAAAATCAGTACGGCCTTTGGGCTGTCCCGATGTCGAAGGTCAAGGGGCGTGAGGGTTTGAGTCCACACTTACCGACCTCTTTCCGTGAGCATCAGTGCAGACTTAAACGTAAGGGAATTACCCACAGTTCAAAGCGTGACGAAATCCGGAAATTAGGAACGTTAACAACAACAAACAAATGATTAATAATTAAGAAAGTTGTAAATGTTGAAAAATATGTTCATTGAGGCAGCCGTCTCTCACACACTTGCCGGCAACCGGCAACAACCAGTAGCATCCGTCATTAAACGTTGCCAAGGTAACATGTTCTCTCGTGAAGTGCCGTCCCAATCCAATTTTTTTCCGATCTGAGCCCATGTGGCCTCACACACTCACTCACTTAAGTTAATTAGCACCTGAGATCAATTAAGTCTGCGAGTCCTTAGTCCTTAGGGCTCACTTTGGGATTGGTCCGGTATATGTCCTTAAATTCGGCTACATTTTCAAAGTAGGGGAAAATATTTTATATTAGATTTATTAGATTAGATTGCAATAACTAACTGCTGTTGCCACAGTAGTGGCAGCCAGGTCCCCTTTCATGGTCACAAATTAGGTGGGGGGCCGTTGTACCCCTAGTTACAACCCCCCCCCCCCCCCCCCCTCAACCCAGGTTACCCATCAATTAAAATGAAATGAATCCGTTCATGCTCGGCTAGAGCCTCCAAATGTAACATTTTGAATGCCCTGATTCATATAAGACCGACCAGCCATCTCTGTCTCACTGCCATGCATCATTTCCTGTGGGGCTAGATCCACCAAATCGGTAATTGTACATGTCCTTGAGGCCCTCTTTCATATAAAAGAGACAAAACGTCTCCATCCCACTCCAAAGTCTATCTCCTGCTTGGGGGAGTGGGGTAATGGGGTACAGCGGGTACAGCTACAATATACAACCATGACATGTGTTCTGGCTGTCACTACGGTAACAAGGCCTAGGTGAACACACACACACCCACACACACGATGATAATAAATGACCATAAATGAAATAATTATTAATCTGCTGGCTCTATTCATTATTCCTGATAAAAGCGCAGCTTTCCAGGCTCAACAGAAATTGCCAATAGACACTATAGCAATCTGTTTACTAATTTAACAGCTGAATGATATCAGAATTCAAGAGATAGCCAATACATGAGCTGCATGCCCATGATAGCATGGCACGGCGCCATTTCTGTATTTTCTCCATTCCAATCAAGGAAATTATTATTGAAAATTTATATTTAATTGCCACATAAAAAGCTCCACTGACGTGCTGTCACACATAAGGAGTCAGAGCCTCGAGGCACCAGCGAGCCGCTGATCTGTCTGGCGTCGGGTATGACTGACTATGAATAAGTGAATGATTGGGCCTTAAGGCGACAGGTTTGAGTACATTTCAATGGACATGGAATATGAATAATATTATGTGTCTGATGAACATGCCAGCCGTCACTACAAAATTGGTCTCTTTCACCAAATCCATTGGAGTGACATAACTAGCACTTAGACAGTCATGAAAAAACAGATGAGAAAACGTGTCATTGATAACTTGAGTAATTAATTAATTAAAGTTAAACTGGGTTAATTGCGGTATGGCTTCAAGAGGCACTTTAGAAAATGTGTCTATCCTCGAGGAAAACTAACGATTTACTGTAGCTCAGCGGCCACACGTAACGTTGTTACTGCCAACCAAGGGCTTCTGAGTAAAAGCCGGCGGAAAATCATTTATCTTTAAATGAGTAAAGGAAGGACTGACTGAAGTGCCCTTTTATGGTAAGTAAGTGAGTGAGTAACATTTATTTATAAAGCACATTTATAACAGTTCTCACTGAAGTGCTGTACATTTTAAAAATACATAAAACCCAGGCATCCACATATAAACAAATAAAGTAGTGCAGAGGTAAGATAGTTAATGGGGAGAAAAGGCCAGGGTGTGCAGGTGGGTTTTGAGCCTTGATTTAAAGGCAGGAATGGAGGGGGCATCACGTACGTGAGGTGGCAGTCGGTTCCACAAGCGCAGAGCAGCTACTGCGAAGGCCCACAGTACTACTCCAACGGAGTACTACTCCAACGGAGTAGTACTGCGTTAGTAGTTAGTAGTTACTAGTACTGAGAACGGCTCAATATGGCTCAGTCCGGGTCACGCCCACTTTTGGCGGTGGAAACGCGACCCGTGCCGCACCTTTGCAGACTGAACCGACCCGCACCCTGTGGTGGAAATGCGCCATTAGGGACCTAGGGGCTGAGTGGGGCTGTAAAAGGTCTGCGATGTAAGATGGGGCCTGGCCGTTGAGGGCTTTGAACACCATAAGAACAGTCTTAAAATCGATTCTCTGTTCTCTGATTTCTTCACTGGCAGCCAGTGAAGGGATGCAAAAACGAGTGTGATATGCTCCCACTTTTTTGTCCTAGTCAACAGTGTTGCTGCTGCATTCTGAACAATTTGGAGGCGTGAAACGAGGGACTGAGGGAGATCAAGGCAGAGGGAGTTGCAGTAATCCAGCCGTGATGTTATGAGAGCATGGATAACTATTTCCAGATTGTGGTATGATAGGGAGTGTTTTATTTTAGAGATAGTACTGAGCTGGTAGAAGCTGTTCTTTACTACGGAGGAGATTTGCTTATTACAGCATAGCTCGGAATCAAAAATGACACCCAGATTTCTTGCAGAAGGTTTTGTGAATAGGGTTAGACTACCTAGGTCATGAGTGTGATGAGTTGTTGTCCGGGTTTGTTTGAATTATACTTTACATAGAACTCATAAACACGTCAGCAACTTGAATCCTGTGCCTTTGTTCTGAACATGAATGTAGGCCAACCTCATCAGAGTGTACCGCTCCTATCACAGGAACCAAGAACTCATTATTTCAGGGGTTGTTATGGATATCGTGTTCATGCATAAAATACCGGAAATATGTGTGCATGTCAAATGAAATGATGGCCACAGGCCGTGAGCATATAGGTATATACACACGAGCACTGGGGGGCGTGTATATACCTATATGCTCAGTGTTCCGAACGTTTGCAATACATGCCGTTTAATGCAGTTTATAATAAAGGCTATTTAAAACCAGAAAAGAGCCTACCCCCATTTTATTCCCTTGAAACACCAAAAGCGCATCAAAAGTGTGAGGAGCAGTTTAAACCCACCCATACGTGTAGATATACACGTATTTAGAACCGCTGATACGTTTTTGGTTCAGAAACGTCGAGATTCAACGTAGCCGTGGTTTGCAGAGACGTACAAAAGGCGACCATTTCTTCTGGCCACTGAGATGACTTTGGGGTTGTCAAAGGTGCTAGAGAAAGACACTAGTGCCGCTTTTCACCGACAGTACCAGCCCAACTCGCCACGACTTAGCGCGGCACGACTCGGTTTGGTTCCAGGCACGTTGCGTTTCCATCTAAAAAAGTACCTCTTCAACGTGGGCGGGTCCTAGAAAAGAACCTCTCCAACATGGGCGGGTCGTCATTAGGTTTTAATCCCGGGAGATGGGATTCCCGGGAAATCTGAATCTGATCAAGACTATTTCCTGATTCCCGGGAAAGGTTATGATGGGAAATAAAATAAAATAAAAAGCGCAATGACTGCGCGTCTATTGTTGTCATACGGTAACGTTGATGGAGGCGAAACTCGAGCCCTGGGAAAGGAACGACACTAAAATGAAACAGCGAAACACTGATCTGTGTCCCCCTTGGGAGCGGGTCTGTGGACTCCAGCCACGCCGGACACACACAACCATGCCGGACACACACAACCACGCGCAGCCTAACTCTAGCCCCGGGAAAGGAGCGACACACACCGCGAAACGCTGATCAGTGTCCCCCTCGGGAGCGGGTCTGTGGACTCCAGCCACACCGG
This sequence comes from Micromesistius poutassou, assembly GCF_964030765.1. Taxonomy (NCBI): domain Eukaryota; kingdom Metazoa; phylum Chordata; class Actinopteri; order Gadiformes; family Gadidae; genus Micromesistius; species Micromesistius poutassou. The sequence goes on along the minus strand of NC_140277.1, from coordinate 194,856 downwards.
ACACACCTTAACTTTGAGTGATTATTCCCGTTTGCAGCCGCTGGCCAATCAGTGGCCAGCAGCCTGTTTACGTCATACAAAAGTACCAGCTCCACTTGCTTGGAACCTCGACGGAGGTGCTACCCGGTACCAGGTACCAGGTACTTTTTTTGCCAATGGAAATGCAAAAAAAGGCGGGCCAAGTCGAGGCGAGTTGAGCTGGGACTGTCAGTGGAAAAGGGGCATCGGTGTCAAGCGCTGAGCGGTGGAAAGATGCACGTAACCCCTACGTCCCCTCGGTTCCATCTTTGTTGACAATATTTACCCCTGAGAAGACAAAGAGTGTATACAAAGGCCGGCTGTGGCGTCCTCCACAACACAAATAACGCAGGTACAGCCTTGTGTCATCTGTGCACACTGTGTAACAAACCACAGGGGGAAGTGTTTGGGTTCAGCGAGAGAGAGAGAGAGAGAGAGAGAGAGAGAGAGAGAGAGAGAGAGAGAGAGAGAGAGAGAGACACACACAAACAAACACACACACACACACACACACACACACACAGACACAGACACACACAGAGAAGAGACAGACATACAGATGTGTGGGTGTAATTATCTAGTCGGCTGCTTTGAAGAGTGGTAGCCTACCTGGTTTGCAGCAGTCACGTAACCAAGGTAAATCATTCATCTATGGCAGAGAACTGACGGCGTGATCTGTCTCCGGGAGAGGTAAAGGAACAAACACAATGTCCCTTTTAATCTAGTGTTCAAAAGAGACGTAGAAGGGGGGCATTGAGGTAAAAAGTATATATTATACCTTATACATTATATATGATATTTTATTTGTGAATAAAAACGAGCGCCTGTTACAAAATAATGCATCTGATTCGGGCGATGAGGTAAATATTGTCGACATTGCCGGCTTTGAAAAGGAGAGAGACAGAAGACTACTCTGAGGAAATTACCCATGCGTTTGGACGTGCATCTCTCATTCGTATCTTTCCGAGGTGGGTTATTCGCTCACATGTCACAGCAGTGACCGCTGTAAAGCATCGTCTGTTTGGAGGAGTTTTTGCGTCATCTTCACTGCACTACGTTGTACTCTTGCTGACCAAACATGGAAATAGTGTCACTGTTGTCTCCTACAACCCTAAAAAGAATAAGGGAAAAAAAAAAGAACTAAAATATGCCACATTCAAAAACATATTTCATCAGGCTTACAGGACGGGTAAATATTTAGCTTGTGCAGATAGATGAAGGCCTTAGCACTGCAATAAGGACTCCACCAGGACACTGCATAACATTAGGAGATGAGCTCTGGCAAATGAACGACTGTGTGGAACTGCTGTTGCATCAACTCACACGTATACTGCTGACAGGGAGCGATGGGCTGAGGCGCAGCATTTAATCTCAGAATCAGTGTTTATGCATTCCTCTGAACACAGTTAAATACATCAAATATGTACTTCATCATGATGACGCAGAAGGGGGTAAGAAGCTTCAGGCTCGACTAGTGTTTAACATCTTTAAAAATATAATATCAAATTACAGTTACCACAGGCTTGAAAATGGGCTAGTAAATTATGTCTACTAGAGTTTCCGCGTACGCTCAACCTCTAGTTGTAATTAAACCCATAGCTATAATATGGAAACCCCAGTCGATAATGTAACACATTTCTGAGTGCATAATATAATAACATTTTGCCTAAAATGTTACAACGTATAACATTTTGGTTCACTTATTCACTAATGAAGCAAGCATAATAGTTTTCTTCTTATGCTATGAAGCAAGCATAATCATTTTATACTCATAAGCCGTTTTCACACATTTTTGCTGCATTTGTATATCAGGAGATTCGACTGCGTGTGATTCACACTTGATGCTTTATATGCGGACATTGATGTAGTTTAGACATCAGTAGAATCAACGGGGTTTTAGGGCGGTGGGCTTGCAAGGGGTGGGATATGACGTAGGGTCTAAGTTCGCAAGAGGCGGGATAAGTGTGGCCGCTGTCACTGTAGTTTGTTTTGATTTGACCACAGACAAAATGGAGGCAGAAAGGGCAGAACTCATCGCGATCATCTTAAATGTTGCTACATTGATGCATCATATATTCCGTTGCATCCACAAAATCTGAAAGCATCAATCTATGAAAGATTGGAGCATAAGTTAGAGACAAATAGAAGAGACGACGAAGAAGAAAGGCAACAACACTTGGACAAATGTAGTTGATTTCTGTGTTTAACTGAGAAAACAGGGAGTGGAAGAACAGTACCCTATAATGTTCAGCTGACTGTTGTCAGTAATAATAAAAAAAAAAACATTTTCTATACGCGTGCAGCTGTGAACTCATGTATTGTAATTTATTGTATGATGTGTACTTTTAGGGTTATGACAAGACCTATCTTTTAGCGTTCACCACAAATAACTCTTCAAAGCAGTGCCAATATTTAAATATTTTTTAACCATTCAGCGAACAAAAGGCAACAGGCTGATTATCATTCAGGGGGCCACTCAATGACATGCAGAAGCGTCATCAACACGGCCACTCAAGTGGTGTGAGAAATACAGACTTTCTACTCCTCATTCACATATAAGGTAATTTACATTTCCTATGGAGAAAATACTACCTCAGAGGTAGTATTACTCAGGAGATTTTCAGGGTACAAATGTCAGGATATGTTGTTCACACATACGGCCCATCAGGAGAATATCAGGACTTGAGGACTGAAAGCAGCTAGTGTGTGAGCATTTTATGACATTATAAAATTAGTCAATTTATGGGTTACAGGGGTAATTGTTCAATGGAAAGTGTAGTATACTATGGATGCAAATAAATTATTCAATATTTTTTACTGTTATTCATGGCTCAAAGTGCATTGACATTTAAAAAATGCATGGCAACTACTATTGTTTAGTTGAAAATAATAATAAACAGCTGAAAATTGTGTTCATTTACAGAAGCACCTTAGTGAAATAAACGTAAAAGTGTAGCAACAGCTAAGGCAGCACCCTACCTAACTATAGTGAAATAAAGCACGGGGTTGTGTGGGGGAGGGGGAGAGGGAGAAGGGGGGGATTGAGGGCAAGATTGCGAATTGTACATTGGCTACCTGACGTGAGAGTTTAAGATGTTTATTTTATTTTTACCAGAAGAATACATCATTGAGATTAAACATCACTTCAAGTTACCTGGCCTACAGTAGCAGTAGCCTACAGTCACACATAGCATACACACAAAACATTAGAAAAATACAACAACTGAAACAGTCGGCAGGGGGATATCAATATCGCAAGAAATTTTGGGAGACTCTATTTGGAAGAGAGTAATATCAAGTTTGAGCAACAAAGTGTAAAGACATTTAGGGAGGCTCAAGGAGGAGAGTAATCTTACATTTTAACAACAAAGTGTAGTCTTGTGGTGGACTCTATAGACATAATTCACCATACTGTGTTATTGACATGTTTTCGTTCTGTGTTATAGGCACGCTGTCTCTTTAAGATCACGTGACTTGTGTGTTGATATGCCGGTCGGCGCGATGTTTGAATCTAACAGTTTTTATATGATAAAATGAATGACCTGCCGTTGCGTTGTCGACGTGAGAAATTGTCTCTTCACTTCTTTTATCGCAATTTCTACAGTCTATAGCAGAACGTCTTACCTGCCCTTTGCACGCGTCGATTGGTATAGGGTGGTTGTGCGATATTGATATCCCCCCTCCCCCCTTCCTAAGGGGGGAGGGGGGATATCAATATCGCACAACCACCCTATACCAATCGAAGGGATAATCACCGAGAGGCAGGGCAGTAAACAGTTTGATATTCCCGGCTCGTGGACGGTTCGTCTCGGGCGGTAACCTTCCACGAGCCGGGCATATCAAACTGTTTATTGCCCTGCCTTGAGGTGATTATCCCGTTTATTCTACTTCTTGCTTGCCAACATAATAAAACAATTCACATACTTGTAATAATAATTCTGCTTTTTCTTATTCGTATTGCATGCTTATTAAATGTATACTCTGTTTGAGTTCATCTCCCTCAAAAAGTAGTCCCCTTTAGAACTACGGTGAATAACGTTAGCTCAGCTGTAGCTAATTAGTTTCTATCGCAACCACACAAGGCTGCATCTGATCACTAGTTTACTAACGTAGTTGCTACATTGTATCAAGTCAGCTTTAATTACGATCGATCAAACATGCATTCCTTATTCCAAATCATTTTTATTCGCAATAAATGTATAACTAAATTATTGCGATTCAGGCGATTCATTTATGTGTATTAAAATGGACATTCCCATTGATGGTAAAATGAGACATAGAGAAGGGCATAGGGAAATTCATGGCAGAGAAAGTTAGATGAGGTAGGCCGAGAGGATTGCGCAGCTTTGGGGGGAGAGACCATGCTTACTGCGGAGACCTGCTGGGGTGCGGACAACACCCGACTCCAAACCTTTTTGTCCGTGTTGAGGCTGGATTCACACCGGCAAAAAAAAAAAGTATATTTGCAGTAGGCTTCAGGTTATTATTAGGCCTACCACAATGAATTAATAACCTAGGCTTAGGCTTAGCTGCGTCCCGTAACAGACATGATTTGTCTGGACTCCAGCCCGGCCTCAGACAGACGACGGACAGCCGCGCTTCTAGGACTGTGGTCGGTGTATCTGGTGGTCAGACCAGCTGC
>NC_140277.1:160196-187696 GCF_964030765.1 Micromesistius poutassou | reverse complement strand
TTGTAATGTCACCTTTACAGTTGTATTGTGTGCTGTGTCACACAATACAACTGTAAAGGTGACGTTACAGCACACAATGTCACCTTTACAGGTGTATTGTGTGCTGTAACGTCACCTTTACAGGTGTATTGTGTGCTGTCTGCCTGCAGGTGATTGGATAGAGGGGGATATTTATGCATAATTCATCTTATTAGTGTGCGCGTTTGGTTATATTTATATATAAGAGGGTGTGTTGATTATGGACATGGGACGAAAGGTGAACACATGGTTGATCATTGATCATTTACATCAGGCCTACATTTAGTACTGTCCAAAAGTGATTTACAAATGAGGTTGGAAAAAAGCCACGGTTCGTTTAGGCTGCGTCATGTAATGTCAGACCGTGGATATGGGAAAGGGGAAGGGAATAGAGAAGGAAGGAAGAAGGACGGGAGGAAGGAGGAGAGGAAGGAAAGAACTAATTCGTTGCTCCCCGGTGTCGCCTGTTTCCCGTCAGCTCGCGCTACCGTGCGGAAAGGCTGGTCGCGAGCCTCCGTCTCCAGCAGCGTAGCGCGCGCCGAGTACTGCGCGCGTGCACCGCCTGTCACTACGCTCAACCGCACGAGACATTTCTGCGCGCGTTTTAAGGCGACGACTACGGCACGCGGGAGTTTAAAGGATTGCCGCGCGGTGAAGAAGCAGCTGTTCGGTTTTGACTCCATCATATATATATTTCCCCACGGCGCGTTTGACCGTTCCGCGGCACACGGCGGCCATGGAGAACACAGTCAGAAACAGTTCTGATTTTGTTTACCTGAGTCGGTTCTCCGGTCCCGCCATGCTGTTCAACAGCACGCTGTGTCGGAACCAGACGAACGGTAACAACACCTCGGGGGTTGTGGACGCGCGGTGTGAGCAGGACCGCGCGGCCACCGGCAACTTCGACGGCGGAGACACAACTCCGGTGATCATCGCGATTGTCATCACCGCGCTGTACTCCATCGTGTGTGTTGTCGGGCTGGTGGGCAACGTGTTGGTCATGTATGTCATCATTAGGTAAGTCGAACACTAAAACACCCGGGCAACACACAACTCAGTGTCTTGTGTGTGTGTGTGTGTGTGTGTGTGTGTGTGTGTGTGTGTGTGTGTGTGTGTGTGTGTGTGTGTGTGTGTGTGTTGGAGCGCGGTTTGTCTCACGCTCAAGTGTTCTTTTATGATTTCGGCACCCTGAGCGCGCGCGTCGATTGGTATAGTGTCCCCTTTTGCGCGCGCGCATGCATGTGACTACGCACGCACAGACACACACGATGGCGTGCACATCCACGGACACACACATGCACGCACGCACGCATACGCACGCACGCACACACACCCAAAAACACACGCACACACTCAAACACGCACAGACCTAAGTATCGTTGACTTTGAGGTTTCGAAGCAACCTGTTGCTGCCTTGTCTTCGTGTGGTTGAATTTCCTAAGGCAGTGTCATTTGGGCTTTACGATAGGCTGTATGTTAACAGCTCTCGCGCAAAAGTCAACTGCCCGTCAAAAAAACTCTTATTACTCGTACTCCCCGCCTCAACATCTCCAGGGCTCTGCCTCGTGCACGCGAAAAAATGTATAAATAAGACATCTGCATCTTCTCACTGAAATGGAAATATTCTCAGTTTGTATATATATATATATGTGTATGTATGTATGTATGTATGTATGTATGTATGTATGTATGTATGTATGTATGTATGTATGTATGTATGTAGCCTATGTACAGTATGTATGGCCTTCGTTTTTCCAGCCAATCGTCACAATTGGCTGGTGTATTGCGGAGGACCCAAGGGAACGCACGCGGCTGCGTCTCAATTCAGGCAACACGTCCTTTGAAGGCTGCATTTGAAGACCGATCGCGTCACAGCGGCGCGTCAAGGCGGTCCCATTTCGGAGACTCCTTCAAATGCCCAACGTATCCCAAGGCTGTGTCTCCATTCAGGGGCCTGCGAAGGTGTGGCCTTCGTAGACTGTGGAGGCCGAACCGAAGGCCACTGTTTTTCGTAGGCGGAATCCGGAAGAAGTCCCGCCTCAAGCGGATTGGACAGGCAGCCTGTCAGGAAAACTCGCACGCTGACTCCTAACCCTAACCCTAACCCTAACCGTAACCATAACCATAACCATAACCCTATCAGAGAAATGCGTTTGACTAATGTTAGTTTAATATACACTACAATTTAAGTTAGCTACCTCGCGGGGCCATGTTACCTCCCCTTTCTCTGCTTGGCCCGCCCAGAGAATTTGGCCCGCCAATGAGACAATGAGCTACGACCGTGCAAGTGCCACATGTGTGTGTGAATACACTGTAACGCAAGTGTTGTACACTTCTTTGCTATTTGGATAACCATTCTGCTGTTGGTGTTATGGCGCATGAGACGCAACACAATAAGGCAAGCTTGCGTAAAGCTTGCATTTGGTGAAAAGACTAGACTGCGTCGGATTCTCTGACGTCTGGTATTTCCATTGGGGGAATAGTCCATTCTCATTTTAAGCAAAAATGGGGGTCAACCTAGAACAAATTGCAACAGAAGCAAACTCAACCGATTTTGTATCCTCAATAGGTCCTGAGTAAGGAAAAAAAGCCCTGAAGAATCCCAATAGCCCTGAAGAATCCCAATATATCCTTTTCATATGCCTATTCATTCTTTTTCTCATATGAATAGGGTAAAAAATTTAACATTAAGATATCGCCATGAAAATTACTGAGTTGATTACTTGCATTAAGACAAACAAAAAATGGATTACAATTGTTTGTTAACATGGGCAAACGGTGCATAATTTAATTACGTATTTGCTAATTTGCTTAAATACTAGGGGTGAGAAAAATAATCGAATCTTCGATGCATTGCGATTCTCTCTAGAATGATTCCGTCTCGATGCAGAAAAAATTATAATCTGAAACAAATAAAAAATAAAAAAAATAAAATATATATATATATATATATTTTTTTTTTAAATTTGTTTGCCTGCTGTAGAGCACTACAGAAAACACCTTTCTGCCTGCGGGTTCTCCGACTTTATCTAATACAAAATATAAGATAAGGTCATTCATTCATTCATGTTGATTGTCTTTAATGATCATCATCAAGTGATTAGCAAACTGAGTAGCAAACTCAGATGTGTACATATATATTTTTGAAAATCCCGCATGGAAATGAACATAAAAAAATCTCAACATTGGGTATAGCCAGGTGAAAATGTCTTGTAGAATCTTGTTGACATCTTACAGTAAAAGACTATAGAGGCAAACAGATGTCACCATAAGGGGCAGAGATTCAGTCATTCATTCAAGGTCCACTCAACTGTCAATCAACTGTCACTAAGCTGTCAGGTAAAAGGTTGTTTGATCCAGCCACTTTTTATTTCACCTTGCTTTTGTCTTCTGCATTCTCCTTATCTCCTGTTCTTCCCTCCTCCCCCAGAAACAGTCCCATGTACCCAGCCCCATCTCTGCAATGATAATTAATGTCAATGTCAATTTATTTATATAGCGCATTTACAGACGGCTTAGCCGCACCAAAGTGCTTCACAATAAAGTGCAATTAGTAAATACAGAAAGGCACAAAACAAAAAGGGACTATAGTTAAAATAAATTAAGAAATGCAGAAAAAGAGAACATTTAAAACTAAACACGGGCACATAAAGGGAGACACTAGCCAAAGGCAAGTGAATAGAGGTGGGTCTTTAAAAGGGACTTAAAAACGTTCAGAGACTGAGCTGAACGGATGTGGAGGGGGAGGCAGTTCCAGAGTCTAGTGGCTGCCACTGAAAAGGCTCAAGGCTCTGTCCCCCCTAGTTTAATTAATAAAGGCTGGTTTAAAGTACTTCTTCCTGCCTCTGTGTATAAATGCTCATGGGTAGCCTAAACGGGTTCCATTCAAACCTTAACATTAAGTCTTGTACTGTAAGATGTCAACAATATATTTTCACCTGGCTTTACCCAATGTTAAGATCTGTTGTGGTATTAATGCAAAGTAGCACATGTGTAATTCAATTATGCACCGTTTGCCCATGTTAACAAACAATAAAAAAAACTTTAATACATTTTTTGTTTGTCTTGATGTAACTAATCAACTTGAGTTTGCTTCTGTTGCAAATGTTTGACCTTTTTTCATAAAATGACTGGACTAGAAAGGAGGGAGACAATCGGGGTCAACAATCCCTCATTCTCATGTCGCGGTTCAGTCTACTTCAGATTGATGTGGAAGTGGAAGAACCAGAGACGTTGGAGAACCCGACGCAGTCGTTTGAGATTCATAATATCGGATTTTGGCTGTGATAATATATATTATATGATATAGATATCTATGTATAATATGATATTATTTATATATAGAGCTCCAGGACTAGCGCCGGTGTTCTGTCAATTTCTGCTACCCATCAGATTTTGCTACCTAGTGGTTCTGTAGCCTGGCTATTGCCAGACCAAGTCCAATCGTAGATTGCACGTTTGTCTGGTAAGGGTGCCGTCATTTTCTCCTGCACAAGAGGCGGGCGTAGTTCAAATGGCTGCAAGCAATTGGACAGTCCTTCAGCCAATCAGACCAACGATCCGGATGACGTAGCTGGTAGATTAAACTTTTACCAAAACCAGTCGGCAGTAAAGCAAATACACCCTTTCTTTGGAGGAATTGCTCCAGGGCAAGTTTCTGCTCAGCTTTCATAGAAAACTTGCCCCTGAAATCATTTAAAACAGCAGCGACAGCTGCATCAACGATGTCTTGTAGATGACTCTACAAGACATCACGATGACTCTGTCGTCATCGTGTTTAACCAGCCAATAGCGCGCCAGTGCTAAAAAAGCCAGCTTGGTGATTGGTGCCAAACGGATCGGGATAGGAAACAGGAGGATTAAACATGTTCCTTGCCATCCCCATGTGCAGGGCGAATTCCAATCGCCGGCAGATGGGAGTGGGGATACCCAGTCTAGTGGTTCTGCGCATGCGCATGACGACGCTATTGAGTATTGGTGTAAAATACACATACTGTACCCCTGAAATCTCCAATAAAGACGTTATAATACAGTATCAAAATATTCTCCCCATATTCTTACAGTGTACATGGAGTGAGTAGTAGTGTAAAATAACATGTTTCTGTAGTGGGAGCATCGTTTCATAGCTCAACAGATTAAATACGCTACCAAACACATAAGGTAGCACTTTTTGATAGGGTAGCATGATTTGATAGACTCTGATACTGTATTATGACGTCTTTATTGGAGAGTTAAGGGGTACAGTATAGGGTTAGTATATAAAAGTATATTTTACACCAATACTACACCGCGGATCAATAGTGTCGTTATGCGCATGCGCAGAACCACTAGGTAGCAAAATCTGACAAGGGAGCAGAAATTGGCAGAACACTGGCGGGTGAGGAGGAAGAGAGGACGTTGGCTTACCGTTAATTAGTTTATGTTGTGGATTTTGGTCCAGGAAAGGCCGCCGAGACAGGATCGCTTTTAACTCACTTTATTTGGTTAAGGTTATTGGTCTATTATCTATCGTCTATGAAACAAAAGGAGAGGGATCGTAAATAACACGCGTGGAGCGTCTCTAAGCATAACATCCAAAAAGATACGCCGCCCAAGAGATTCTGTCCTCCAAAGGCGGAGTCTGAGTTTATGTATCCCAGGTGTTCTTCTTTGGGTTTTCTCACTTCCTCTGTGTGTCCGTTGCTGCCCCTAGTGTAAATGTTTTGTAACTTTGTCAAATGTGTTCAGTGCTGCCCTCAGGCGATTAGGAGGGGAAATTACCTCTAAACTATGCTTGGTGCTACTGGATATGGCTATGTGAGAGTATTACAGTAAAAATGTATCGCTAGGGAATATTACAATTAAAAAATGTCACATTTAACATTATATGGCTAGCATTAATGTCATTCAACTTTGACAATAAAGTTACATATTTAAAATGGTCCCAACCTTACGTTTATATAAAAAAATGGTTTTACATAGTTCAGTGTCATTAAATATGTATTCGCTGCAGCTGCCGCTTCCGCTCTCTCCGTGCCATTCCCTCAGTTAACATTATCACGCAGTGTAGTCAGGAACGAAGGAACGTACCATGTCGATACCAACGCATTACACATTAAACACTATACATGCACACACACAAACAAGCACATACACACACACACACACACACAGATATATGACATAACTTGTATTAACAACTATTCGAAAAATTTCGCAAGGGATTATGGGATGAGTAATTCCTTCACAAAAAATAATGTAGACAGACTTTTACCTTTGCTTTGTCTTCCGTTTTCCAAATTCCTTTTTTCCCCCGAATCAAATGTTTTATAGTCACGACTACCTTGACGAGGTAGGCTTAAAACTCTTTATGTAACAATGTTATGAAAGGTCAACGGCGAAAATTAATTGGAAATTTTCTTCCGGAACCATAGCTGTTCAAAAATGAGGCGGTCACAGTTAGAGGAGAAGACCTTGAGGGGGGCTGAGCCCCTATGAGAGTGGTACATGAATACAATGCCTTGCAAAATGTTCAACCTGCTGCTAAATCACTCCTTTCACTCGATAGTAAGGGACAGCAAGTGAACATATTTTTAAGAAAATTCTGAAGAATAATTCTGTTGGCCACCACTTGGTCACTTTGCCAACAGAAGTCCTTTCACTACTGTGACTATCACAGTCACAGTAGTCCTTTCACTTTGGCAGAGCTAAATAAAAAAAATACACAATGTTACCTTCAGAAGCAACACAGGTAGTTTGTTGGTGGGTTGCAGTGCATACTATTCAGAATGAACAATCACATTTCAACGTGATACACCTGTTACAGACCCTCAGTTAATTAAACCTGATTTAAAGAAGAAGTTATATGTTCGACACATGTAAAAAACATTGTTTCAGTCCGTCTAACACATGGGGACAGTCCACTGTATCCAGTAGCGGTTCTACATTGAATTGAGCCCCGGGCGAGACCCCCTCCGTGCAAAAAGTTGTTGACGCGATCGCGGTCTGACGGAATTGTTGACGGGGGGGGGGGGAGTATGATCGATAATAGAAAATGCGCAGATCTTTTTTTTTCGTTTGCTCGTGCCACCCCCCCCCTGTAATGCCGCCCCGGGCGGCTGCCTGTATCGCCCGTAGCTAAAACCGCCACTGACTGTATCATCAAACAATGAAAGAAACATCAAACAATACTGATATTGTCAAATCAGGTGGTCCCTCCAATATGTGCACCGAGGAAAGAAGCTGACTGGTGAGAGATGGGGCGAACAATCTGTGACCATACAAGCCTCGAAGAAATTCAGTGGCTGCAACAAGAAAACGAGTGCATGACTCAACTTTTCTGAACAAACACGGCCATGATGGCAAGAAAGAAACCAATAGTTTCTCAAAGAAAATTGGTTGAAAACTCATCAAGAACCTAGCCTGGTTCCACCCGCCTCCGTACTTCCGCTCAATTTTCATTTCACTTCAGTACTTCGGTCTGGGAGTGCTGTATGGTCGAACGATTTCTTTTCCCTCAAGTTTGTCCCTCCAATCAGCGAACAGGAGGCTCGGCCTGAGAACAGTGACGTACAGGTCGTGCGCGAGTTTCAGTTGTAGTCAAACGAATACCAGGAAGCAGCAGGAAGAAATACGTCATGACCAGCAATTAGCAATTGGTTAAGGCAGATCCGGAGTGGCACTGGGCAGAGCCAATAGGTTTTAAACTTCAACAGCACCCGCCTTCAAGTGAGCAGTCGTTTGTCTCTATAGCAGTTCTAGACCATCGTTATGAATGAAATGAGTACAAAGGTCTAGTTAGGACTAGGCTATCAAGGACCGGCAGAAGTGACAGATGGACCAAGGTACTGTGGTCAGAACACAATTACATTCAAATGTTTGACTTCTTACAAACTCAGACTTTATTGTGCAGTCTCAACAAAGGGACTCTTGAATCCCGGAGTGGCAGTTATCCAGTCCAAGCCTTGTTTCGATTTGTATGAAGAGTCTGTGCAGAGATGGATTTGAAAAATGCTCTGTACAAGTTAAGTCTGTGCACCGTGATAGAGCTCACACTGATATGACAACTGCCTGTGTGTTTGTGTGTGTGTGCTACTGTCATTAGGAATTATCAATTGGTTCAGCTACTCTCTACTGAGCATTTTAGATCTGTTAATAAATGCATTATTCTCTCATTAAACTGTTAAATTACGTGACTTGAAAGACTCTAACAAATCTAATATGAAATGGGAAGTTATTTTCAATGCACAGATCTAAATGTCAAAATCTTGGCAAATAAAAATGCTGAATGTTCTGACAGAGAAAGCTAAGAAGGCTAAGAAAGTGTCTTCTTATAGTTACATATACATTGATACCATTACAATCTAATTTAATAATCTGCTTTGGGTCGTACCAAACAACGCCCCCCAGCTGTCCTAAAATCCCTTTAAAGCAACTTATTTGACCCAACGTTGTCCTACATTTTATTTTACATGTGAATTGTGATTAAATTGAATCTGCACCATGAAATTCACTACCTACTTCTTCTCCAGTGGGTTTACTGGTGAATTACCAAAGTTGAAGTTGCAGGCCGCCCACTACTGAACGTGTGAGTGTGTATTGAGTGAGTCAAGAGTCAGGACCTTATAATGGATACTGGCTATTAAGCCTAATTATGAAGCCCTTTGAACTTGTAATTGTTTGTCCACTGTCTCTAACAGACAAGTTAACAATATCTAAGGTAAGAGGACTAAAAATGATTGATGAAACAATAATAATAGTATATCTTTTATTTTCAAGCACCCATACCAATTCAATACAATAGAAAAAAAGTTGAAAGAAGTTCAATAGTTCAAAAGTTGAAAAGAGTTTCAATATAAATAAAAAAATATCATAGGCCTATTTAAAAGTTGCACAAAGGAATCAGAAAGGTGAGAACCTTTAGGATCTACCTTTCCTTTTGTAATATTTATGTTTGATTATTTTGGCAAACCAACACATGTGGTGGTCTATTGTCCCTGACACCTACGTCAAGGAGAGATAGCTTTGAGTTGAGGTTAGTAGTGACCAAACCATTGACCCACTACTGCTCTCTGACTGGCAGACATGATTGCAGATATGGGCTTCAATATTGTTTCACGTTATGAAAAAAAAAACATCTTGGGAAAAAAATGAAAGTAAACAACAATAATGTGGAGAGTTATCATGTCAACGTTATTAAGACAACCGTTTATACCTTAACTAATATGACAGCCCTAAATAAGTCTAACCTAATTCAAAGGTGCGAGTGTGTGATATATAATATGTAATATTTTCGCATTAAACTATCCAAAAATGGACTAATCATTTTTGGATAGTTTAATGCGATGTTATATAATTTATTGAGTTGTGTTCTTACATTATCCCAAATGTTTCCAACAATGTTCAAACCATGAGAATCCATGGTTGTATTTGAGTTGGTGAATGGCATCATGTCCCCGCTACCCCCAGACTTTCTGGGAAACACAGGAAACAGTAATCCAGTAGATGATGTTTCAACATCGATCCAGTTTACTACGATGCTGGTATTTATTCTTTGTATGATTTTTTTGACTATGGGTAACAGCGCTAGGCTATCCCACGGTTGAATTTGCCACACAACTTTAGCTACATCTCTATGGTCAATCTAATGGTAAGTTAGCAAGTTATTGTAACGTTAGCTTACCTTGCTTTCTATAATTTGAATAAAATTAACTAAACATAACAGCTCTAAAAAAGAATGTAACATTTAAACATTACAACAACAACAACAGCTCCCCACTAGATAACAGATCACACTCTACTCTACTCTATTGTGATGAGAGTCCTATAGAGACCCATAGCAGCAGAAATTACATATGATACCAATCAAAAGGAATGGAAGAAAATCACCTGACAGCAGCACATTTCTGACCAGGCGCCCTGGGCTTTTAGATGTTCTCCTCTGCGGCTGGTTGCTTAAGCAGTAGTAGCATTAGAAAGTAATGAACTTAACAGCTGCAAGCATGAACAAATAATTCAGCAACACCTGTCATTCTGTATCCGTGTTTGATTAACCACTGGTAGCAGGCCCGCTGCTAAGCTTTTGGAGGCCCTAAGCATAATTTGTCATAAGTTGGTCAACTGAGTTTCAGTTTAGAAAAACTGCGCTAAGAAAGGATGAGGGATAGGGTACACAATTAAGAAATAACCATGGTGGGCCTGTTCATAACTCATTTATATATTATATAATGTAATAATTATCATGACATTTTTTTAGCAACCGTAATTTTAGGGGCAGGTACTTGGGGCCCTACGCGCTCTGCGTACTCTGCGTATGGGGAGCGGCGGCCCTGACTGGTAGTCAAGGGTTTTGTTTGTCTTATAGCAAAAACATAATTGTGGATGTGGCCCAAGACTCACAGAGTCTGGGACACCAGGAGTGTATTGTGTGTGTGTGTGTGTGTGTGTATGTGTGTGTGTGTGTGTGTGTGTGTGTATTTGTGTGTGTCTATAAATGGATGTGAGACATTGTTAAAGTTCCTGACTAGAAAAGGGCCATAAAAATGCAATCCACCAGCACAGGCTCAATCACAGCCAGAGACCAGCGAGAATTCCTCTTGGATCGCTGTTTTCAGTAAAGAGCAAGCCAGAGCCAAAGCATGAAGATACGCTTGTGTGCACATCGCTGGGACATCCGCAGGGAGCAATCAGTTGAGTATCGGCGACAGATGGGCTGTCATATAAGCAGATTCAGAGTTGACAAAGGAAAACGATTGTGTGAGGAGGGGAATAGAAACTATAGAAACAAGAAAGACTAAACGGCTTTCACGCTAGCCTACTGCTTACCCCTGTGACTGTCTGAAAGTTTTCATATAGGGCAACAGCTCTGGTGCAAGCCCTGACCAGTGCTTGTGAATCTCACAGCTTTTTATTTGTTCACCTATTCTGAGAATATACTTTCCCTTTCCAAGCAACCCCTCTGACAACATATTTTCGGGGGAGATAACGTGGACTATGAATAATGTAGGTGTGTTTTCACTTTGGCCTTTGGCATCACGTCTCTGAGATGAGAACGATCTCTCTCTGAAGAGCTATGCTGTTAACAGTTCTCGGCAGAAAGCTGAGGGTCCACAACAGAGGCCCGCACTTCCCATCGCACATTTTACACAAAAAAGATTCTTTGAAAATAGGACGCCATTTGATTTGAGGAGACACTTCAGAGTTCCACCTCTACTGTTTGGATACGAACGAGTATAACCTAATTTCCCAAAGGTCATTTTGAAGAGATGTCTTGTACTCCTTTCTGGTGTATTGTACTCAATATAAGAGAAATAAACAACTGTATTGACCTTGTTCTTACCACACTTCGTGTAGTCGTGGCGTTGTGCTGGGTGTGTAGCTATTGATGTCTTTACAAAGGTAATAAATCAATGTGAAGGAAAACACTGTAGCCGTGTTTATGATTGCACCAGCATGACTTGCATGATTACCCATGATTGACGAAGTGTCCATAGAAGCATTAGAAAGGGGTTAAAGTACAATTCTAGATACATCTATAATCATGTTGCCGTATATATATCAGCAATACGGCCATTCTCTGGTTTAAAGGCAACAACCTGTTAATCCGTTGGAGTGAGCGATGACTTGGAGTAGAGCGCTTCGTTTTCAAAGAAACTAACGACGATGAAAGTTACAACCCGCTAACAAGGGGGGGTGGGTCGAGAGAGTAGGGCAGAGGGAATGGCGTAGGTCTCCGACCGATCCCTGAGGGTCCGACATTCCCGTGCCACCAACATTTCCGAAGGCCACCACTGAACGGTGGGGGATGGAGCCAGGGGCCGGCAGAGTCGTTGAAGACAGAGTCGTTGATTTCAGGTCATTATAAAAGAAATCCAATTGATTTTGGATCCTCTTTCGTCATCGATTCAACATTGTGAGTTAATTTAATGGTGATGCTGAGTAATTAAAACCTTCACCGAGAGCGCCTGGCCCCAGAAATCCCTGCTCTTTGAAATACATGATCCAAGCCAGCTGAATCCATCATGGACTATTCATATTCCATGGGGACACCAGTTCCTCAAACCAAACACACGCTGAAAGCTAATTCGCCGTTGGAAGATGAAATAGAGCATGTTATGCTCTGTGATGTGTTTGAGGTAGATCGGTCTGACTGGTGCACTTGATGGATCTTTTGATGGATCGCCTGGCCATTAATGCTCTTCCTGTAGTCTGTGGTAGTATTCAACCACAGCCATTATTGATATTTTTTGCCAAGCCCTTCACCTGAACATTTTTCTTAGAATCCCATTTGGCACGCAGGCAGTGATGCTTGGAGCTGTGCAGGCCTGTGTAGAGCCTTGCGTGGATTGATGCCTTGCAACACAACAAACTTCCCGCTCCATGAGTTTGACTAATGAGACTTAAGGGAAATAAAGGGAAATGTATGTTTCTCCCCCTGGAAATAAATAATCTTGTATCAGTGATAAAAAAAAAAGAAGAAAATATGGACTCACTGCAGAATAGTTGCTTTATTACAGGCTCTGTTAGACCTAATGTTGTGTATAGCTTTTAATGCCGATCCCCAGCCCTTTTTCTATCTGTCCTATTCTGTCTCACTCTTTGAGGAAGAATAACTTATTTTAAGGACATTTTGGACAGCAAGGTACTTGATTTCATTTTAGAGCATGATCATGGGAAAATATAGGCAGAAATGTACCAAGCATACATTCAATTAGACAAAGGGTGTACATGATTTATAGGGAAAGTTTCACACCGTGAGTAGTAACAACAAAGGAAACAAAGTTGAGGGGGCGTGACCATCGTGGAGAGTTTAGGATTGTCCATGTTTATTTGCAATACACTCTGGGTAAAGTGGACTTGTCTGCGAGGCTGCAGGCAAGGCTGCCAGACAGGTAAAGGAATCTACGCAACAAAACAACAGTCGATTGGCCTGGCCTCTCAGTATATGCCACAGTGGAAATGGAAATTAAAAACACCTTTCTGTTACAGAGAGGAAGGGAGATATCTCTAGGTCCAAGGAGAATTTATAGAAATTGCTTTTTAAATTGACTAGTAATTATATAGATATATAGTATAAACAAGGTTTATATAATTTGTATATAATGTTATATTATAGGACCTCTTCTATTTGTCCCTGAATCTTCTTTCACCCTGTTGTCAGAACAGAGAGAGATAGCTTTTCCATTTAGCAAATTAGCAAAAAGGATATTTACTAGAAAATGTAAATGTAGTCTTGCGCTCTCTTGCCCCCACTTACAGTGAGGGCAGTGAATGCCATCTTGATAGATTGAATAGAGACAGCAGTGGGTGAGAGATGTTTTTTCTCTTCCCGTGTGGGTAATGACAACATTAGGGCCATAAAGCATTTCCTCCAACCCAGCCTCCCCTCCCTCTGGCTCCGGGCGCTGCACTTACGTCAGGCAAACTTCTTCGCAAACAAAACAAGACCAGAATCCTGCCTGCTTATCAAGAAAAATCTATTTCAGCTCGACAGGAACAAATGGGTTCCGTAGGGGATAGCTCACTATTGACTTTGCTTTCTGTTACCATGGAAACATTGTAAGTGTGTCTACCCCCTTTGCCCCGCCATTCGTTTGCGAGCCAAGTACCAATTACACCTAAAAGAAAAAAAAATCTTTAGAACACCTAAAAGAAGAGGAATCTTTAGAATCTGACCTGTTTAAATTTTCAAAGCTAAGATGTGGCGCGGTTCATTACAACAGCTGTGTGTTTTTGTAACGGCTGATCTGTGATACAAGCCATTCCCTAGCGTACACCGTATTTTTATGCATGCAGTAGCACACACCACCCATTTTGACATTTTCTAAGCTACCTAAAATACTACCTCTATTCTGTATCCCTTTCAATTCCTTCAGTTGGTCTTATGTCAGCCCCACACCAGAATTAACTGAGACCAAAGAGTTCTCTACCTGAGGCCCTATGTTAGCATGAGGCCCTATGTAAGCAAATGCTTTGTTCTGTAAAATAATGGAATGATAAAAAAAAATAAAGGAAGACCGTTTGCTTATCCAGCTTATCCACCTCAATTCTGCTCATGGCTTTTCATTATTATTATTTTTATGAATTGTTTGAAACATTAAATAGATGGCCAGAGCTTATTGTAAAGCTTACAGCTTACTGTAAAGCCTTATGGTAACACAGCTTACTGTAAAGCCTTATGGTAACACAGCTTACTGTAAAGCCTTATGGTAACACAGCTTACTGTAAAGCCTTATGGTAACACAGCTTACTGTAAAGCCTTATGGTAACACTCCAGCGTTCCCGTAGCACCTGCTTACGTGGGGACATATAGAGGTCAACCGGGGGTGCATCCTCTCATGCTAGGATACACAGAGCAACACAAACAAGCCTGGACCATTACTGGCTTTCAGAGCTCTTCTTCTCCTGGGATTGAGTGTGGTGGAGGGGGGGGGGCATGAGGTGTATGGTCCGTACGCTCTCCTTCCTCTGTGGTGTTTTATGAGAAACCCCATGGAGTCAGACAGAAAAAGGACAAAAATGACTTTTTTCCCCCCACATACTCGATGTTCTATTGGACGAATGTGAGATTATTTGTGCTATTTGGATGAAATGCACTGTGGTGCTCTGCTCTTGAACTGGCTCTGGACCACTCAACCACCTGCACATATAATTGTCTCAATCATTCATGCGTGTATCTGTGTGCCTGTGTGTGTTGCCCCTGCTCATTTCTATGAGTTTTGAATGTGTGTGTGTATATTATACCTCATGTTCTTGCGAGCGTGTACACAGGGGTCGCTAAGCGTAAACATGAGTGTTTTTCTATGTCTGTTTGTGTTTGTGTGTGTGTGTGTGTGTGCGCGTGTGTGTGTGTGTGTGTGTGGTCGTGAATCAGTGTCATTGTAGTTATCTCAAACAAAAACTGAAATCAGCGACCCTGAAATACAGGACTACCGAACAAAACAGTGGTTCTCAGTGAGTAGCTTAACCAGTAAAGCATGTGTCTCAATGACGGCCGCAGCCCATTCTAGTGGCGGCTGCTGAGTGTTACAGGATGGCAGCTGGTCTGGCATTCCCATACCTCCTGTGAGCTGTGCTGTGGTGACATTGAACAGTCCACAGGGAAAAGCTTATACAGCCGGGAGCAGGACAAGGAGAAGAACTGGAATGGAGTTGTTGTTGCCAAGGAGGAGAAACACAGAGGCAGATATAGAGGCTAGAGGCAGACCCCTCAAACGCTTTGCGTGGTCAGAAGAGGCCAGGGTCAGGGTTAGGAACAATCAAACTAACAGAGTATAGACGTATATGTCTGGTCCAAAAAGAGATAGTCACGTGAGGTTTATTTATCACTATAAAAAAAAACCTCATACCAAAAACGGAAATGAAATAGAATGGGATCTTACAAAGAAACAAGTAATCACACTGGTGCGTGTGGATGTGTGCGTGTGTTTGAGTGTGTGCGTGCATGCGTGCGTGTGCATGGGTTTGTTTGTGCACGTGTGTGTGTGTGTGTGTGTGTGTGCGCACTCCCAACCCATGAGTGAAAACTACACAACCCCAGCATCAGTCAACATCTTCTGCTGCCTCTCAGGCAATAAGCACTTGAGAATCAGGAGCGTGGGCTTGTTACCGCGGCCCGGGAGGCCCTTACCAAACCGCCAAACTCAAATAGTGCAGGACAAAACATGGAGTACTTGGATGGGGCTTCTATTTTGGAGGCAAAATAAACAAAACAATTCGATATTCGGGAGCAATTATTAGAGCGGAAGAGACTGAGAGCGGGGAGAGAGAGACGAGATGAAGAACGGGATGAACAAAACTAATGCACTCAGAACGGAGGATTCCTTTTCCATTCATCCATTCATCATGATAGACAGTTGCGCGGCGTCTTTTTGTCTTTCAATCACACTGACTGTCCCATCTGTCATTTTGTCTCTGACAGATTTGCTATTCTGACATGATTGTTCAAGTATGCTGTCAATTATGCTGTCCTCCCCTTCAAAAATGATGTGTAATTAGTGAGTGGCTTGAGTGACAAAGATATTGACAGATCCGAAGGGATGGGTTTCCAGGGTTGTTACCCTGGAAATCCAGAGTTCTCGCGAGAGCACAATTTGAATTTGCTCAGCGAGTCACTCTGGGAACGAGCAAAATACTCACTCCCTGATTGCCCTGGCCCAGAACATTAACCAATCACATCGGTGTATCTGATATATGCGGGCCAAAATCGTTGCTGTTTTACCGACCGGATACAGCAAGAGTCTATTGGTTAGCTCCGCTGGTCTGGATACGTCACCCCTTGTATTCTTCTGATTGGTCATAGTTTTATCCAATTGCGTGCAGTGATATTTTCAAATGCATGCTTGGGGCCGCCCCTCGAGTTGGGCCATTTTCATTACTCGTTGCCAGACCCTACAGCTTTGTAGATGTGAGTCTGGATTTCCAGGCTAGTGTTTTGTGTGAGTGTGCACGAAAATATCTTTGGCCATGAACGTGGTTTAAAAATAAAATAACAGCTTTAACAGAAGTGGCCATTGATCAGCACAGAAATGCAAACCTATTTGATGGTCTTACGCCCTACGACAGGAGTAAACGTCCTCAAGGCCAGACGCACACGTAACGTAGGAGAGGGAACGTCACGGCCGTGTTTCCAAGCAACACTGTTCCAAACTCTTTCGGCGCTCGGGCACTATTTTTCATTCAGTCTTCTTCGCTGTTGTGCCTGAATTAAAAACAGCAGAGGCGGGGCCAGAGAAGGAGGGATGGCTGATCTTAAGAGGTTTAATCTACACTCCACTCCCGTCTCCCGTGGCTCGGGATAATTCAGTTCACAGCCTGTTAACCCAACTCAACCACAGTGCTGATGGAAATATCAATTGAGGAACAGAGAGAGAGGGGGTGGGAGGAGGAGAGAGAGAGAGAGACAGAGGGATAGAAAGAGAGTGAGAGAGAGAGAGAGAAATAGAGAGACAGAGGGAGAGAGACAGAGAGGGGGAGAAAGAGAGAAAGAGATAGTACATAAGTGTGGCTATGATTGCATATGTTTGTTCTGGTGTGTGAGTGGGATGGAATACGTGGATACAATTTGTGCGTGTGTGTGTTTGTGTGTATGCGAGTTGGAAGATAAATTAACATTGATTTTAAGGTCAATTTTTTTTCAGTCAATTACTGTCTTAGTGTAATTGAACAAGCGTGATCGATAGTTTATTGCCTTGGATATCAACAGCCCTGAATCGAAACAATTAGTACTATTGGTGGTAAATATTGTGGTCATTATAGGTCATAATCGTTTGTGAGTTTGTGTTTGTGTGTGAACATTTCCCGCCTTTTTGCTGCCTCACATCGTTGTATGTCTCTTCTTAGTGAACTGTATCTGTAGATGATTTAGTTCTACCTTATCGTATGTGCTGCCCAGTATATGAGGTGGTAACTCTTCTTGTACTTGGCTAGACGGGGGCTGCCAGTCACTAGGGGATGGGGGGAGGAAGCCCAACAAAGATAGTCTGTACAGGTCATGTCAACGTCACGTCCGCATGTGTTTGTGTGTGCGTCTAAAAACCTATCCGGTCCAAGTTTGTCTTGATATTAGTAGTATTTGTCTCACTGTCTCTCTCTCACACTGTCTCTCTCTCACTGTCCCGCTCCCTCTCTCTCTCTCACTGTCTCTCTCTCACTGTCCCTCTCCCTCTCTCTTTTCTCACTGTCTCTCCCTCACTGTCTCCCTGTCTCTCCCTCACTGTCTCTCTCTCACTGTCCCGCTCCCTCACTGTCTCCCTGTCTCTCCCTGTCTCTCCCTCACTGTCTCCCTGTCTCTCCCTCACTGTCTCCCTGTCTCCCTCACTGTCTCACTGTCTCTCTCTCTCACTGTCTCCCTGTCTCTCCCTCACTGTCCCTCTCCCTCTCTCTGTCTCTTATGGGAGTTGTTTAGTCATCCTGTTTCTAGGGAGACGTCTCACACTATGTGACACAGACATGCGTGTGTGTGTGTGTGTGTGTGTGTGTGTGTGTGTGTGTGTGTGTGTGTGTGTGTGTGTGTGTGGTGCAGAGGTGGACTGGCCATCTGGCATACGGGCCTGGCATATTTTTTTTCTCTCTCTCTCTAAATTCCCTCCAATTGGGCCAGCCAATTGGCTACAGAGGGCTAGCAGTGTGTTGCCAGCATCGACACATATTATTGGTCCATGTTTGTCACTGTCAATCAATCGTGGGCTGACAGGCTCAGAGAGCCCTGACAGTGCTGTCAATCACAACACAACCCAGGGTGGGCGGGACCTTATGGCATGGGCCGGAGTCGCGGGACGGAGCTGAAAATGGATAAGCGTAAGAAACGCCCCGGGTGGCGCTGAAAAACTGCGACTTAAAGACCGGGTAAACCAAGAATAATTATGGGTTTTGAGTTTATAATACCACAGGAAAATATATTATTAACCACCCTGCCAAATTTGAAGGACTAAAAAAATCGCGAAGTATATAAAATTATGCTTCAAAGTTGATGAAAAATGAGCAGTAATCCCAGGCTCAGGACGGTGGGGGCGTGTGCGCTGCAGGCCAGGAAACCACGCCCATCACCGGAGAGGTCCAGCCCCTCCCAATCTCAAAGCTGAAAAGGGGGCGGGTTTATGTGAGTATGACCGCTTTACGTAACGCGGTCATCGATGTAGACCCGCCCATTTTAAACCTGCACACAGAACATTCTCTGAGGCCTAGCTCCTCAAGGAAATGATGAATGGGAAAAATATTTTTTACATGTTTTGAGGGACACATTTAAGGCCTAATTAATATGATAAGAAGAAAAATACTGAATTTGGTTTACCCGGTCTTTAAAAGTCTCTGGAGGTGGGAGCTGCTAAATGTTCAAAATTGACAGAGCTATTTGGTGCCGGGGTCAGGTCACCACCCCAGCACGCGCTGCTGTGCCGGGAGACGAGCGAGTGGAGGCGTACATGGTGAGTAACGTTAGCCTGGGGCTGGCCAGGCTGCATTTTGAGACCTGTCCAAAGGGGACAGGTCCAGAGGACCCGCTTTGTCTCCTCCATCCTTCACTGGGCCACTTGTGGGTTCCTGAGCTCATTTCATGTGGTGAGAGGAATGCACTATGTGTACGTTTAAAGGTTTATGTGAAGAGACATACTATACGTGTGATTAAAATGACAATTGGTAATCCATAAATGTCTCTTTATATTCTCTGCTACCGTCATCTCCTGTCAAACTGGTTTTCCTGACCTGCTAGAAGTTCTTCTATGATGCTCGAGAGAGAGAGAGAGAGAGAGAGAGAGAGAGAGAGAGAGAGAGAGAGAGAGAGAGAGAGAGAGAGAGAGAGAGAGAGAGAGAGAGCCATGTAGTGAGAGCCATGAAAGAAATCCAATTGAGAGCCATGTAGTGTGTGTGTGTGTGTGTGTGCATGTGTGTGGTGTGTGTGTCTGAGAGTATGTACGTGTATGTGTGTGTGTGTGTGTGTGTGTGTGTGTGTGTCTATGTATGTGTACACACACACGCACACACACGCCCCTCTGTATCAGTATGCTCACATACATATACGATGTCTTTTATGGCACTCCGTCTGTCTTGCTGTGTTGGCAAAAGTGGGGGAGATGAGAGGTTTTGAATCATCCCTCTCGCAGAGGGATGAGAGGAAAGGACCAGTGAGGCCCGGCCTACCTCATTAAACCCAACCAGCCGAGGTTTGATTAATAATGAGATTCTTATTTCCTCTCTCTCTCTCTCTCTCTCTCTCTCATGCGCGCACGCTCTCGCTCTTCCTCTCCTCCTCTATAGCCCTCTTTTTCCCTTTCTCTAGCTCTCTCTCTTTCCCTCTCCCTCTCTCTCGCCCTCTTGTTCTCACCCTCTTCTCTCTCACTCCCTTTCTCTCTCTCACTCTCTAACAACCTCTCTCACTCTCTCTCACTCTTGCTCACAATCTTGTAATCTTCACGTCTAGGGAAATTATAACTGCAATATCCATCCAGAGTTTCTATGACAACGCTTTGTCATTGTTGTGTGCCATTTATCAAAGGTTTAAGGGACAGCATCTGCAAGGGGCACACTTAAGTGCCTTTTGATGTGTAGAATTATCATAAACGATGTTTCTCTGTCTCTGATTCATCCGAACACCCTCCACGAGAGCTTCAGAGCTCTGAACACACCGGTCCGGTCTCCACCACGCTCCCCAGTGCTCGCTGTAGGCTGGCCTAAGCCAGTCGAGTCCCTCTCCGTGTGGCCTTGTGTTGTTCTGGCCTAAACGGTAGCGTCTCATTGAGCCTCTGACTGTGGGCTCTTACGCACTTATTGGTGTACTCCAAAAGTCTGTATGGGAAGGGCATGGTGTTTGTAGGCTCAGAAGATAAACTAAATTATGTTAATATAATAGTACCGTTTTTCTCAATCGTTTAAACACGTTTTCTGAAACTGTAGCTGAATTTCTCAAAACTGAAAAGGGTTCACCATTTTGCCAAAACTCCACAAATCTTTTTGAAAATGAAACACTGCACTCAAAACCATGTTCTCTCTTCTCAAAACTGTGTTTTTTCCACCAAAACGATAAACAGAGCTATAATATGAATATCTCTTAGAGAGCATCAATTTAACACTGGTGTGATCAATTCAAAACACTTCACATACTAGTTACATATGTTTTGGCTTCATGAGGTCATGTTACATATTCAAATGTATACAATTGTTTAGAAATAGCTTCCTTTTTTTAAAGTTGCAATTATGTGGTACATACAGTATAAAGACTGTAATACAATACTGTGAATAGAGTCATGCTGTACTATAGTTAACTATAACTGTAACTATAGTTGATACTGCAACATTGTTCTGAGAATACACCAATGTTACCTATTTTGGCAAAACTCAGTACTATCACTCAAGTAAAATGAAAAACACTACAGTAAGAAAATGTTTAGACTGTCAAATCAGTGCACAAGTACAAAAAAGGTAACAAAGCAAATATTTATTTGTTACTGTAATAAAAAAAGTAAAAATGTTCAGCTGAACTGACTGCAAAAAAAGCTTTTCGTAGGCCAACAAAAAATAAAAATAAGAATATAAATGCGGTGAAACAGATCTACATGTAAATCAGTCTGTATCCCACCTCCGATCCTGATCAGGCCAGAGGAGCTCATCTACAACACAGTAGAGCTCACCTAGGCCTCTCTTATGCTCGGACACGAGTGAAGTGTTTTGCCAGTTGAGGACAGGTGAGAAGAGAGTGAGACCAATTGGTAATTAAGTGTGGCGTTTGGAAGGCCAGTGTTTTCCAGGTGAACCAAGTGTGCTCAATTATGAGATTTGTGCTTAGAGTTTTGCAAAAATGTGATTTAGAATTTCTATATGCCTGAAAACAATGGAATTGTGCTTAGAGTTTAGCAGTCTGGAGTCTTGTTGTTGAAACACGAGCTTCGGGTTTTCAGAATTGTGTGCATAGTTCAATTTTTTGTGTGTATACAATCGAGAACAACAAATTATAGTCTTGTTTTTTGTATAACCTCCATGAATCATCTGTTATGAGTACTAAAAGGTCTCTAAGTTATGGTGCTGGCATCCATGTTTGTTTGGTTAGTGCAAATGGTTTATCCTATTAGTGTGACTCTTTGAGGTTAAGCAGTTAGCTAAATGTGGTGGGAGTTTTGTTTCTGTTTACTTCCTGGATGACAGGGGCCAAAAACACAGAGCTCATTCTGTTCATGTTCTCTGGTCGTATCCATTTGGCCACAGAATATTCACAGAAACAATTCATGTATTTATTGTATTTGTTAAAGATGAGAAAAAAAACGTAACCTTCAAAATACAAATGTGAAAATAACAAGCAGTAAATTAAACATAGTGAAGGGAAGAGGTGGTGGCAGAAAGCTAAACATAGTAAAATACTTTACTTTAATGCTTTTTACCCATACTGTTACATTGCTGGAATCAGAAACAGGGATACATTACATCTAAAGAATCATTCACATTCGAGGGAACTCGTGGCTTTTCATTTGTGCTAAATGTCAATATAGAGATGTTTCAGGATCTACATTTCCTTGTTTCAAAATGAATGTGTTTTTGCATTTGTGTTAATGTGGTCGTAATGATAACAAGACCTCAACATTCTGCGTGTGATTGGCTAAAACAAAGTCGGCCATCAGGAGGAAACTTTCAAAAGAAGACCTCTGAGAGCTTCATCCACTCAAACTGTTCAGTTTACTGAATAGTTCACCAGTTCACTGATGTAGAATATCGCTGGAAGGAGACGGAGTCAAGCCCTTACCCCGCCCCTTGCAGTTTCCGGTCCAGGCTCTGTGCCGTCTCTCAAGAGAAGCAGAAAATAATAGGACTGCGCCATCCAAGAATACTCTGAGATAAACGACAAAGAATATTATTATTATTATAGTTCAATTTTCAAATAAATAGTATAATAAAACAACAACTGCCGTCCTTTAAGAACCAGCCGGCCCCTGACCGTGGTGTTAACCAACGCTTTGAGGTGCTTTGGTTCATTGGGGCAGGGTTGCCAGGTAAAACCCCTTTATTCCAGTTTCAATAAGCGCAGGACAGGTGTGTCGCAGCACTGCTTGATAGGAGGCGAAGCGTGCAATAGCCTGTGTTACCCAGCATGCTAGATGCTGGCTAACACAGGTTGGATGAGAGGGAGGCATCTAATGCAAACCAATCCACACACATTGGTTCTCCTTCAAACCTAGGGTAGGTCATTTTGAAAAACCAGCATAAGATAGATTTCAGCAGCTGTCGGCAGCTCGTCCTACCTTATTCAAGATGCAGCGCGAGTTATTCCAAACGCGCAATCCGGTCGAATCAAATCAAATATAATCGCAACGAAAATAGGATCTATTGTCCTTCTAACTGTAACAAAAATATATTATCCTAAGGGTGTATGTGGGTTTCAGTGTAAATGTAAACAATATGTATTATATTCAAGCTTTTATCTCTATATGTAATTCGCAGGCCATACGTATTAGTTGTTCTTATTCGTGATCGTATTCCTATTTGTGTGTATCGTGTTTATCGTGGTCAAAAAAAACGATATCGCTCTCGACTCTGGCTGGCGTTTTTCTAACGCGGTCCCCACTCAGGCCTCACAGCCTGGTTCCCTGTATTGAGTTCCAGGAGGCATCTCAAACAAACATAAAAGTGCCAGCAGGGGGAGGTCATTTTCAATAAAATAAACAAAGGATAAATTGTCCCTAAGACCTCATTTCCAGCCTCCACTCATTTCCAGCAACTCCCCCGGACCGGCTGAGCAATTGATTTATTGATTTGCTCTCAGGCTGCAGAGAGAATTTCCATAAATATGTTGACAGAAAATGCTTCAGAAATAAATTGCTTACCCTAGCTTTAAGCAAAGGTTTTAATTGATTAAACGTTGTTTGAGGAAAGTTGTCTGGTTATTAATGGGGTGCTAAACCCATTCCTATAGCAGGGGTTATTGGGGTCTTACATGAATGGGGGACTTGAAACACAGGAGGACTGAGCTGTCTTTGAGCTACATGTCCTTTTAAGGCCACCAGAACAATGCTAACAATAACACTCATCAATCGCATTCACTGAAATACTAGCAGTGCATGGCTTCAACCACCACTACAATGGGAGCAGTCAAGGTAAACACCATTCATAATGACCCTGAGAATGAGAAGAACTACAAGAAGAAATTACACAGATTTCAAGAGCGCTTCACGTATCAAGAGAGACGGGAAATAATTGATCAAACAAAACATACGTCAAGACAAGGATGGAATGTTCCGTTCACGTTCAAGCTAAAGGAACACATACCTTGACTGAAAAGGGATGTAAACAGAGGAAGAAATGAGAGAGAGAGCGATCATAAAGAAACAAGTGCATAACGAAATCGACTGAAAGAAAGACACGGCCGCGGCATGACTGAGACGAGCACGTGGAGAGCGGCCTGGTCCATCTGCGGTGCCAGACACTTACGGTTTGAGCCGGGGAGACGCCCCTGTGCCCCGGCTCCGAGACCAACATCTTAATGTCGTCTCCTCCGCGCAAGACGCACACCGGTGTTGTTCATCCATCTTGCACAAGCATACACATAAACCCACTTCCAGCAGGGGATGATGAATTATATGGTTAAGTCTGCTCGACTCTGCTTTGCAGATGGGCCGCTTGAAATTGGCATGCATGAAACACAACTTCACAGGTAACGATCCGAGCCTGAGCCTGTTAATTGCTAATGGTTTTATGGGTAAGGCGATGCAACATATCCACGGGCGGTTATGAAAGCAGAGGCCAGATGAGAGGGTGGGTACGTCTAAAATGACCTCCACAACTGTTGCTTTTCTGGGCTATTCACCATACAGTTATGTTATTAACTTGGCAGTCAGCCAGCCAGTCTACCATATGGGTTCATCACAGAAAGCACCATGGCAACAAAGTTGGTAACTGGAGGAAAGAGACGAAGCACATCTTGTATCCTGTGAAGCCAAAACACATCAACTCTCTGTCTTGTCTTGAGCTCTGCGTACGCCCTCGTTGGGCTCGTCGGAGACGCTGACGATGTCTAATTACAAATTCAAACAAACACACTTTAGTCCTTCTCGCCAGGGACATGCTTGTTGCCTCGGCAACGCGAGGAGGAACCACTTACCTCTGAAATTGTTGTTTCCAGGAGCATTTTAATGCATGGTCGGACAGGCGCCCGCCACACACACACACACCCACACACACGTTAACAATAATAATAATAATAATACATTTTAAGCACTTTTCAGAAAATCAAAGTGCTACAGAAACCGAAAAAACGAAATAACAAAACACTAAGGGCAACAACACATTAAAATCCAGTGATGAAATGCATTAATAAAAACAGCTGAAAGAGGAGTTGAAGTGCAGATTGAATTATGAAAAATCTAAGGACAACGTTCTTGCCTGAACAAGAACGCCTGCCTGAACAGGCCCCTTTTTAAGCCCTTTTTTAAAAGTGTCCGCAGACCGGGGTTTTCGCAGATGTTCAGGGAGGGAGTTCCAGATGTGAGGGCCAGCGGAGCGGAAGGCTCCGTCTCCCGTGGTGCGAAGTCTTGTGCGGGGCTGATGGAGGAGGTTACGGGTGGATGAGTGAGGGGGAAGGAGGTCTTTGAGGTATATCGGGGCGTTGCTGTAGATGCAAAGGTGGGTGACGAGGGCTATCTCGTATTTAATTCTTGAGGTTATGGGGAGCCAGCTAGCCTGGCTCCGCCCGCCTCCGTACTTCCGCTCAATTTTCATTTCCCTTCAGTGCTAGGTCTGGGTTTGCGGTATATTCTGCTGCCAATTTTTTGGCCGTCCAATCAGTGAACAGAGGGAGTGGCTGAGAACGTTGACGTTGATTTCGTGCGCTAGTTTGAGTTGTAGTCAAACGTCAGCGATTGGTTATGGCAGATCCAGAGCGGCACTGGGGCAGATCTAATAGTTTTAAACTCCAACAGACGCCCGCCTTCAAGTGAGTTAACGTTTGTCAATGGAGAGTGGCCAGACTCTCTGTGCAAATGAAATGAAGTACGAGACTCTGGTAGGACCAGGCTAGGAGCCAGGGGAGGTCATAAAGAATGGGGGTGATGTGGTCGTATTTGCGGGTTTTCATCAGAGTTCGGGCAGCGCAGTCTCTGAAGGTGTTTATTGGGTATAGCGATGAGCAGGCTGTTGCAGTAATCAAGCTTGGAGGAGATTAAGGCGTGGACGAGTTTCTCTGCGTCAGAGAAAATGAGGAAGGGGCAGAGTTTAGAAATGTTCTTGATACGGAGAAAGCAGGTTTTGTACAGATGCTTGATGTGGTTTGCAAAGGTCAGTTGTGGGTCCAGCTTCACATTTCAGTGTTTTAGTGTTTAGTGTATGCTCGTCGTCACTGGAAATGAGGGAAACCTCAGTGTCTCTCCAGGGAAAATAAAGGTTATTGATTAATTGATTGATTGATCGGACATGTTACCTCCCTGATCTGTCAATCAGAGCAGAGGACCTCAGGGGAGCCCCTCACACACAAACGTCAAACATTAAAGATCCTTAACAGATCCTCCTTTTGATCCTTAACAGTGAAGATGGACTCTCTTTATTAGTTTCTTTTCTTTTTTTATAAAAAAAGGTGAGTGTGACTGACAGCATACAGTGCCGACTGCATTAGGTCACTCTCTCACCTAATGAGGGCATTATTCATGACGGTTAATAGCACCATATGGTTGACACCATAGGGTGCTGGTCACATCCCTGTTTGTGTGACTGACTGGTAATGAATTGGTTTGATAGGAACCGAAGGACGCTTTACGAGCCTCCGGCCCTAGGAGGCTGGTGCAACAAACTGCCCTTCTGTTTCACTGACAACACTTTACAGACGGCCTTCAGGCTCCAGCGGCCTGCATACATTATGATAACCCCGTATACGTTATACATGACCCTTACATGACCACATGATTCCTTATTAGAACATCGTATGCATTCTAAAAATAAACCCTTAGCGGATATTTCCATTTATGAGCAGATATTTCCATTTAAAAATAAATACATACATATATATATATATATATATATATATATATATATATATAGTTCTCTCATCAATCCTGTCATTACCGCAGGTCTGCAGACGGTCTGCATTAGCAGGAACCACTGCAGGAGTATTGACTTGTGATGGAAGTAATGATGATTAGTAATTAAGACTCCTGTGGACGGGGGTTAGATGATATGACATGCTCGGCCCGTCACTAATGGACCACTAAACCGTGACCGGGACGTCAGGACATCCTTGAGACACGCCTTCATAACAACAACAACAACAACAACAACAACAACAACAACACCAGCCAAGAACTGGCCCCGGTCGTATCGGCCCCTAAATCAAAGTGATGGTGAAAGAACCATTTCTGCCTCGACTTGTTTATAAAGGAGGACTAATTATGCCGGACACAGATGGTCAAGCACCCTCACTTTGTTCACCGTCTCAGTCGGCTGTTTATCACTCTTCTGTCCTGCTGTGGCCCCACTTCATCTGAAGGGGGTTTCAGGACCTCACAATGGCCAGCAGAACATTAGCTTGTTGTTTGTTTACAGGTTTATGAGGCAAAACGTCTCGCAGATGGCCGGGTGGAGAGATGAGGGCTTTTCAGTTTCACTGGTTGGGGGGGGATTTTGAGGTCAAGATTTGATGAGCTCCAAGGATGAATACCCGGGTAAAAAAAGTATTGTGATGAAACAGGAGGAAGGTTGTGTGGAGTTTAGAGTGTCAGCCACTTGCACATAAAATGGTTTGTCTTTGATGCATTGGAGAATATTTCATATTTTTCCCATTGTAGGATGTAATGCTCTTTTGCTCGTGAACTACAGAGTCAATTTGCATGCTAATTTCCTGCATATTTCAACTTTATAATCCCCTTACTCTATAGTCCCATTTCGTGGGTGTGAATAATGATTTGCACTTTAAAACCAAATGACCAAATCAAGGGTCCAGTGAATACCACAACATCACATTTAATATCACTCAAGACCCCGCTAACTTCGACAGACCGCCATCAAACACCGGAACAATCGAGAAACCCTCGCCAAATTTA
>NC_140277.1:57696-155196 GCF_964030765.1 Micromesistius poutassou | reverse complement strand
CCAAAATGTTAGAATATAATCGGAGCCAATCAGTGGCAAAAACAAGAAGTACAAGGACGTACATTGACCGGGTGCTATTATCCCAAAGTATTAGATTGCAAGCAATTTCCGTGGATTTGTGCTGGTTTTACAGCTCAACAACGTGCTTTGCTTGTGGCGTTTATATAGACAAATAATAACTTGATTTAAAATTGTTGGCGATTTCAGTAAGTGGCTTGCTGTGCATTCACTCTGAACAATCACAAAAGTCTGTTTTTATTATTTCAAACTTTTTTATTTATTATTTTGGGCATATAAAATAGTTTATGTCCAGATCCAGACATCTGTATCTTTAGACTGGTTTACACTGGACTGGTTAACTTTATACTGGTTAACATGAGATTGGTTAACATTAGACTTTTTAACATTAGACTGGTTAAAGTTAGAATGGTAATCTTTAGACTGGTTAAGGTTAGTCTGGTTAACATTAGACTGGTTAAGTTTAGACTCAGTGCGTTTACATGACACTCAAGAAAGTCTAATTATTGGGTTAGTCCAACTATGATTGGATTATTAAGATGAAGATCGAATTGGGTTTCTCATAGTCGAATTAAGACCCCTAGATTATTTGACTGTTAGTCACATTAAGCGTGCATGTACGGATTGGGATTGGATTATGCGTTCTGCGCATGCTCAAGATCTTTTCCCGGGGCCGTGAAGTAGAAGGAGACGATAGTCGTGTTGTTGTCACCGTCGGAAAACGAGAACCAGCGATTTATTTAAAAAGGTGGCGCAGAAGATGGAGGAAGCCGGTGAATGTAGTTACCCCCTATAAGAATTGTGTCCCGGCCGCGGGAGCGCGCATGGCATGCATTCATTAAAGGTGGAAGCACACGGACACTACGCTTCCATTTCACCCAAGGCTGAATTAAAAGTACATGTTTTTCTAAATGTGGGTCATCAACGAGGTTGTAAAGTAGTACCTTCGGGCACATCTGTCAAAATAAAAGTTTTTTTCTCCCGACGTGTTTACGATCTTTATTCATTCATTGCGCCACGGCCGAACTGACGGGGGTATTCTCTGAATACCGACTGCAACTGCGTTGGGTTCTCCGACTCTCACTACTTCCACAACAAGTAAAGACGCCTAGTGAGGGTTATTTTGCCCATGGTGGAGAAGGAATTGGGGGAAAAGCCAGGGCTAAAGCCAGGGCTCACTTAAATATCGTTTTTTTTCTAATCCGTCCGTTAAAGCTTCATCAAAGCTTTTATCCGCCGATAAAGCGAAGGCAGCAGACGCGCCCCCGGCCGGCGTGCAGAGCCGGCGTGCGTGAGGCCGCGGCTCTGCTCTGGCTGCCAGAGGAGCGGGCTGAATGGTAGCGGTTGAAGGCAGAATGAGAAAAACGAACGACATGATTATCCTTAAAGGCTGAGCTTCCTGAGCACGCCGGAGTCCCTCCACTGCATCGCAGTGCAGGTGAATTCAAATGCAAATAGGAAACACCTTCCCAACCCCCCCCCCCCCCCCCCCCCCCCCGGGGGTTTTCGGAGAAGTGTAACCCTTGGTTTTTTTTTAATTGCCGCTGTCGAATCTTCACCCCTCCTCCTCTTATGACATCTCCTCCTCCACCCTCGACCTCATCCACACCTCTGATTGTGCTCCTCTCCGTACTTTAACACCTCCTCGTCTCCCTTCCTCCTACACATAACCTACAACCTACACACGCACGCACACACACACACGCACACACACACACGCACACACACACACACACACACACACACACACACACACGCACGCGCACGCACGCACGCACACACACACACGCACACACACACACACACACACGCACGCACACACACACACGCACACACATGCGCACACACACACGCACACACACACACACGCACACACACACACGCACACACACACACACACGCACACACAGGAGAAAGACCGCAACCTCCGTCGGATCACGCGCATGGTCCTGGTGGTGGTGGCCGTCTTCATCATCTGCTGGACGCCCATCCACATCTTCGTCATCATCAAGGCGCTGGTGAACATCCCCGACTCCCTGCTGCAGACCGTCACCTGGCACTTCTGCATCGCCCTGGGCTACACCAACAGGTGGGCCCTGCAGCGCAGTGTGTGTGTGTGTGTGTGTGTGTGTGTGTGTGTGTGTGTGTGTGTGTGTGTGTGTGTGTGTGTGTGTAGATGGCAGAGCTGCAGTGTGTGTGTGTGTGTGTGTGTGTGTGTGTGTAGATGGCAGAGCTGCAGTGTGTGTGTGTGTGTGTGTTGATGGCAGAGCTGCAGTGTGTGTGTGTGTAGATGGCAGAGCTGCAGTGTGTGTGTGTGTGTGTGTGTGTGTGTAGATGGCAGAGCTGCAGTATGTGTGTGTGTGTGTGTGTGTGTAGATGGCAGAGCTGCAGTGTGTGTGTGTGTGTGTGTGTGTAGATGGCAGAGCTGCAGTGTGTGTGTGTGTGTGTGTGTGTGTGTAGATGGCAGAGCTGCAGTGTGCGTGTGTGTGTGTGAGTGTGTAGATGGCCGATCTGCAGTGTGTATGTGTGTGTGTGTGTGTGTGTGTGTGTGTCGATGGCAGACCTGCAACGTGTGTGTGTGTGTGTGTGTGTGTGTGTGTGTGTGTGTGTGTGTGGATGGCCAATCTGCAGTGTGTGTGTGTGTGTGTGTGTGTGTGTGTGTGTGTGTGTGTGTGTGTGTCGAGGCAGACCTGCAGTGTGTGTGGGGGTGATGTTTGCACTGCAGACGTCACAAAGAATGGGAATTTCGTGGGTTTTCTTCCACATACTTGGTTAGAGAAACAGAGAGATGCTGCTGTCGTGTGCGGATGGTTTTTGCTCTGAAGACCAGTAATGATGATGAATGACGGCACAGCGAGGGCGCAGCGTTGACGGCTGCATTGGGAAAAGTGACATGGAGCCGGTTCAATTCTTGATGCGTCCTACTCAATGCAAATTATAGGTTCAATTGCGATTGGATGGCAACAAACGCACACACACTCTACCTATATGACCATTGGTAAGGATGCACACAAAGTTGAACGGTAAGCACGCAATCTGTTCAGTCAGGGTAGACATTTTAACCTCCTGTTTAATGGAAATGGGAGGCAATCCAAAATGATCTTCGCAAAACGGTATGCAGAATTATAATCAAGCAGTGTTACACTCGATGGCGTTCTTGAATGTCATTATTGGTACGCGAAGCACAGCAGTAGGAACGAGGCGCTGGCACAGAGTTCCGAAGGCCTGTGCTTCAAGTGACATTCAAGAACGCCATCGAGTGTAAGATTGCGATTCAATAACACAAACCATCTTCATTATCAACAATATTGTAAAATATTTTCATATTGTGGGTTAATTTGCCCTCAAATTCAACCTTTCTGCCCGAGTTCATCTCCATCAGAAAATGGTTCCTATAGTAACGATAGCTGACTCTTGGTCAGTTGAACGTTGTTATGGAAACTAGGCTCATGAAAGTAGTTTCGGCTAGTTAGCGCAGCGATACTTTCTGTAAATAGGCACGATCTTTTTGTCCGTTCTTTCACCGGGCATTTAAACACGCTCGAGAACGGGAATCGACCAGTCGGAGTGCTTGCTTGAACCTGCGTGTTACTGAATACCGTTTGCTGCCCTCTGCTCTGCATGATCCACACAGCGGGCTCTGCGGGCGCGGCGCTGTGTTTCTGATGAGCTGTTTGTGTGCTTTGGCCGTGTGTGTGCGTCTCGCAGCAGTCTGAACCCGGTGCTCTACGCCTTCCTGGACGAGAACTTCAAGCGGTGCTTCCGTGAGTTCTGCACCCCCAGCCCCTCGGTGCTGGAGCTGCAGAACTCGTCCCGCGCCGGCACGGCCCACCGCCACCTCCAGCAGGGGGACCACCACAGCGCCAACACAGGGGAGAGGACCAACCAACAGGTGGAGGAGAGGCGGGCGCTCTCTCTCTGGCTCTCTGGCTCTCTCTCTCTCGCTCTCTCTCTCTCTCTCTCTCTCTCTGGCTCTCTGGCTCTCTGTCTGTCTCTCTCTCTCTTTCTTTCTTTGTCTCTCTTCCTTTGTGTCTATCTCTCTGTCTGTCTGTCTGTCTCTCTCTCTGTCTGTGTGTCTGTCTCTCACTCTCTCTCTCTCTCTCTCTGTCTGTGTCTGTCTCTCTGTCATTCTCTCTCTCTCTCTCTCTCTCTCTCTCTCTCTCTCTTTCTCTCTCTCTCTCTCTGGCTCTCTGGCTCTCTGTCTGTCTCTCTCTCTTTCTTTCTTTGTCTCTCTTCCTCTGTGTCTATCTCTCTGTCTGTCTGTCTCTCTCTCTCACTCTGTCTGTGTCTGTCTCTCTGTCATTCTCTCTCTCTCTCTCTCTCTCTCTCTCTCTCTCTCTCTCTCTCTCTCTCTCTCTCTCTCTCTCTCTCTCTCTGGCTCTCTGTCTCTCTCTCTCTCTCTCTCTGTCTGTGTGTCTGTCTCTCACTCTCTCTCTCTCTCTCTGTCTGTGTCTGTCTCTCTGTCATTCTCTCTCTCTCTCTCTCTCTCTCTCTCTCTCTCTCTCTCTCTCTCTCTCTCTCTCTGGCTCTCTGGCTCTCTGTCTGTCTCTCTCTCTTTCTTTCTTTGTCTCTCTTCCTCTGTGTCTATCTCTCTGTGTGTCTGTCTCTCACTCTCTCTCTCTCTCTCTCTCTCTCTCTGTCTGTGTCTGTCTCTCTGTCATTCTCTCTCTCTCTCTCTCTCTCTCTCTCTCTCTCTCTCTCTTTCTCTCTCTCTCTCTCTGGCTCTCTGGCTCTCTGTCTGTCTCTCTCTCTTTCTTTCTTTGTCTCTCTTCCTCTGTGTCTATCTCTCTGTCTGTCTGTCTGTCTCTCTCTCTGTCTGTGTGTCTGTCTCTCTCTCTGTCTGTGTGTCTGTCTCTCACTCTCTCTCTCTCTCTCTCTCTGGCTCTCTGGCTCTCTGTCTGTCTCTCTCTCTTTCTTTCTTTGTCTCTCTTCCTCTGTGTCTATCTCTCTGTCTGTCTGTCTCTCTCTCTTTCTCTGTCTGTGTCTGTCTCTCTCTCTCTCTCTCTCTCTCTCTCTCTCTCTCTCTCTCTCTCTCGCACGCTCTTTCTCTCTCTCTCTCCTCTCTTTTGTAACTTAATTTGCATACATTTATCTAGATAAGATGTACCAGATGTGATTTCCTACATAATCTCGTTCCTGCCATCTTGGCTATCTTTATTTCCAGAGATTGTCTTTGACACACGTACTCTTTCACACACACACACACACACACACACACACACACACACACACACACACACACACACACGCACACACACACACACACACAAATATATATCCTCCCAGATCCAGTGATTTAACACCATGACAGAGCTCAGAACAACTGGGCCCACGGGGACGGTCGCACCGCTGCAGTCCCAGAGAGACAGTACACCGTCTCTCTGTCCGTCCCGCTCCCCCTCTGACCTGTGTCTCCTCTGTCCTCCCCCTCTGACCTGTGTCTCCTCTGTCCTCCCCCTCTGACCTGTGTCTCCTCTGTCCTCCCCCTCTGACCTGTGTCTCCTCTGTCCTCCCCCTCTGACCTGTGTCTCCTCTGTCCTCCCCCTCTGACCTGTGTCTCCTCTGTCCTCCCCCTCTGACCTGTGTCTCCTCTGTCCTCCCCCTCTGACCTGTGTCTCCTCTGTCCTCCCCCTCTGACCTGTGTCTCCTCTGTCCTCCCCCTCTGACCTGTGTCTCCTCTGTCCTCCCCCTCTGACCTGTGTCTCCTCTGTCCTCCCCCTCTGACCTGTGTCTCCTCTGTCCTCCCCCTCTGACCTGTGTCTCCTCTGTCCTCGGTCCCCTCCAGGTATGACTAGCCCTGGAGGGGTCGTCGGTGGACCTGTGCGGCCGCGGCAGCGGCGCCGGCCATGACGACCTCACCTCGGAGGTCACGCAGGTCACCATGGGGCTCTGACCCGTCGCCGCGGAAACCAGGGGGGCCGAACGGCTGAAATGACCGGGAGGGAACGTGACACCAGACGACATGACACACGACTTCAAGGACTGCTACTGCATGGCGACCCCCCCCCCCCCGCCCCCGCGGACCCCCCCTTCTCCTTTAACGGCTGTTCACGTAGCAGCGGTTACTCTCAATGTGGTTCAATTTACTCTTGGAATAGCTTGAGCCAAGCTTTTATAAACACTCTCTCTCTCTCTCTCTGTCTCGGTCTCTCTCCTCCCTCTCCCTCTCTCTCTTGCTCTCTCTTCTTTCCCTCTCCTCCCCCCCCCTCCGTCTCTGCTTTATGACGGTCAGCGCAGACGTTAACACGTCGCTACGATGCTGCCTATGCCTCCTAAGAGCCCCGGCGTTCTGATGAACTGAGCAGTGCAAGCACAGTGCAGGCGGGGATCCGCAAAGGGGCCTGACGGCCAGGAGTAAACTGCGCGCTTTGAACGCAGCCAGGAAATGAAAGAAAATCTATTGCTGTTAAAAGAGGGTCGTTTAGGGGTGAACACATTTCTATGGCCCCGGGGGGGGTGACTTGAAAAGCCTTTGACGTGACGATGTGCTCGCTCTCTCTCTCTCTCTCTCTCTCTCTCTCTCGCTGCTGTTACGGGAGAGCCGGAGCTGGAAAGCAGCAGCGCGGCATTCTGCTCACGTTTTCCGCCCCGATGCTCCCGACGAGAGCAGAACCACCCGACGCTCTCTGTTCCCCAGACGCTGTCGAATCAGTAAAAGAAAAAAAACCTACGCCTAACCCATTCAGCACACCTTTTGCTCCCCTTCGTCTCCCGTGGCTTGTCCTTAAATAATTCTTCGCCTTCTGCGGTGGCGAGGAGGAAGACCAGCGCGCTCTCTCCATGCGGCTCTCATCTGAACCAGGTGTTCAGAGCGATGACGCCGCCGGCTTCTCTGGTACCACGTTGCTTTCTGCGAGATCGTTGCCCAACTTGAGTTCAGCGGTTTCCGCGCTGTGCTCTGGTCGCTTCGTTAACATTGACTGGACGGATCAAAATGTCTTGTGCACGCTACATGAACCGATTCCCTCCCTCGACAGATGGCTATCACACTTTCTCTCACACATTTCTGCCCTTCTTCACCCGTTTGCGTTTTCTGAGCATTTTCCTCCCTCCCTCCCGATTGGCCGGTCATACCAGAGGTCAAAGTGCATTCTCATTTGCAGAGGGTTAACAGGTGTTGGACTGGACTGACGCCAAGACCTTGGTGTGATTTCTTGTGCCGGTCTCCTTCAGGGTGGGCGACAGCGTTTGTAATTGTCTATTTCACGGTCGCTGTTTACTGCTGGCATCACTTGAACCTTGCTTTCAGAAAATCTATGAATTCAGTCAATCACCGCTTACATGTTGTATGATTGTCAGGACAGTGGGTTGGTCTGAACAGTAACCCTTCGTCCTGAGAGGGTTCTCAAAGCCTTAATTAAAAAACGGTTTTAAAGTCACAACATTTCAACTAGCTTGTAGCTGTATCTGTCAATGCTGATCGATGAGGATTTCAGTGTTATCTGATTTCATGTTCTCAATAAAATCAGATCCGGTAATGTAAATGATAAAAAAAAAAAAAAAATGCTGAGCAGCTCGTACTTCTCCCTTTGCTGATGATTCCCTTCCACTTAGTCACCCAGCCAGCTGGGGTACGCTAGCCAGCCGCGGTACGCTAGCTGGCCGCGGTACGCTAGCTGGCCGCGGTACGCTAGCTGGCATCACACAGTTGCACAGCCGGTAAGGATGGACACTTGAATTCTCTTTGGTTTCTGAAAGTCTTAATAACTGGGAGGGGCTCAGTCTTATGCAGTGCGACTTTAACTTAATGAAACGGGCATTAAATGATGGAGTATTATTATTTTCCTAACTTTTCATAGATCAGTGGGTTCAACGGTTTGAACGGCATTCAAAATGACAGTGCCACTTACAAGGTCCGTTGATCCACGCTTGTGTTGAGCAATAGCTCATTATGATCCACTCAGAGGGCCTTTCAGCCTCTGTGAACATTGCACAGCATTTGAAAGTGTATTCGCTTCTGTGTTTTGCAAGGTCTCTTATTGTGTATATGCCAGTGTATGATACTGCTGAACAGACCATTGGGCTTATTGAGTATAGAACCATAGTAGAGGCTAATTAAGTCTATGAGTGGTTCTGTATTTAAAAAGCATTGAAAAAGTAAACATAGCATTCAGGATTGTGTCTTCAATGTTAAGCCTTTAATACTGCCTCTGCTTAAATGTTGTGCTGTACGATGTATACGTCAAATGCCTTTATTGTAGTTCTACTCGATTAACTGGGTACTTGCTTTTTTAATATATATATATATATATATTTATTTATTTGTTGAGATGCTTAGAATTCATATCATGTTATCTTTGTGGTGCATCATGCTTCTGCATATTGCTGTTACCATTCTTTGTGATTGTCATCATCATTTAATGGAAATGAATTTGGCAGATTTTACTGAAATGTTACTTTCGCCAGTCAAAAGATGACATAACATTGAAAACATAACATTAAATAAGCCATATTTCATCTCCTTTCTCCTCCCATTGAACACAAACGATAATGAGTACCAGACTATACGGGTGCTCTTTAAGCAGCATAGTATTAAAGTATTAGCTTTTGCGCTACAGCCAAATGTTACATCTATTTTTCCAGCTCCTCAGCATGAACACATTACATGCAGATATTTATTTTATGTTTGTACAGTCAAGCTGTATAGTACACTGTCAACAGCTATCAAATTGCAGTAATCTTTGATGGCATTACCGTTCCATAAACTGTGTTTGTATCGAGTTAATAGGGAGATTGTCTGGTTATAGTCTCGTACCGCTCATCTGCATTTTGTGATGTATACCAATCTTAAAGTGACCAATGTATGCATGACATTGGCTGTACATGTCCACAGTTATAGAATTATAGATGCAATGTAATGGAATAAATACATAAATCTGATCGGTCTCTACCATTGTTTGTTATGTACAGCTTACATTACGACTCCTGTTAGGCCCCATAAAGGAAATACAAGGCTGCCCTGCTGGCTTTGCTAGGGGGGGATTGGAGGGAGTATGAGCGGTTGTGTGCAGCAGCTCTATGGGGGGTGGGGGGTGTTTGATAGCAGCTGTGTCTCGCTCTAACTGCCTCTTCATGACAATTCTGGAGGATACGCAATTACTGGAATTTGTAACTAAATGAAATAACCACATCAGTACCACCATGTCCCTTGATTTTTTTTAAAACTCTTGCTAATTTAGTTCTGCTAAGTATCCTGATGGGATGTGTGTCTGTGTTTAAATGCGTTCATGCGTGTGTGTGTGTGTGTGTGTGTGTGTGTGTGTGTGTGTATGTGTATGTGTGTGTGGTCTGTGTTGAAATGTGTTCATGTGTGTGTGTGTGTGTGTGTGTGTGTGTGTGTGTATGTGTGCGTGGTATGTGTTGAAATGTGTTCATGTGTGTGTGTGTGTGTGTGTGTGCGTGTGTATGTGTGTGTGGTCTGTTGAAATGTGTTCATGTGTGTGTGTGTGTGTGTATGTATGTGTTCATGTGTGTGTGTGTGTGTGTGTGTGTGTGTGGTCTGTGTTGAAATGTGTTCAGGCATGTGTGTGTGTGTGTGTGTGTGTGTGTGTGTGTGTGTGTGTGTGTGTGTGTGTGTGATCAATGATACATAGCCCCGGCCAGCAGTTTTAGAATTGAAATCATTTTTCACCTGTCCAAATAGTCCAAATATTTATACAAGAAGTGTGTCAAATAGGCAATCCACTACAGAAACATCCAGGAACAAAGGTCTCCGGGGACAGCCTCTGGAAAGAGTGTGGGAGGATTGATAAAGGTCACAACATAGTGAGCGTGGTAATGTGTTTATTCCACCAGGATTCACTGTTTGTGTGTGAGCTTGTGCACACACATGTAAGTTTGTGTGTGTGTGCGTGCGTGCGTGCGTGCGTGTGTGCGTGTGTGCGTGTGTGTGTGTGTGTGTGGGCTTGCATGAGCCTGTGTTTGTGTGTTTCACACACATACATATAAGTGTGCATGTGTGCGTAAGGGTGTGCCCAAATGCAAGTGTATTTGTGAGTGTGTGTATGTGTGTGTGTGTGTGTGTGTGTGTGTGAGTGTGTGCGTGTGTGTGTGCGTGCACGTGTCTGTGAGTGTATTTAACCATGCATCGGTGAGCCTGTGTTTGACCATGCATATGTTAGTGCGCAGGCACGCTGTCTCGCTGTGCGGTACGGTCTGTCTAACCCGCAGTTTGCAACATGATGTCTCCTGTCAGAATCAATACTTTAATGGCTTAAACACTAATTGCTAATTTATTCCAACATACTTTGGTCAAATTTCAACATTTAAACCAAAGTCTAGTTATGTTAGTTGTAATGTATTTCCAAATAACCTATTTTTTCTATGTTATCAATTGAATGATGATTATATTATTATATATATTATATATTGTATCTGAATGGTTTGATTCTGTGTCTGAATTCAACAAATTCATTAAAAAAAACTCATGATGCTTATCCAAAGCCTCTTACAAGTGGGGCTGAGAACAATCAAATCACAATTGATTGAACAAAGCCCCCCCCCCCCCCCCCCATCCCATCCCATCCCATCCCCTGGTAGAGAGAGATTAGAGACTTAGAAACAAGAAGGAGAGCCAGAGAAAATGACTGTGTATGTGTGTGTAGCTGTAGGTGTATGTGTATGTGTGTGTAGCTGTAGGTGTATGTGTATGAGTGTGTGTGTGTGTGTGTGTGTGTGTGTGTGTGTGCGTGTGTGTGTGTGCACGTGCGTGTGTGCGCGTCTGTGTCTGTGTCTACGTGTTTTTGTGCACGTGTGTGTGTGTGACGTAGAGACAGTGATTCAGCCTCCTTCCTGTGGCCTGTGGAGATCTCCTGGCCGTTGATTTCCTGCCCTTCCACTTTCAATCACGACGCCGTCTCTGTTCCACGAACTGAAGAGCACCGACGGAGTGCATCAGAGCTGGGGCTCCGCAGAATAATGGTGCCTTCTATTTGTCTCGTAATCGCGACTTGCAGCTCGGGTGTGACGTCACATCCGTCTCGTAAAACGAGTGACCCCGGGTTTTTTCGTTCTATTTGGCGCACAGCAAGACGAGTCGGAGCTCTGCTTTCTGCTCAAGAATCGGCGTTGTTATAGCAACATGGAGCGTCTCTAGCCAATTTCAGCGGCACAAGCTACAAAATAGGCGGTATTTAACACATAATAAGACTGCAACGACATGCCTATAGGTAACCGTATACAGTGCTATGTGTACGACTTCTTCATTTGGTTACAACAAAAACACAAGTGCTTAAAATAGTAGAAAACCACAATGTTTACTACATGTGATGCTCGGAGTAGCCATCTTTGTTACTGAACTCGGGGTCCTCTGAGTTCAGACGAGTTGACGAGTCGTTTTTCCGACCTCGGGGGCGTGCTATTTGCAACTTCCGGTTCGTAACTCGAGCCGTTTGAGTCGGGGACTTGGAAGTACGTACTTGGCAAGTCCGGACTTTCAAGTACAGACTGTCCACACGAGTCACCTCCGATGCATCCTCGGTAGAACGGCCTCATCGAGAACTCATCGAGAACACTTCCGGGTTTTACGACAGTACTCGCGTACTTTGGAATTGGAACAGTGCTTGGGGCCACCACTGATGACGTTTATCGAGAACGCAAGTACTACACGAGTACACACGAGAACGCGAATTGAGAAACGGCTTCGGAAATCCGACTCGCAGATCGAGTCGGGTGGACAAATAGAAGGCACCATGAATGGTCGGAGTGCAGGGCGATCCCCCACACCACCAGACCATGACCCACCTGGTGGAGCTCAACCCAGGACGAGCCGACCCACGCTGGAGCCGGGCCAGGCCCCCTGCTACTGTTCACTCTGTCTCCCAAGGGGATCTCCTTTCTGGCACAGAAAGAAGCCGGGCATAAAATCAACGTTTATTTCTGAGCGCCTGTCAGCAGGCCTTCAGCCGGCCGCCTGCCTGCCAGATTTGTGTGCCGACACATTCCTACTCAGATGCACCGCACAGCGCTGAGCACTGCGGTCAGCGGACCGACTTTTGTTGGAGGTGCCCAGGACCAGGCAAAAAACCAGGGGGGACAGAGCCTTTGCGGTGGCAGCTCCCAGACTCTGGAACTGCCTCCCCCTACACATCCGGGCAGCCCAGTCGCTAAATGATTTTAAATCTCATTTAAAGACCCACCTTTTTTCACTGGCCTTCGATTAGCGTTTCCTTTTTACAAGTGCCAGCAAATAGTGTCCCCTAGTTACCTTTTAAATTTCTCTT
Source organism: Micromesistius poutassou (assembly GCF_964030765.1). Taxonomy (NCBI): domain Eukaryota; kingdom Metazoa; phylum Chordata; class Actinopteri; order Gadiformes; family Gadidae; genus Micromesistius; species Micromesistius poutassou. Next base: position 142,957 of record NC_140277.1, on the reverse strand, counting down.
CTATTTTATCCTATTTTAACTCCTAGAGTCTTTGTCTTTTAATCCTTCCTTTTCTTTTATTTTCTTGCGCTTTTTTGCCCTAGGTTTTTTTTTTTCATTGTGTATCTGCACTTCCTGTGAAGCACTTTGGTTGCGGCTCAGCCGCATGTAAAATTGTGCTATACAAATAAAACTTGACTTGACTTGGCACATGAACACAATAATCCCAACGCGGTATTTACAGTCAGTGTGTTGTGAGGCATTTGGGGGGGCTTGCTGTTTTGAACCTCCTGAGGTGTCTCTCTGAGCGTGACACTCAATCTATCCGTTATTAAATGATTGACGTTTATACATTTTTTTGTTTATTTAATCAATTTGTTTCACCTTCTTTTATTTTGATATTTTATTACGTTGAAAGAATTCTTGCACTTCTTTTTTCACAGTGCACTTTGTTGAATTTAGCAAATAAATCCTATTGAATTTGGACTGCGTGTTGGGTGCTGCGTGCATAAGGGTCGGAAAAGTGCTCGAATCATGCGTCCTATTTTGGTCTCACAGTCAGTGAACATGCATTGTATGCACTCCATTTAAAGCACACTCCAGTGTGCTTTCCCATTGCACCTATCCAAGGCCCCGTACTGTTGTGAGAGCATTTAATAGCATGGGCTAGTAGCATCATGATTCTTGCTATATTTGTACTCCATGTCTTTGTGATGGCTTTTTCCACAGATCTCACTGCAAGTGGTTCTCTCAAAGGATACAATCACATGACTTTTCCGAGAGCTTTATGTTCCGCTGTGAGAAGGTCAAACAAATCAAAATGGACACCGTTGTGTCCCGTGTGATTGAGTTATCATGCTTTCATCATGCTTTTTAAAACAATGGTAACAATATTCATGTTTTAGTAGTGTGTTTACTTCCTGATGCCAACCCTCCCCATTAATCCAGGCTTGGGACGGGAACCTAGTCGAGCTGACTAACCCCCTTAAGTGGCTGGGTTAGGCCAAACTATAAACATATATTACAAAGATTCCAACAAAATAAAGCCACATACACACTACTGAACCGCATCTGAAATATAGGCCTATAGTAGGCTAGTCCAACAAAAATATTTAACAAATTTGTTTTAAGAGATCAGAAGTTCTAAGAACGTATGGATATGGACAAATTATAAAAATAACTGATTAGAAGGCCTGGCTGGGGAATTATATAATAAGCCTTAAACTGAAAAAAAATCCTTTATAGCCTTTAGTCTAGCCTATATATTTTGTGTTCAAAATGTTGGTAGTTTGAGTTTGAGGAAAAGTCTAAATGCCATGCACACAAAATGCCACAGGCTTACACCTTACCTATTCATTGCGATTTTATTGAAAAGGCATTCAACGCACCTGGCGTTCAGCAAAGTCATAGAGAGCGACAGTGTGGTTCTGTAAGTAAAAATCCCATTCATTTTCACCAAAGAGGTTTTGATTAAAAGCCATAAAGTCGTAATCATCCAAAGTATACGTACCATGCGCCGTTATATTGTGAAACGATGGTGTATGCTCCTGCAGAAGCCACAAGTATTTTTTTTTAGAAAAACACGTTTTATTCACAACGTCCTTTGAAATCACTACAATACCAATAATCCTGAAGTGTGACAGTCGTCTTTGATTGGTGGAGCTCGCTGTTACCAGGAAACATCAAAGTCAAGGCGTGGATGACTGCTGTCACTCAACTCGATCGCTTACGGCAGCAACCAGGATTTAGATCAAAGGAAAGGTAGAGTTGTTTGAAAAGCTGTACAGCAAATGAGCTCTACATGTTAAAAGATATGTTGATATATAATACATGATTAAAAATAAAGTAAAGTAAGTAGTAAAAATAGATAATATAGCACTAGCAGTGCTCATTTGTAATTTAGGTAGTATAAAAGCTAGGAATATATAATTTTGAATGAATACATAACTGGAATAAGAGACTGAATTCACACGTATTAAAAAGCAGCAACGTTATTATGCAGTGACTATTATATTATATTACAGTGAGATTATATTAAACACTAACATACACACACACACACACACACACACACACAATATATGACACAACTTGTATTAACAATATAAACAATATAATAATGATAAAGGTAATAAGATGCAAGAAGCCCACTAAACTATTGGGTTGGAACCATTGTGAAAAGGTTCGCAATGGTTTATGGGACGAGGAGTTCCTTCACTCGGTCACAAAAATATATGTACACAGTCTTGTACCGTCGCCTTTTCTTCCGTTTTCCAAATTCTTTTTTGCCCTGAATCAAACGTTTTATGGTAACGACTACCATGACAAACGATTGCCTTGGTTCCATGCTTAAAACTCAAATGTAACGATTTTTACGAAAAGTGGTGAAAATGAATGGGAAATTTACTTCCGGAACCAGAGGGGTTCAAAAAGTGGGCCACTGTTACGCTCTATTGACAATGTCAATAGAGCGCAACAGTGAACGCTCTACCATTTCATGATGATGACAATCACAAAGAATGGTAACAGCAATATGCAGAAGCATGATGCACCACAAAGATAACATGATATGAATTCTAAGCATCTTAACAAATAAATAAATATATATATATATATATATATATATATATATATATATATATATATTAAAAAAGCAAGTACCCAGTTAATCGAGTAGAACTACAATAAAGGCATTTGACGTATACATCGTACAGCACAACATTTAAGCAGAGGCAGTATTAAAGGCTTAACATTGAAGACACAATCCTGAATGCTTTGTTTACTTTTTCAATGCTTTTTAAATACAGAACCACTCATAGACTTAATTAGCCTCTACTATGGTTCTATACTCAATAAGCCCAATGGTCTGTTCAGCAGAGTGAACTAACAGCCTACAGTCTGTTGGCCACGGTTGACGTCAGATGAAGTCAAGGGGCGGATATGGTACCCATCATGCATACGGGCACCATGCAATGAATTGATTTGATTGAATACGAAAAGCAACAACATAGATTAACAAAATAAGTCAGTAATTTATTCCTTTTCAAGATTTATTTTTTATTTTTCAAAATACTGACTCACACCATGATGAAGTAGCATACCTTAAATCACGGGTATATCAACTCGCATGTTGATTTATTCTGCATTAACTTTAAAGTTAGCTGTGCCTAGAGATTCGAGGAAAAACCAATCTATGTAATTTATTCTTCCCTCTCTCGCTTGTTGTTGCGCGGGCCCCGTTGAGGAGAATGGGAGGGGCCCGTGACGCAGCGGCGGGCGTGGGCCCGGGGGCGGCGGGCCCGCTTGCCCCGCCCAAAGATCCGCCCCTGTACATGATAATAGGTCCATCTCATCAATGATGTTTAAAGCTGTTCAACATGAAGTGTTGAGCAGCTGATGTTCATGTTGATAATCACCCAAAACAAAATAAAAAATGACAACTACACTAATGAATTGCAGTGAAGCGACATTTTTAATGACACATATCAGGAGATCGGGCATCTGGTAAGGATGCCCACTGGACGCCTCCCTTGGGAGGTGTTCCAGGCACGACCAGTGGGGAGGAGACCCCGGGGAAGACCCAGGACTAGGTGGAGAGATTATATCTCAACACTGGCCTGGGAACGCCTCGGGATCCCCCCGTCAGAGCTGGTCAATGTGGCCCGGGAAAGGGAAGTCTGGGGCCCCCTGCTTGAGCTGCTGCCCCCGCGACCCGACCCCGGATAAGCGGACGACGATGAGGATGAGGATGAGGATATCAGGAGAACATTGTTGGGAGAAAAACAACTACATCAGTTTGATATTTGTAGGCAGGTGGTCTGGTCTGGTCGGTGGCTGGTCTTAGCAGCGATAGAGTCGGTTGATCCTCAGGATGTCATTCCGGGTCATTCCCCTCCTCTGGCCGATCTGAACACGGGGGTTTGGGATGGGGGTGATGCTGTCCCGTCCATTAATGGAGAAGGCCGTTCTGCCGTAGTGCATGATGGAGGCGTAGTCGTAGGGCGTGTTCAGGTTGTTGGTGTTCTGCCTGTTGAAGTTGTAGGCGTTGCGTCGATCGATGTTCATCCAGTTGATCCTGACGTAGCGGTCGCGGTCACTCCGGGTCTGCTCGTGGTTGAAGCCCAGAGCGTGGTTCAGCTCGTGCTGCATGATGCCAAAGTGCATGCATCCCGATCTCTTGAGAGAGAGGACCTGCCTGCCTCCTGTCCTGCCCAGAGCGGAGTAGCATCCACCTCCGCTCTCAACGCTGATGTGGTCGTACTGGTTCCGGCGGGGCACGAAGCGGATGCAGGTGGTGCGGTGGAAGGACTGCATGGCGCTCACAATCCTTGACCTCTCCGCGAAGGTGTAGGCTCTGCTCACCGTGTAGGGAATGGTCACGAGGCCATTGGAGGACTTTTTCCACAGGCAGTTGTTTCTAAAACACCTCATGGCGTTTCTGGTGGTTGGGAGAAGCAAGTCTCCCTCCAGCAGGATCTCACTGGAGCCGTTGTTGGAGATCAGAATCCTGGTGCTGATATCCATGTCCTCATTGTCTCCTAGGACATCATCTACACTTTCTTGGCCCACCAGAGGTTGAGCCTGGGAGAGGTCTCCCTCCGGCAGGATCTCACTGGAGACGTTGTTGTAGATCAGATTCAGAATCTCTGTGCTGATCTCCATGTCCTCATTGTCTTCTAGGACATCAGCCACACTTTCTCCCTCCACCAGAGGTTGAGCCTGGCAGAGGCCCAGCAAGAGCAGGAGGAGGCTGAGGCAGGTCTTCATCTTCTGGGTCTCTCTGGTTGTTTCTGGACACTGGCACCGGAGCTTCTCTGGATGTCTACAACGGAGAGACTCCTTGAGGTTTGTTGTCGGTCTGATGGGACCAGAGCTTTTATATCGTCCTCTGCAGGTGTGTCTGTTGGAGGATTTAGGGCTGTGGTGCAGAATCTAAGGACTAAATAAACCTTTTAAGGGTGGACTCAAGTGACCATCCTACCTTTTCAACACTGTCTGTTATTCAAAGGCTTTGAGAGCAGGGGAGGGTCATTACTGAGCCAATGTTTACGCAAGAAAAAAGAAAAAAAGAACTAAAATAGCATTTTAAGTTTGAATTAACTTGATAATTCAGAACTCTATGCCGCACACTGACATTAACGTCTTTCTTTACAGACTTGATATCACTATCCTAACTAAAGGTGTGCTTTTATACTTTTATACATTGAGGGACAACTGTAATGGCCTACCTGTCTGTTTAACTTCATGGCTACCTGAGGGCACCCAATGCCCGTGCTTGCACATTACCGCTGTCTCTCGAACGCCTCGGCAGTAGGCTTGGGCGGTATCCATTTTCATACCTTTCTGACATTTCACCGGGGTATACGGCAGTGGCGATTTCTCTAACACTGCAAGGGAAGCTCAGCTTCCACTAAAATTTCTAAAATGAAATGGTCAAATATATACTGTTGTGTTAACATTTCATTGACTAAAAATGCGTTAAAACACATCCATCTCGAAGACGAGTTTGTTCAGAATCAGCTGCTTATCGCAGGTCGACTGACTCGATTTCCTTCTCATACATTCCCGTAGTGTCACATTGCATTTGCCTGTTGAAGCTCAGCGTCCATCCACTTCAATGGGGCTGCATAGAACAGCTTTTTTTAGTGCGTCGAAAGTCGACGGTCATTGGATAATGCTGCGATTATGTCCCTCCCACGGGCGCTCAGCGTCTCTGGGGGTGAATGGAGGAGTAGGCTGGCCTGGACGCTGGGCTTCTGCATGATGATTGGAGGGTCTGCGAAAGACTGAGTTGCTGTTTGATTGACAGCGATTTTGAACTATAAAAAGTCACCGGAGCTGTCTTCATTCCTCAGTCCCATCGCGGATTCTGCAAGCGAGTCGAAAGATGAACTGCAAGCTATTTCTTGATATTTGCTTGGCAAAATTGCTAGACAATATTCATCGTACATTTCATAGACTTATTCACACAATTCCTTGCTTCAGCTTAACATAATTCCCACATTTACTTGTTCAAGTTTAATATCTTTTGGTAATTGGCCATCACTTTGATTCAGGGAGCCTGAGGTCTGAACTTCAAGTCCTGTATTCAGATCAAGAATTGCAGGGTGACAGGGGAAAGCTGTGTGATTTCTTGGTGTTCCTTAAAGACATGGAGTTGGACAGTGCAATGCCTCAGCTTTACAAACTGTTTTCATTAGTGGCAACAATTAGAGCTACATCTGCAGGTGTAGAAAGGAGCTTCTCCTGTTTAAAGCGGCTCAAGTCCTACACCCGTAACACAATGGGCCATTTGCCGTTTAAGCAGCCTAGCTCTGCTGGCCATTGAGAGGACACTGGTCTAGTCACTGGAAAGGACAGCTAGTTGGTATGACAGCGCATTTCCTTGAAAAGGAACAGAGAGCATAATTTACTATACAGTATATACATAAATTGACAATTTATATGATGTAGGCCGAAAATTAGCTTCCCCTCTTTGAAAGACCAGCAGCCACCACTGGTATACGGTATATGAAGTATTTGCATTATTCATTTTTATTAATAATAATAAAACAACTTAAGCTGAGCTTCTGGTGATAGAAGTCCTGGTAGCATGTTTGACATTGTCTAGCCTACACTGCTGCGTCTAAAATGCTGTCTGCTGACCTCGACAAGTCATGCTTGGTTTAAATACTTATAGCCTATAGAATAATGGACAGATAGGACATAAGCGCCCCTCCATAGATATGTTCTTAATCGAAACGAGCAGGACCAACTTGAGTACTTGTTTTTTTTTTTTCAATTCAGCGATAGTTTCCACCGATGCACACATATGGAAAGTAAGTCTAACCTGTATTATAAACAGTCTATGCGTGTTACTCACACACTGGGTGTGGGGGTGATTGATGGTTGGTTCAAGCAGCCTTACCTGGCCCGAGTCTGGCATATCGAACTCTGGGGCTGGGTTAGGCTGCACAACTGGTGCAATGAAGTACCAGGCACACAGGTTAAACTAGCCTTCAACCACACACACACTTCACACTGTCTCAACGATTAAAACAGTTTTAGTATTAGGAGTAAGTATTGGTACAGGATGAAGGAGCAGTAAGGAGGAATGATTTGGGTCAGTTGGGGAGTGCCGGTGATAGGATCCATCATTCACGTGTTCCGTCTTAGAATGAAGTAATCATCTTTTAACATGAAGGCCTTATGGAGACATCTCCTAATCTGGGGGATGAAAGTGGTTTTAGCAGTTGTAATAGAGGAAGCATCAATCGTTGTAGTAGTGATAGTCCAGAACAATGCTTCTTAGCATAGAGGTCAGGAACAGTATCCTGGTAATCTACAAAATACATCTGGTTTCTAAATCGGTTTGGATATATCCCTTGTGATTGAATTAGCATGCAGTTACCTTTTTAAAAACAATGGTACCAATATTCATGTTTTTGTTACAACTAGTATGTAATTAGAATCGCATGATCACCTTGTAGTCTGTGTGATTAGAAGCACAACATCATCTTGTGGTGGACATGGTAATAGGTAATATAATTCATCAAAGATGTATAAAGCTGTTCAACACAAAGTGTTGATAAACACTTCATGTCTCTTCAGGTTTATCAACACTTCATGTTGATAATCACCCAAAACAAAATGAAAAATGACAACTACACAAATGAATTGCAGTGAAGCGACATTTTTAATGACACATATCAGGAGAACATTGTTGGGAGAAAAACAACTACATCAGTTTGATATTTGTAGGCAGGTGGTCTGGTCTGGTCGGTGGCTGGTCTTAGCAGCGATAGAGTCGGTTGATCCTCAGGATGTCATTCCGGGTCATTCCCCTCCTCTGGCCGATCTGAACACGGGGGTTTGGGATGGGGGTGATGCTGTCCCGTCCATTAATGGAGAAGGCCGTTCTGCCGTAGTGCATGATGGAGGCGTAGTCGTAGGGCGTGTTCAGGTTGTTGGTGTTCTGCCTGTTGAAGTTGTAGGCGTTGCGTCGATCGATGTTCATCCAGTTGATCCTGACGTAGCGGTCGCGGTCACTCCGGGTCTGCTCGTGGTTGAAGCCCAGAGCGTGGTTCAGCTCGTGCTGCATGATTCCAAAGTGCATGCATCCCGATCTCTGGAGAGAGAGGACCTGCCTGCCTCCTGTCCTGCCCAGAGCGGAGTAGCATCCACCTCCGCTCTCAACGCTGATGTGGTCGTACTGGTTCCGGCGGGGCACGAAGCGGATGCAGGTGGTGCGGTGGAAGGACTGCATGGCGCTCACAATCCTTGACCTCTCCGCGAAGGTGTAGGCTCTGCTCACTGTGTAGGGAATGGTCACCAGGCCATTGGAGGACTTTTTCCACAGGCAGTTGTTTCTAAAACACCTCATGGCGTTTCTGGTGGTTGGGAGAAGCAAGTCTCCCTCCAGCAGGATCTCACTGGAGCCGTTGTTGGAGATCAGAATCCTGGTGCTGATATCCATGTCCTCATTGTCTCCTAGGACATCATCTACACTTTCTTGGCCCACCAGAGGTTGAGCCTGGGAGAGGTCTCCCTCCGGCAGGATCTCACTGGAGACGTTGTTGTAGATCAGATTCAGAATCTCTGTGCTGATCTCCATGTCCTCATTGTCTTCTAGGACATCAGCCACACTTTCTCCCTCCACCAGAGGTTGAGCCTGGCAGAGGCCCAGCAAGAGCAGGAGGAGGCTGAGGCAGGTCTTCATCTTCTGGGTCTCTCTGGTTGTTTCTGGACACTGGCACCGGAGCTTCTCTGGATGTCTACAACGGAGAGACTCCTCGAGGTTTGTTGTCGGTCTGATGGGACCAGAGCTTTTATATCGTCCTCTGCAGGTGTGTCTGTTGGAGGATTTAGGGCTGTGGTGCAGAATCTAAGGACTAAGTAAACCTTTTAAGGGTGGACTCAAGTGACCATCCTACCTTTTCAACACTGTCTGTTATTCAAAGGCTTTGAGAGCAGGGGAGGGTCATTACTGAGCCAATGTTTACGCAAGAAAAAATAAAAAAGAACTAAAATAGCATTTTAAGTTTGAATTAACTTGATAATTCTGAATTTTATGCCGCACATTGACATTAACGTCTTTCTTTACAGACTTGATATCACTATCCTAACTAAAGGTGTGCTTTTATACTTTTATACATTGAGGGACAACTGTAATGGCTTACCTGTCTGTTTAACTTCATGGCTACCTGAGGGCACCCAATGCCCGTGCTTGCACATTACCGCTGTCTCTCGAACGCCTCGGCAGTAGGCTTGGGCGGTATCCATTTTCATACCTTTCTGACATTTCACCGGGGTATACGGCAGTGGCGATTTCTCTAACACTGCAAGGGAAGCTCAGCTTCCACTAAAATTTCTAAAATGAAATGGTCAAATATATACTGTTGTGTTAACATTTCATTGACTAAAAATGCGTTAAAACACATCCATCTCGAAGACGAGTTTGTTCAGAATCAGCTGCTTATCGCAGGTCGACTGACTCGATTTCCTTCTCATACATTCCCCTAGTGTCACATTGCATTTGCCTGTTGAAGCTCAGCGTCCATCCACTTCAATGGGGCTGCATAGAACAGCTTTTTTTAGTGCGTCGAAAGTCGACGGTCATTGGATAATGCTGCGATTATGTCCCTCCCACGGACGCTCAGCGTCTCTGGGGGTGAATGGAGGAGTGGGCTGGCCTGGACGCTGGGCTTCTGCGTGATGATTGGAGGGTCTGCGAAAGACTGAGTTGCTTTTTGATTGACAGCGATTTTGAACTATAAAAAGTCACCGGAGCTGTATTCATTCCTCAGTCCCATCGCGGATTCTGCAAGCGAGTCGAAAGATGAACTGCAACCTATTTCTTGATATTTGCTTGGCGAAATTGCTAGACAATATTCATCGTACATTTCATACACTTATTCACACAATTCCTTGCTTCAGCTTAACATAATTCCCACATTTACTTGTTCAAGTTTAATATCGTTTTGGTAATTGGCCATCACTTTGATTCAGGGAGCCTGAGGTCTGAACTTCAAGTCCTGTATTCAGATCAGGACTTGCAGGGTGACAGGGGAAAGCTGTGTGATTTCTTGGTGTTCCTTAAAGACATGGAGTTGGACAGTGCAATGCCTCAGCTTTACAAACTGTTTTCATTAGTGGCAACAATTAGAGCTACATCTGCAGGTGTAGAAAGGAGCTTCTCCTGTTTAAAGCGGCTCAAGTCCTACACCCGTAACACAATGGGCCATTTGCCGTTTAAGCAGCCTAGCTCTGCTGGCCATTGAGAGGACACTGGTCTAGTCACTGGAAAGGACAGCTAGTTGGTATGACAGCGCATTTCCTTGAAAAGGAACAGAGAGCAGAATTTACTATGCAGTATATGCATAAATTGACAATTTATATGATGTAGGCCGAAAATTAGCTTCCCCTCTTTGAAAGACCAGCAGCCACCACTGGTATACGGTATATGAAGTATTTGCGTAATTCATTTTTATTAATAATAATAAAACAACTTAAGCTGAGCTTCTGGTGACAGAAGTCCTGGTAGCATGTATGACATTGTCTAGCCTACACTGCTGTGTCTAAAATGCTGTCTGCCGACCTCGACAAGTCATGCTTGGTTTAAATACTTATAGCCTATAGAATAATGGACAGATAGGACACAAGCGCCCCTCCATAGATATGTTCTTAATCGAAACGAGCAGGACCAACTTGAGTACTCGTTTGTTTTTTTCAATTCAGCGATAGTTTCCACCGATGCACACATATGGAAAGTAAGTCTAACCTGTATTATAAACAGTCTATGCGTGTTACTCACACACTGGGTGTGGGGGTGATTGATGGTTGGTTCAAGCAGCCTTACCTGGCCCGAGTCTGGCATATCGAACTCTGGGGCCGGGTTAGGCTGCACAACTGGTGCAATGAAGTACCAGGCACACAGGTTAAACTAGCCTTCAACCACACACACACTTCACACTGTCTCAACGACTAAAACAGTTTTAGTATTAGGAGTAAGTATTGGTACAGGATGAAGGAGCAGTAAGGAGGAATGATTTGGGTCATTTGGGGAGTGCCGGTGATAGGATCCATCATTCACGTGTTCCGTCTTAGAATGAAGTAATCATCTTTTAACATGAAGGCCTTATGGAGACATCTCCTAATCTGGGGGATGAAAGTGGTTTTAGCAGTTGTAATAGAGGAAGCATCAATCGTTGTAGTAGTGATAGTCCAGAACAATGCTTATAGCATAGAGGTCAGGAACAGTATCCTGGTAATCTACAAAATACGTCTGGTTTCTAAATCGGTTTGGATATATCCCTTGTGATTGAGTTAGCATGCAGTTACCTTTTTAAAAACAATGGTACCAATATTCATGTTTTTGTTACAACTAGTATGTAATTAGAATCGCATGATCACCTTGTAGTCTGTGTGATTAGAAGCACAACATCATCTTGTGGTGGACATGGTAATAGGTTCATTCATCAAAGATGTATAAAGCTGTTCAACACAAAGTGTTGATAAACACTTCATGTCTCTTCAGGTTTATCAACACTTCATGATGATAATCACCCAAAACAAAATGAAAAATGACAACTACACAAATGAATTGCAGTGAAGCGACATTTTTAATGACACATATCAGGAGAACATTGTTGGGAGAAAAACAACTACATCAGTTTGATATTTGTAGGCAGGTGGTCTGGTCTGGTCGGTGGCTGGTCTTAGCAGCGATAGAGTCGGTTGATCCTCAGGATGTCATTCCGGGTCATTCCCCTCCTCTGGCCGATCTGAACACGGGGGTTTGGGATGGGGGTGATGCTGTCCCGTCCATTAATGGAGAAGGCCGTTCTGCCGTAGTGCATGATGGAGGCGTAGTCGTAGGGCGTGTTCAGGTTGTTGGTGTTCTGCCTGTTGAAGTTGTAGGCGTTGCGTCGATCGATGTTCATCCAGTTGATCCTGACGTAGCGGTCGCGGTCACTCCGGGTCTGCTCGTGGTTGAAGCCCAGAGCGTGGTTCAGCTCGTGCTGCATGATGCCAAAGTGCATGCATCCCGATCTCTGGAGAGAGAGGACCTGCCTGCCTCCTGTCCTGCCCAGAGCGGAGTAGCATCCACCTCCGCTCTCAACGCTGATGTGGTCGTACTGGTTCCGGCGGGGCACGAAGCGGATGCAGGTGGTGCGGTGGAAGGACTGCATGGCGCTCACAATCCTTGACCTCTCCGCGAAGGTGTAGGCTCTGCTCACTGTGTAGGGAATGGTCACCAGGCCATTGGAGGACTTTTTCCACAGGCAGTTGTTTCTAAAACACCTCATGGCGTTTCTGGTGGTTGGGAGAAGCAAGTCTCCCTCCAGCAGGATCTCACTGGAGCCGTTGTTGGAGATCAGAATCCTGGTGCTGATATCCATGTCCTCATTGTCTCCTAGGACATCATCTACACTTTCTTGGCCCACCAGAGGTTGAGCCTGGGAGAGGTCTCCCTCCGGCAGGATCTCACTGGAGACGTTGTTGTAGATCAGATTCAGAATCTCTGTGCTGATCTCCATGTCCTCATTGTCTTCTAGGACATCAGCCACACTTTCTCCCTCCACCAGAGGTTGAGCCTGGCAGAGGCCCAGCAAGAGCAGGAGGAGGCTGAGGCAGGTCTTCATCTTCTGGGTCTCTCTGGTTGTTTCTGGACACTGGCACCGGAGCTTCTCTGGATGTCTACAACGGAGAGACTCCTCGAGGTTTGTTGTCGGTCTGATGGGACCAGAGCTTTTATATCGTCCTCTGCAGGTGTGTCTGTTGGAGGATTTAGGGCTGTGGTGCAGAATCTAAGGACTAAGTAAACCTTTTAAGGGTGGACTCAAGTGACCATCCTACCTTTTCAACACTGTCTGTTATTCAAAGGCTTTGAGAGGAGGGGAGGGTCATTACTGAGCCAATGTTTACGCAAGAAAAAAGAAAAAAAGAACTAAAATAGCATTTTAAGTTTGAATTAACTTGATAATTCAGAATTCAACACACTGACGTTAACGTCTTTCTTTACAGACTTGATATCACTATCCTAACTAAAGGTGTGCTTTTATACTTTTATACATTGAGGGACAAACACAATGTTTGATACTGAAATACATGCTTCATTCTGTAACCCGTACATATTTTGAAGCACAGCTATTCTACTTAATCAATGCCCTGAGTAAATAAAGGTCTGATCATTTGTTTATTTTTCAGGAAGACAGATAGATGAAGCAGTGCTTCAGATAGATAGATAGATAGATAGATAGATAGATAGATAGATAGATAGATAGATAGATAGATAGATAGATAGATAGATAGATAGATAGATAGATAGATAGATAGATAGATAGATAGATAGATAGATAGATAGATAGATAGATAGATAGATAGATAGTCCTTTATTAATCCCCCTTAGGAGAAATTCACAAGTGACCAGCAGTACAGTGGGAAAAGAGAGTGTGAAAACAAAGTATATATACAAATACATTTACCAATTAAATTACCAATATAATTTAAAAAAAACTATTAGGATAAGATAAACATACTATATACATGTAACTGTCCGTTTGTAGGTGACTTGTGCATTCAAAAAAAGCTAGGGTAGGGAATTTATTTTTAGAAGCTTTATTTGACCAGTTTGTTTAAAATCTCCTGGCATCCTGACAGCAATCAATTGTTCCAATGTTGTGAAAAATGTAAAAAGATCTGTCATCTGTGGCTGCCACAGGTCTGCAATCAGCTGTTCCACTTAGTCGCGGGACTGTAATGGCTTACCTGTCTGTCTAACTTCACGGCTACCTGAGGTAGCCGTGCCCGTGCACTCATTGCACATGACCGCTGTCTCTCGAACGCTAGGCAGTAGCCTTGGACGGTATCATACCTTCCTGACATTTCACCGGAGCATACGGTAGGCCTATACGAAGTATTTGTGTAATTTATTTTTATTAATAAAATATGACATCGTCTAGCCTACACTGCTATAATAGTCTGCTCTGAAAGTATCAGGCTTCATTGTTTTTTTTTAATATTATATATTATAAGAGCCATTTAGAGAGATTTCTAATTTAATTGACTCTAAATATCTCTGGTTAGACTGAAGCAGCCTCGAGGTGCGGAACAATTCATCGGTTGCATGTTCTACACGGACACCTTTTAAGGTCGCACCCGCTAACAAAGTCTGGAGCTGCCGTTGTGTTGTGGCGGCGATTCGTTTAGAATATCGACTTCTCTTACATATATTGTGTAAGTATTTATAACAAATTACTAATATACAGTGATGTATGGTATACATTTACACGTTGGGCAAGGCTTTTGAGAGGTTGTGCCACAACAACTCTTCATCTGAGGATATAGGATGCTAGCCATGCTAGCTTAAAGGTAGCATGCTGTGGTAGTCCTCCGCTGGTTCCCCTCAAGATTAATGCTCAGTTTTAAGCTCATCGTTTCGTAAATGAAATGTGATCTTGATTCAAAGTAATTGTACAGAAAGGGAATCGCGGCCTATGCACGATTCAAAGATTCAGGACTCAGTCTGTTGAACCTTGTTTTCTATGTTTTAATTCAATAGTCTCCAACACAGTCGGACATCTTGAGAAGTGACAATGACCGACCGCTACAACATCCACAGTCAGCTGGAGCATCTGCAGTCCAAATACATCGGGACGGGTCACGCAGACACCAGCAAGTGGGAGTGGCTGGTGAACCAGCACAGGGACTCCTACTGCTCCTACATGGGGCACTTTGACCTGCTCAACTACTTCTCCATCGCGGAGAATGAGAGCAAGGCGCGGGTCCGCTTCAACCTGATGGAGAAGATGCTGCAGCCATGCGGGCCGCCGACAGACAAGCCAGACGACGCTTAGAAGAGAATGTAATTCCGGTGAAGTTATCTCATCTACTGTTTGTGTGTTGGACTGAGACGTCAAAGGGAAAATCCATAACCCTCCGTTTGGATCCGGTCTAGGATGTAGTCGGTGGTATGATGATATGACGTGGGTGTGATTGGAGAGGTTCAGACTACAAACAAACAGATATAAAAATAATAGGTTTTCTTTTATCACACACAAATAAGACAACTTTTTACTTTTTTTGTATTGACATGTATTCATGTTTTATATTCAAATGTTCGTAACGTTTTTCATTGAACACGATTTGTCTCTGGGTGAAATTTGGCAATCTTTTACATTGGCCATTTTTATCCCTGTACCTCATTTGGTCATATTTATAAATAAACAATTATAAATACTATCAGCATGAGTAATATTGATTTTCATTGTGTTTTGGTTCTGCTCCTACACGTGCGGTAATGTGGTATAATAAATGCATATGCCTTTTGTCCCAGAGGGCAGGCCAAGGCGTGTCTTGGGAGATAGTATTTAGGACAGAGCATAACTCCAGCAGTGTCAGGTGGCCAGATAACAGCCCAGCAGAAATCATGTGACATCCGCCCAAAGGCCTAGGAAACCACCACCTCATCATGGTCTTAAATTCTGAATTCACAATTTGGCAGTAGTTCAGTAAATAGCCTAATGTTTTTTCAAGGGATTTTCTGTCCTCTAGGCCAGTCAATGGCAATTAGTTAAGCCAATCAAGACTTAATGATTTGTATTGGTCCAATGACCTTTTGCTGAATCAACAGATTGCACGCTAGCTTGTTTTTAAGTTAGATGGAATTTTTGATTTTCAGTCACTAATTATAAGTCGAGGATCCATTGATTTCGCCCTGACCCAGGGCACGCAAACAAGGCTGTGATTAGACCACCTGAAAGCAGCCTGGTAGGAAGCAGGCAGCAGCCCTGAAGATCCAGCCAATCAGCTCCCGACCCCGAAAGAATGAAATCGATGCACTGCGACGCTCACCCACACGTTAAGAAACATGACTCACTGAGATGCACAGCAAGGCATTCACATCACCACTGAGGACAAAGAGACACACCTCTGTGATTGAGACCAGCTCATGATGCAACAACAAAGAAGCAGTGCACTTGACTTCACAAAGGTTCTGGTTAATGTCACTTTAAATGCACCATCATAGCCTTTGGAAAACAACCAATACCTTGTTCCAATCATGATGCATCTGCGTGAATGCACTCTCCATGTCCCTGTTGGGCACATAAAGAGAAAGGTCAATGTTGGCAAATGGAGGAGGACGGCTCTCAACACACATTCTCACAAAACCAAGTGGGAACTGCTCTCAAACGGAGCCAAAAAGGATTTCCGTGGAGAAGACAAAAAAATACACTAAATGGATATTTTGTTTCAGACCCTTTTCATCACTGGTCACTGGTAAAATCTACAGAGTCAAATTTTTTAGGATTATTCTGAAAAAGAAAAAGAAAGAACAAACGTATACGGTTACAGTTTGTACAGTTGTATGACATCATTCACACAGTTTAATGAAAGAGCTTCCACAAAGAGAAATCATTAGCCGCTCAAAGCTATAACATACGCCTAGCTTTCTCAATGCAAAAACCTTATGTGTCTCACCAGGTTTGGCTGGAAGATAACAGGAACCTGAGATCTGAGCTACTGACCTCAGATAGTTTATCTCCAACACACACACACACACACACACACACACACAGTGGGGAGAGGATGTTGGGCATGACTCATTGTTGGATAGAGATTAATCTACAGGTGCCAAGGAAGTCTTTTTTTGGACTGTGTGTGTGTGTGTGTGTGTGTGTGTGTGTGTGTGTGTGTGTGTGTGTGTGTGTGTGTTTATGTCTTAATGTGCACATGCATGTGTCTGAGTGGGGGAGAGTGCGTGGGGGGGGGGGGGGGTATGATATCATTTGTTTGTTGGAAAGTCTCTCAATGGGGTAAGTCCTTGCCATCTGTCCACACAGCAAGAGCCGTAGACGTGACAATGCCAAGGCAGCCACACCGTCATTGGTGGAAACGATCAGTATGATGCACATGCATGGATCATCATCACGCATACACTTCCTCCTCGCTCTCTTGTGCGTGCGTGCGTGCGTGCGTGCGTGTGAGAGAGAGAGATAAATGTGTATAATGGCGAGAAGGGAATCGAGTCAAGCTCATTCCTCTGATAGTGAAACCTAATTTCCATATAGGTTCCTGTTAATCATGTCTCATTTACATATTTATATGAGACACAAAACCAGTTTCGCAAATCGGTGGAACACATTTGGGGTATAATGGAGGACTGCTCCGAGTGATACACTGAGAAACACCAATTCAACACTGGAAGTTGAAGAATAATTTAGTTACAAAGGCACTCGTAATTTCGAGTGGAATGTGGAATGGCAGTATGACCCCTTATAAGGGCTGATTACAAGGCTAGGGTTGGGAATGCACAGTATTTCCTTTACATGTATTCAGCAACAAACAGCACCGCCCCCCTGCTGGGTTGAGCCCGACACAATACAGTACATGATTATTTAAGGCCATACATAATTGCCTATATATGTGTACCAGGGTGGATTTGAAGTGTATATTCCGATTATGTTCTTTACTGTATATCTAATAACATCAACTGGTCATTGTAAACTCAAGGCCTCCTCTCTCAGTCCCTTAGTTCTCCTGGGTTTTCTGAGGTTGAGAGCAACGGTTGGAGGTTGTGTTGCGGTAAAGGAGACTTGGTACAAGGACAGAGATGATAATGTTCATTCATGCCATCTATGTTCTCTATATGCTCTCTATGTAAATATATTTTCAGCAAGGTAGTGAAAGTAGTGAGTTTTGGATGATGTTTACTTCAAGGAGTCTGCAGTGGCTGCTTCACCAACCATTAGTAGATATAGAAATATTGAACATGCATGGGGTTAGACAAAGGGATGAGTTGGTGGATCTATTAAGTAATTAGGATTCATAATTAATACATTATTGCAAGTTGGATGGAGGGATGCGCTAAGCAGTCACACAGGGTCAGTATATACATAAGGGATAATGTATAGAACACCGGTCATTATCTAAAATAAGCCCCGACAGGGCGAACCGGACACCAACGTGAAGCAGAGGTGTCTTGCTTCGCCCTGAAGGGGCTTATTTAAAGACCGGGTAAACCAAATTCAGTATTTTTCTTCTTATCATATTAATTAGGCCTTAAATGTGTCCCTCAAAACATGTAAAAAATATTTTTCCCATTCATAATTTCCTTGAGGAGCTAGGCCTCAGAGAATGTTCTGTGTGCAGGTTTAAAATGGGCGGGTCTACATCGAAGACCGCTTTACGTAAAGCGGTCTTCGATGTAGACCCGCCCCCTGCTGCCCTCTAGGTATAAATACATTAACCGCGCACTAGCATTCTGTGGTTTCACCCGTCTATGGTTTTACCGCTCACGAGTCTGGTTTGAATTGTCAGTTTGCAGCTAGCTTGCCCGTTATGCCTCTTCAACCTCGTTGGTGCATCTTCCCTGGATGCCACAGTGGGAAACGTAACGTTAACGGTTCGTTTACTTTATTTAAGTTTCCGACCGAAGACGGTCTCTCTCCGGTGATGGGCGTGGTTTCCTGGCCTGCAGCGCACACGCCCCCACCGTCCTGAGCCAGGGATTACTGCTCATTTTTCATCAACTTTGAAGCATAATTTTATATACTTCGCGATTTTTTTAGTCCTTCAAATTTGGCAGGGTGGTTAATAATATATTTTCCTGTGGTATTATAAACTCAAAACCCATAATTATTCTTGGTTTACCCGGTCTTTAAGATAATGACCGGCAACGTTCTGTACATTATCCCACTTATTACACGGCTACTTGCCAAAACGAAAAAAATAACTTCACACGGTGTGTCTTTTTACACTTTATCTGTTACCAGCATTCATAATGTTGATCAGCAGAGAAATAGTCTGCCAAAGACATTGACGTTGCTTAGCAACCGAGTACGCTGGGGTTGATAAGTTACCGGACTACATGCAGAGTGATAAGAGAGACGTGAATCAGAGGCAAAAAAAAAATCCACTTTCCTTGACAGCGGTCATTATATGCTTAGCAACGGTCATTATCGAAAAATAATTGACCACGGGAAGTCGGGAAGGCCCATGCAAGTGAACGGAGCGTTCCACTGCATTGAGAAGAGCCGTGTAATAAAGTAGCAGTAAGGGACAAGAGTAAAGAATCCATATGGCTGTGTCTGCGTTTGAGCCCTTGGCTGTCCTGCTTGCCTTGTAGTTGGTAAAGACACGCCACAGATTTGAGTGTGGTACTGAAATGAGGTAATAAAAAAACATTCACAGGAGTGGCCCGGGAAAGGCTCGGGATGGGTTATGGTTGAATGAGTTTCAGCAAGAATATAAACTAAGAATATGGGCAGCAGCAGGTTCCGAGTTATGTGGGAATGGGAAAAGAAGGGCACTTGTTCATAATTGAGTCAAGGGTAGAATCACGAAGGGAGAGAGATAAATAATATTGACAAGGTTGGGCCACAGCTAGTTAAGTACCTATACATATAGGGACGCATCCCACAGGAAGTGTTTTATGGAATGATTAGAAGCAGTTTGTGTATTGTTGCACTGTGAGATATAGCGTGGAAAGGGAGAGGTTAATGGATAGCATAAGAAGGAAAGGGGTGGTGGGAGTGTGTGTGGATGATGGCTGCTTTAAGCACTTATCGAGAGTCTGACTGACTGGCCTCTGAGGCTGCACACCTGTTCTTGCTCCTTAAGTAGTCCGTGTTCACAGTTTAAAGCAGCCATCACCACACACATTCGCCATCTCCTAGGCGGCAGCATGAATCACCATCGGCATGTGTCTGCAATCAATTACAATAAACCTGTTTCCAACACCACCAACCTGCGTCCTTGGTTATGGAGGAGCCCAGTACAGTAGTGTAGCACGGACATTGCTACAGGGTTTAAAACTACTTTAGTAGTACAACGTTTCTCAGACGAAATTACCAAATATGCGTTGGCATGTTTGAGGGAGACGGGGTTGGGGAACAGTGGGGTGGGAACATTGTCCCTGGCCAACGCTGCAGAACAGCAGGGTCCGTAAGGCTTAAAGGCCAATGTGCAGGTTAAACACCACTGTCGATTAATGGGTACATAAAGCACTCAAGATATGTATATAAAGTTAGAAATGTCTCCAAAATGGTGTTAAAGTCCAGTTTCGGTTATTTTTTTTACACGCTCGGCGATGACGTCACATGAGGTAGTCGTGGTGGAAGGTAGCCTCAGCCTTGAAGCTGCTACTAGAGCACTATGGCGTCTAACTGGGATGAGGAAGAGGCTCAATGGGAAGAGGTGGCAAGACCCACAGTTAACATTTATGATGGCCCACAGCCATATCATTTCGAACCGGTTAGACGTGAGAGGGCGAATGAGGAAATACCGAGAGCCGATGGCCGTCAAAGACAAATAAATGCATGGTCAGAGGAGAATGACAGGAGAGTTGGTGAAGTGTCCTGGTGAGCTATTTAGAAACGCAGCAAGGAGCGCTGGAGCTAGTAGTCTATGAACAGCAGTGCATACAATAACAACTTTTTTTTTTTTTACTGTCAGTGAATAGTGTAGCGAACCCCAGCCGGACAATGGTGAAGCGTACAGATGTTTCAGAAGCCTTTATTTACGTTCAGCCTTCAGCCTTATTTTGAACATAAATAGTCCTTTCTCCATAGACACCGTAAGAGCTACAGGACAGATAAATAACAGTAATTAGCTCTTACACATATACAACTATTGCACACAACACATTTAAACACATTTTAAGTAATATACCAAATTAAACACACAATACCTTGTTCCCATTCCAGCGAGGCGCTTATTAATTACAACAACTTGTTGCAGTGCAACCGTGTGTGACCTGATTTCCTTCCGGATTTACATAACCTTTACCCTTTCTGACCTTTCCCGTGCGATCTCCTTCATGTCAAGTTACCGTCAAAATAAAGGACCCATGACGTCAAAATACACTATCAAAATAAAAGCATGGAGGAAGTGGTTATTTTTAACCTTCATCAGAATCATTTACAAATAGCATCGAGTGAAAGTCAACGTTTTCTTTATATCTAGTGACAGTGATTATGTCGTTGGCTTTATTTCTAAGCTTTTACCTCTTTCTCCTGTGAAAATGTTGTTTGCAAACGTAACCGAAGCCGAGTAGGCTGGTCATGTCTTCAGTGTGATTATTTTTGATCGTCACGAGTTTTCCTCGTGATTGATTGTCATTGACACCGTCAGGGTACCGCTTACCGGGACAGGGAGAGAGTAGTAAGCGTGTCTTTGTCGCTGTGTTTGGCAGGTGTCTGTGTGGGCGGTGTCGTCCCATGGAAACTGTGGTGGAGAGCTTGTGTTGTAGGGAGGTGAGCGCGTTTTGGTCGCTGGTCGAGGAGCTCACCCCGATGTAAGATGCAGATGTAACGTGCCTAACTGAGCATCCTGGATTTGAGGCATGCTGCCTGAATCCGTTTGTGCTAAAGATAGCATCAGTGTTTCCCACACATAGGCCAATGTGTGGCGCTGCGCCACAGATTGAACAACGAGCGCCACAAATTGAATCCGCTTTTCTTATTATTTTTACTTGAACGCGATTTTTAAATGTAACTCCGCCAGCCCGTAATCGCGCCCCCGAAATGCTGCCAGTACGACAAGTTCCCATTCCGACAGCCCTGTGCGCGTATGCAAATTAGCCATGTGCGCCAAACAGAAGAAGGGCCCTATCTTGCGCCCGGCGCAATTGACTTTCTACACCGACGCATGTGTCGTTGCTAGTTTGCACCCGGCGCAAAGCTGATCTTCCCCCGCAGCAACCAGGCACCACTACACTTGCATGTTAAATATTATGATGTCAAAGATTATTCATACGTGTGAAACTGCATAGAAATAGCGTGTGGATTGTGGAAACATTTTTTTTCCATAGGGCTGCATGAATGAACATGAATGAAGTATAGTAGGCTATGCCATGCGTTAAAATAATAATAATACATTCGAGCAAAGTATATTCCAGGCTTCCAAAACAAAATCTAGTTTTAGAGTAAATGATTGGTTAAATGATTTGGGAAAGAACAGCTGATACAACGGTAAGTTGTACTTTTAAATCAATGCATCTGCAAACACCATACAGCGAACATATGTTCTTGACCCAGACATCGTGTACAAGCCCATTACTTTAAGGATTGAAGAGTATTTGATCGTGAGAAAACTGTTTTACCGCGAGTGAGTATTTAATAGAATGAATGAATTCGGGTGATGCTTGGTGCGCGCCCATCTGTCTAAACACACGCAAATTAAACACATAAGTGTATGAGAAGGAAATCGAGTCAGTCGACCTGCGATAAGCAGCTGATTCTGAACGGACTCGTCTTCGAGATGGACGTGTTCTAACGCATTTTTAATCAATGAAATGTTAACACAACAGTATATATCTAAACGACGAGAACTGATTCCCAAAAAGAAGAGAACTGATTCCTTTTTTTTTTTTAACATAAAATAAAAATATGGTCACGTAAATAAAAGATACAAACGAACAGAGCTTCGTCTCCCCTCGACTTCATATTGATTGAGTCTAAAACGGTCTCATATTGATTGAGTCTAAAACGTTCTCAAACCACACGTGTGTCATGTTATGTTGTTATTCTATCTATCTATATCTATCTATCTAGGCTATCTCTATCTATATATTTACTTATATAATCTGACACTGTCACTCTCTCACTGGCTGCTACTCGTCTCTCTCAAAGATATCAAGGCGGGCTTTCGGCTGTCGTCCCAAAGCGGAGTACCTCATGTGACGTCATGCAATGCATTGTGGGAGAAATAAGAATCATCGCTAACCTGTTAGCTAACCGCTAAAATATCACCTACTTTTCCTTATTATATTTCTTTTTTGTGATACCCTACAACATCAAATACAATGGATAATTGTTTAAATGTTTATTACCAACTAGAAAACTGCCAGAAAAGAAAAAAAAAAAAACCTGCACATTGGCCTTTAAAACGTCAACTATTAGTCAGTCGTTGGTTGTTAGTGTCGTGCCATGGCCCCCCCCCAGTAGTATTTCGGCCTGTTCACTTTAATGTTGTGTGGACCGCTTGCCTACGGTTGCCTAAAAGCAACACTCGCAAACAAATGATATTCCAGCAATGATGAGAAGTCTGAAAATAATTCAGTAAGGGCCTGCAATGGAGTTTGAAAACCTAAAACTGGTTTCTAATAAAGGTGTGAGAGAAGCCTATGTTTGAGCTGTGCGGCTGTGGATCTGTTTGGGCTGAGGCCTAGTGGCTTCAGGTGAGCTGTGCTGTCGTGGGTTTGACAGCCACTCAGGGACTGTCCTCGTTAGAGTCAACATGGCTTTGCTGATTGAAGCTTATTTTTTGAGTGCAGTGTTGTGTATTTTAATTAACTGAGGACAACAAGCTGACAAATGTAACCATTTTACACTTCATCCATTCCCCATTGGAGTTTTTGAGTTTTAAAATGCTTCAGAGATTATATTTGATGACATTTAATACTTGCTTCATAAATAAACAGGATGTTATATTTACCAGTTGTCAAAGGTTTTGATGTTGTATTTTTGCTAGAACTCTTACATTTGAATCATTCATTAATTGAATTGGTTCAGGGAAGTTGGATGCCAAATATCTATGCACAATGTGCAGACATTGGAACTTTTAAAATAATCTCCGGTTTAAAATTGACTGAAGCATATTCTATAAGGCGCTTGCCTATCTTCTAGACGAAGGCACCCTGGGCTAATTAAATGTTCTGTAAGATTGTAGCAATAATTTGACAATTTGTTAGAAATGCTGCAGCCCTCCCTCAGCTCTGTGAGTCATTGAAATGCGCAGTGAGAACTTCCATTGGTGGACTGCACCTTCCTCTGTGTGAGATGACTGACATGTTGACGGCTCCCAGCTCATTTCTGACCGTCGGGTCATCTTTTCCCCCATTGGTTCATGGAATGCACCTCGCCCAGCAATCACATGCACACTTTTAAGACGTGTCCCTCATGTATTTCCTGGTCAATTTATTTTGACTTGATTTTGCCGCCAAATGCTGATCGTTAATGACTAGTAATGTTAGCTTCCATATTGTATTCTAAAAGTACCCTTTCAGTTTCCATCTGGAGGCAAGATACATGCACTCTTATAGCATCCTTCAAACCCAAAGGGCATTTATGCTATATAACCATTAGACTGCTAGAATCACATCCTGATGGACAATCAGAGAAGAATAGAAGAATCATAAGTAGATGGATGTAAAATAAAAGGAGGAAGTGGTGCTGTCTTGGGAAGTGAAGGATGCAGTCGAACGGTGTAGCATGAGGTCGGGCGGGTCGGATCATTACTTTATATTTATTTGATCAGAGCCCGCTAACCTCTCCTTGAGTCCACAGCCGCCCTTTGATTACATCATTACACGATCACACCACTCGGCGTGCACTGATGTCCTTACTCCTCCGTGTTCCTGCTGATGCCTCATTCCCCCACGGGGCTTCTGGGAGGCGCTGGTCACCTATTCAAATTCACTCCATATCGTTGTGGGACTCAAGATGAATAATTTACCAACTCTTTCTTTATGATCAGAGTTACAGTTTTAACAACCACAGCAATTCCAAGGAGTAATGGTGAGAAGAGTCGTGTCTGGAGCCTGATATATACGGTGGTTGTGTTCGTCTATGTCTTCCCATCTGCTGAGGTGTGGGCTTGTGTGTGAGCCTAGGGAATAATCAACAACATAGTGTATTCATTATTCACCTGTTGGAACACTGCTTCCCCAGCAACAAACAACAACTAAGTGTGTGTGTGTGTGTGTGTGTGTGTGTGTGTGTGCGTGTGTGTGTTTGAATGCACGGACAAGGACACCCTTGTCCGTGCACTATGACTAAAATGCTAGCATTTGCCTACTTTGATGTTCTAGGACTGCGACGGCGCGGTGGGCATCTCATTTGGGCGGCGTCCACATTCACTCTTGCTCTGATTACCCCCGGAGCGGAGCCAGGGGCCGCCGGGCCCCCGCGTCCCCGTCGCCGTCCCCCTGCTGGAATCTAAATAGCGGTCCTGTAATCCAATTACAGGTGCCCTTCAGTGCTGCACAACGCTGGTTAGCAAACTATCTGGCCCATTCTATGCCTAATCTCTTCTGCTTCTGCCATTTTCCCCGCCAGCTCCGTCCATCATCTCAACATCTCCCTACGTTGAGGGGCATGCTGGAATCATGTATGTTCAATAAATAACTCAAACGTGACACTAATACCCCAAATGGATATTTTAGTCCCGTCCCCCCCCCCCCCCCCCACCACCCCCACATATTGGATTTGCCTATAATGAGCATAAAGCAAGGCACTAGAAATCATCTGAATTCCAAAGCGCCGTTGTGTCGGGAGGCCAGGCATATCAGGCATTGATTGGATCCCTCCTGAGTGTTACGTTAGGTACAGTGGAGGTACAGTGGAGAACACTGGGGGGGTACAGGGCCCTGGCGGCCCTGTACCCCCCCAGTGTTCTCCACTGAACCCCCCCTGTGTTCTCCACTGTACTCTGTTCTCATGTGTTCTCCACTGTACTCTCCACTCTGTTCTCATGTGTTCTCATGTGTTCTCCACTGTACTCTCCACTCTGTTCTCATGTGTTCTCCACTGTACTCTGTTCTCATGTGTTCTCCACTCTGTTCTCATGTGTTCTCCACTGTACTCTCCACTCTGTTCTCATGTGTTCTCCACTCTGTTCTCCACTGTACTCTCCACTGTAGGGAGCGAGCTGAAGCGCTGCAGGGCTGTGTATACGAGGCGCCTAATCACAACGGTATGTCGGCTGAAAGCCAGCGCGTGGTGCACGGCCCCCTGGGGTGTGAGAGAGATGAATATTACCCTCAGCATCCCCCCTCTCAGCTGCAGACCTGTAACAGAGCAGACACCTCCAGGCACAATGGAGCCGGCACAACACCAACCCCTACAGCCCACCTGGTAGGCTGGTGGAGAGAGAGGTGTGTGTGTGTGTGTGTGTGTGTCTGTGTGTGTGTGTCTGTGTGTGTGTGTGTGTGTGTGAGATAGTGTATTTCGGTGTGGTTGTGTGTGAATTTTTCACAGCCATGTTATGAAGTGCGAGCCTTCATCTTTGTGTGAAGGTTACAATTGAAGGGTAGCCTTTAGGGCTTCAGCATTGCTATAGCACGTATCAAAAGGAAAGGAATACACTCAAACACACAAAGCTTTGTGTGTGTGTGTGTGTGTGTGTGTGTGTTTCATTATTTTTCTCCAGCAGTGGGACTATTCATAAAGGATCACAGCTCCTCTTCCCTCGTCCCTCTTCCACTTCTATATAAGCCCTTTGATTGGCTTTCTGCACAGCAACAGGTGACTGTTTGGGGCTGCACAAGTCACTGCTCAATATGTGCTGCAACACAGAATCACAATGTTCCCAATGGAATCTAGTTAACCCTCGCTCCACCCGCTCAAACCCTACAGAAGGAAATTGGAAATGTTTTCTGTACACATTCATTTCTCTGTACACATGATTATTATTTCCTCATGCCTTTATTGTTGACTCCTGTGTGACTGCAGTCATTTGTACACAGGGCTGTAATGATTTGACACTATTGCAATGTATTCTCTTTTCCCCATTTGCACTTTATAACGTTTATGTCCTTGTTTCATGATCTGTTCTGCAAGCAGGTTGTGTTATTTATTTTATCGGTGCTATTATGTTAAGCATCTTGCAACTGCACATTATGTACGAAAGATGTGAGGTTAGTATTCTTGTACCCGTTATCATTCCCATTATTGTATTTATTATGACTGCGTTTGTGGATTAAATTGTGTGTCTAAAATGAAAATGGCCTTATCTAAAATGTCGTCTCTCATCTCTGGCTTCCTTTCCATATGTTTTCTTTGACGTCTCTCTCTTTATGGACCACAGCAATTACGCCCACATCAAGACACACACACAGACATACACACATACACACACAAATGCCAACATTGATCACAACACAACCATACTCAGGCAAACATTTTCAACATGGTTGTCATACAGTTTCAAGGTTGTTTCTGATGGCAATTTCACGGATTCCTCTGAGACCAGGTTGTTCTTATGTATGTCTATACACGTTAAATGTTGGCAGAAATATAACATAGTTTACAGCCCCTTGTATAGCTATAGAACATTCAAAGCTTTGCTTCATTGGTATCTATACATGTAGTGCAAGGCTCCCAATCACATATTTGCCAACATTTCAATGGACACCTACACCAGTGTCATAATAGATCTTTAGCTGTGACTGACCCGTATTAGCATAATAGCATAACAACTTACTGCTGAACAACGACATATGATATGTATATGATAGTTTATGTAATATAGAACGCCTAATATCATGTACATGATCATCTGGTAATAACCCAACTATGTCTGTCCTAGCCTCCATATTGAGCCTGTAACTCTGGGCTTGTCACCAGGCTGTCTATACCTCACATCCTGGCTGCCCACCTGCCAATACCATCAGTGTAGGATCTATGGTCTGTGTAGCCCTGGCCCTCCCTTGAATTAAGCTGAAGTCGTGGTTCATCAAGGCCCCAGTGTACTGGGCCGCTGGAGGCTAGATTGAAGAGAGTAGAAGGTAATCTATGGTCTGCGGTCGGTTGAGTAAAGCCCGGTTGTAGATCAGCCCACAGCAGGTTCTTGAGTGGAAGTTGACAAGTCCAGGGTTCAAACCCAAATAGGTCGATGCTTGACCATTGATATGGTTACACTGTTAACACTAAGGGGACATGAATCAATCAATCATTTACATTTGTCAATGCAGTTATATGCATTATTATATAGAACATGCATAGGGGTTAGGGATAGATCTTTAATGTAGACGTTAATACCAATTCAAATCGCCAGCAGAACGGGCTGGGCGGGTCTATTAGTGACCAGGAACCCTATAAGCTTAGTTAACATGAAAACCATTAGTAAACATGAACACTGTTAGTTAACTGTTAATTAACTAATAGTTCATGCTTGTAACTGTAATCACACATTTTTATCCAGAGTTAATTCATTCCCTTATTGTACAAGGTTGCATGTGTAACCTTGGACAAGGGAAATGTTCTATAGTAATTGTAAATGGCTCTTAACATCAACTGTAGTGATTTATTGTTTGGTCATTTCAGCGGGTGCTTTTGTCCAAAGTGACTACAGTGAACACCGATGTGGGTAATCAAAGAGCAGGTAGGAGTTAGCTGTGGGGTACCTTAACGCTGTCACACATCACAACCATGAAACCATCTTGCCCCATGGCCATCAGTACCTAAAGGCATCAAAGATATAAAAGACTAGGCTAGGATGGGCAGGGCACAATGAGCTAATATTTGATTTTTTATGTTTTAGGGCTCAAGCATCACCAACCAATGGCATGACCTTTCTTCATGGCCCTGTCTTCTTTCAGGTTCAGCACTATTAATAATTAACGCACTGGCTGAATATAAAAGGACATTTCCAAGCAACAAACTATGGGGTTTCAATCTGGTATTTATCATTGTATAGAACCTTCCCTTCTCCGGTCATCACTATCTTTACAGCCTGTAGATGGGCCTAGGTCAGACAGGTGGGAGGCTGAGGGGGTGTCTATCATAGAACTATCAGAACCAATTACAGCCATACACAACTGAATTATGTAGTATTGTGCCAAATATAACACATTAGAGACAAGTAGTTTACCCTTCCTCTGTATAACTCTGTCATTGTATAACGCCTGGAAAAATATCGATATTATTAAGTTGGGTAAATCACAAGAGATTATGCCATGTTTATTTTACATTATGAGAGGATGGCTGTGCTTTTCTCTACCTGGTTTGGATATCTTTCAGTGAACCTTTTGTGCAAAAACAAAGGAAAAGTAAAGAAACAATTGGCTGTGAATGACAAACCCATGCTTTGGAGTCAGCAGCAGTATTCCTGGCTGGTAAATCCATTATTCAGCACATTGGAGAACACCGTTCTGTGTTTGTACTCATAAAGTTTGTTTATGAGTCATGTTTCGGGGCTCCGTGTGGTAAGATGATTATGATAGGAAGAGAATCAATTAGTTTGGCCTATTCTGTTTGGAAAAGCTGGCAGCAAGGGACACGTAACTACAATTGGAAAACAATAATAGCAGTGGGGAAACCATTGTGCATTCTGTTTTCAAACCTCATCAACATTGTGTCTGAATCAAGATAAATACATTCCATCACACAAATCTGTTAAGACTGGTCGATCTAGCTACATAAGCATTTAATGGGAAGAAGCAATTCAGCCTTCTGGGTCGCTTTAAGTAGTAATGGGCCCATTACATTAGGGTGTAAATAAAGCATTATCCTGCAGAAGAACCGTTTTATACAGGGATATATATATATATATATATACATATATATATATATATATATATATATCAGTGTTACAAAAATAAAAGGACATGTAAATTCCTAAATATCCCTGTATAAATATATATATATATATATATATACAGGGATATTTAGGAATTTACATGTCCTTTTATTTTTGTAACACTGTTTCCTGGGTGAAAAGTCAACGGGTTGGAGTTTGGGACACATAGGTAATGTATTTTAATTGCAATATATTGTAGTAATAATAACAGTAGGCCTTTATATGAATTACAGTTCAAAGGCACACATGAGAGAGATTAAATGAAGACGCTCCGACGCTAAGAAGTCTGCCAGTGAAGAAAGATGTATTGCTAATCACCAGGAACAGCACGTCCATAAATCCGCCCCCAGGAGAATTTCCCAGACGAGACTTCAGCTCACTATTTAATGTATGCATAAAACATGACCTCACCAGTTTGGAAGGCAATATCATGCTGAACGGAAAATAAGGTAGAACATTTTTCCCGAGACGCGCCAAGTGGGATGCTTGGCTTCATTGGTTTCCGATGGAGTGGCGGTGGCGTCCAGCCAACTGTCCACTACACGACAGTTGATGTCCATTTACAGGTGTGGCCCGTGTTTAGACCACGTCACGTTTTGACAAAGGCATTACATGTACGCATATACAGCAAAACTCCCTGATCTGATCTGAACAGCCAATGAGCTGCACACTAGACCAAATTTGGGGAATGAAAAAAAATTAAAAGCAATCATATCGTATAGCATTCATAAAGCGACAACATACGCCATCATTATAGTAGACTTCATTTCTCATGTATGCACATGCTTGATATACATACTGTACAAAAGAACCAATAAATGAACATGTTTTGCATTTGAATACTGTTGGTGGCGCTTCCCGGCTGTTGAACGTTGATAACCTCCGGGCTTATATAAGTGTACAGAGTGAACATGTCTATAGTGTCTGTCCGAGTCCTGAAGAGAGCGCAGCTCGACCCCATCCATACAGCTCAGCTAAAGTCCGCGCTTACACAGGACACATAGGAGAAGCCACACACATCGTGATTAAATATGTTAATATTATGGACACAAATTAACATAAGCAGAAAGGCTGGGGAGAGTGGAGATTATTGTCCTCATACTCCTACATATTCAACTCCTACACCTTTCACCTCTCCCTTTTCCATTTGCAAAATAGACCCCTTACAAGGTTTTCTCCCCACGTTGGCCTGTATGTTAACTCAAACGAGCATTCTCATGTTGACCGCCCAATTCAACACCTATTTAAGGCAATGTGTGCACAATGTCACTTCTGGGGGGATGAGAGTATAAACATGGAGGAGTGTATGAGCTATAGCACTCAAGACAGACATGGTCATCTTCCCTCGACCTGGATCTTACCCTTTCAACATCGTAACGTGAAGTAGGCCTACTGTTTGACTGCCTGGATGCAGTTCACACGTTTACGACGCCTGCCAGGGCTCATTTTACATTTATGATCCACAGCCCCGTGCGGAGCTTAACTCAGTTTGACACCGCTTTAAATCACCGCGGAGTAAAAGGCAAATATATTTAAAATTGGTGGAGGAAACCTCTGTGTGGGCAGCACTCTTAAACTTTAATGAGTGCATGTTAGACCTGAATCACCGGCAGCGGACTTTGCAAAGATGGAACTCGATAATAAATTTAAAAAGTGATCAGGAGGTTGGCTGACCGAGCATCGCGCTTTTTATGTTAGCTGTTTTATGATCAACATTTTCAAGAACTCCATCATCATTTATGTATAGTAATGGCTTTAGATGTAGTACAAATATAGGTCTGGTGATAATGTATTTTTTGGTGATAATTAGGCTACTCTACAGAGTACTGCTCGGCCTTCTGCCCAGCCCTCGCATTTTCTGGTGTACACACTGCGCCCTCTAGTGGCGATGCATGTTTTTGAAGCAGGTCGTCCTCAGTGGGACGATCACATGATCACACTCAATTTAGTCAGGCACCTATGAGCACAGACAGACAAAGTTTCTCTTCTCCTCTCGGCCACTTAGATAAGACGAGGCAGCAGCACATGACAATCAGCGACCCCTCGTCCTGCCCTGTTACCGCACACTACAATAGATTTCTCTGTGTTTTTAAGATAGCCACGTGAGAGCACAACCATATACATCGCATTTTCTCCTTGATCCTCTGTTATGCAAGGCTTTGACGACAATTTGGCACAGTTAAAAGGTAAAAAATAAAGAAAATACTGAATAATAAATAAAATCGCTCTACCCTTTTACCGACTCCAACTCTCATTTTAGGGAAATGTGTAAATCAGATTGTGTTTCGGTCGCACAGCACATCCAGGCCTTATTTACCATCGGTATCTATCTTCTCTTTAGACGCGTAGAAAAACAATGAAAAGCAGATGGGAGTGAGGGACGGAGGCCGGGACATCAGCTGGGAGGAACCCACACGGGCAGAGATGGAGGTCAGGGTGGACGGAACCTGGAATGGAGGACAGGTTAGTGTGTGTAAAGAAGTCTCTCTCCGTAGAGACGTTTAGAAGATAGATGTGGGAAACGTAGACATGAATAAATCTAGTTGTCTTTGTCTTCTAAGTACTGGTGTAGTGGGACATTCACTTAATCACGGCACTGACGTTTAATTCCGTGTTAGTGGAGACAGCAGGGCTATACTTAAGGGAGGATCGATAGCAGAGGAGTCAATTGGTTGGACTGAATTTAAGTGGACTGAATAAAGTCCTATTTTTCTTTCTGTTAGTCGGGGACCAACAACCGGCGAGTGAACCAATCAGAGACATGGATGAGGCGACCCACCTGGTGAAATGTTTGCTCTCCTCGTGGACCTCCATCTCACGACTCTTGGACTCGTTCAGCTCCTTTCGGATAGCAGCCTGAGGAGCAGAGACACACACACACACACACACACACACACACACACACACACACACACACACACACACACACACACACACACACACACACACACACACACGAAAACCAAACACACGCAACAACGCAAACACGCACACACACACAATTCAAAAAACCTTAATCTTAATTTAAAAAAAAATAATAATAATAAAAATATATATAAAATATATATAAAAATATATAAAAATATATAAAATATATATATATTTCCAAATTTCCAAATAGACAATATATATATATATATATTATTGAGTGAATCGAATTGAGTGAAGTGAATTGTGATATTAACTTCCCTCAGTCCTAGTCATTATTTGAGTAAAATCGTATGGGCTTACATGCGCGATTCCCAAAGTGACCACCAGGGGGTGTTTTGGAGGCAGAATGCGTGGGGAACATAATGTTCCACAGCTGTTTGGAACATTATGCTGTTCCCTGGCCTTCAAGCCCTGACCAATCAGCACCCTGTGTTGTGTCCTCAAAATAAGAGGACATATTTCTATGAGATCATTGTCTTTTGTTCTTTTTCTTTTCCGTTTAAATGTAAACCGAAATATAAGAATGAATCCTCTTGTTGGTGTTTTCTTGCCTCATTAGGTACAAACGATCAGTGTTTGTTTGTTTATGCAAATGTTTGTTGCCATGCATGGATAAATAATACATGGGGAGAATTCTCATCCTTACAATTTCCAAATAGACACTGCAATTGGTTTTGCATGCCATGTATTATTAATTGATGAAAGGCAATTGTGCTGTGCGTGCATCTGCTATGCATTTTTAAGTGTTAATAAATAAAAACATAATGCAATATATATAATATATATATACTACCGTTCAAAAGTTTGGGGTCACTTAGAAATGTCCAACATTACATTAGAAATATTATCAGAAATTATTATCTGAATTATCAGATTATCAGAAATATAGTCTAGACATTGTTAATGTGGTAAATGACTATAATGACTCATATTTACACAGGTGTACAGCAGCCCCTCACTCCTGTGTTCCACTGGTGCATTGTTCAGCTAATCACGTTAAAAGGCTAATTGATGATTAGAAAACACTTCTGCAATTATGTTAGCACAGCTGAAAACTGTTGAATAAAAGTGTGAGTTTTCATTGAAAACATGAAATTGTCTGAGTGACCCCAAACTTTCGAATGGTAGTGTATATATATATATATATGCAATGCAATATATTCAGTCATTTGCCTTAATGCTGTTGTTTTGGATTCAGCCTTGTGACTAAATGCAACAATATGCAACATTAGACCCACTTGTTAAAGATGCTGTAGGTAAGATTCAAGAGCTACTATTTGAGTGTAAATTGCAATAAATACCATAGCCATCCGTCAGCTATCAGTGAGTGAAACGCCCTGTGAGAACATCTGTGTCCAGTTGCCTGTGCCTGCCTCTGTATTATCCCATTTAGACTTTAGAACGCTCCCAGCGCCTTCCTGACCAATCACGGCATCTCTACCCCGATGAGTTGGGGGAATCCATCTTGCCCGATGTGCATCATCAATGGCGGCGGGACGTAGAAATTACTTTTTAAATATTTTTTGTATATATTATAAGGTTGAGATGTTCAGGGCTTACCAAAATGGATATAGCAGTTGACAGGAGCAGGACATTGTAGTACAAGTTCCGGTCCAGGAATCCCGCCAGCACCGCAGGGCCGGTGTACAGTGAGAACTGTCGGAATTAGGGTTAGTCGGTCTCCAATTGGCACGTAGGGCCTCATGGACTGGAGTTTGCCTGACATCACGTCTTCTATTAATGCCGGAAAGTCTTACTGTTAACGGACCCCGGAGCCAGGTCTGGAGCAGTTTCCTTGCAATGCCCAAACACACTAGATGCATATAATCTAAGGGAAAACTGCGTTACCGTGCCAACCTTGACGTTCTGAAATGGATGTGGCCCCTCATGGTGGTGTAATTCATCAACCTTCAGGTTGAATGAAATGTCAGTTCTAAGGGGGCGATCTGGTCCAGGGTACGACATACGCCGGTTCTGGTATTGCCCTGGGTGTAGGCACTTATCGCACCCATGGTAAGCATTATGGGCCTTTGTATTTTTCACAAAGGCCCGTGCAGGGGTATCACAGACTACCGTGTGAAGCTCAATTTTAAGGTTCTTATCTTCAAAGCAAAACCCAGCCTCTAGCTCCTGTAGTTCTCTGACAAAATCAGATAGGAACTCTGTGGCCGAACTAGGTTTTTTCGGTCCACAGTACGCCCCAATGACCACAGGTTCCTTCATGGGGACGGTAACCAGTAAGCCAAGGATGGGCCACAGCTGTACAGTGGAACTTTTAAATAGAGGTAGACCATCTACATTAATCTGCAGCCCCAATGCCATGCCCTCTGCCAGTGTTTTGGCATATTTGCTTAGAGTGGCCTTCAAGGAGGAAAGGATGCCACAGTGATGGTGGTTCCCCCCAGCTTTCTCCTGAATAGCATAATGCATTTTCATCTTGAGAAGGGTCCTACCATCCTTTGGCAGATTGGGATGGGTTATATGGAGTATACTCAACAGTGCAGTCAGGGTAACCATGGAAATGCCGAAACTCACTGCCCAGTGGGCAATGTTCTCGGAAAGTGATGTTAGGTCATCATCATCAATCGTACTTGAGTACGGTACAGGGACACTTTGCCTAGTGTGAGTGCACCCTAAAATACATTTCAGAAAAAAGGAAAAGACAGTAAAATGTATCATTGATCATTGTTTCTCACTTAAATAAATACATTGTTGAATGGTGGTGTTGTCTGTTTCATTGCTACAAACTAGACAAGAACAGAGAAATAGAGCAACATTGGAAATGTGGGATGCACTTTTTGATTTGGCCCCATGAATAGGCCTAGATTTACACTTGCAATGTTTGTTTAAAAAAAATCTTAATCCAAGTTAGGGATTGAAATTTAAGGAAGGTTTATATAAAAGCCATTGGCTGTTGTTGACGTAGGACATTCAAAATGTGGTTAACACTTTATATTAAGGTCCTTGTAATAAGCCTTAGTTAATAGGTAATAAGACCCTTATTATATGCTTATTAACATTAATTGGTGTTAATACGACTATCTATAAGTGTTAATAATAACATAATAAACATGTTTATTGTGAGATTATAAGACTTTTATAACCACTTACAAGAAACGTATAAGTTCACTTGTTAACTATTTATTGATTGCTTAATAACATTAATAGTCTTATGAGTTTCTTATAGTTGTTAATAAAAGCATTACAAACCCATTTATTGAGTCTTACTAACGCACATCAGGCCTCCACATTAACGGTTGCCCGCTTGCCCGGGGCAGGTGAACTCTGTGATTGGGCAACTAAAATGTGGCATGTAGTTGCCCGTCCGGGCAAGTGAATTAATTTTTTTAAATACACTAAATATGCCTACAAAATACGACGCTGTGCATCGGTTTTCGGTAAAACAGGTGTAAATGTAAAAAAAAAAAAAAGCTTGTCAAAGCCTGCACATGTTGAGTGAGTGTGATCTGTTTTGTGCCTCATATCAGGTCGGTTTAAGGCTTTTATTTTGAAGGTTGTGAAACCGGAAGTTCTGTTTATGCAAGTGGCTGATGGCTTGACGATCTCTCGCAAATGTTATTAAAAACCAACAACCGTTCAAATTGTTGTCATTCATAATCGTCGAAATAGCCCCATCTAGTGGACGAAAGTGCCAATGTCCAATATATCAAATGCGGATAGAAACAGCTTTAGCCAGCGGACACAACAATGCACCTGCTCTGTTATAATGATACAATGAAAGTTGCTTTAGAAAGAAGTCTGCCAAATAACTAAATGTAAAATGTAAACAGGATTTATCATTACCAAACATATTTTCACACACATTAAAAACAGTTATAATTTGGAAAGACTTTCAGTTTAGTTTTAAACTTAACATAAATGCATTGTTTTACATACGAATATATATTTAATGTGTCACACTAACCAATAAAATAAATACATGAAAGACCCTACATCCACTTAAAACAAGTAGTTCAAAAAGTAGGTCTCTAGTAGTAGTGAAATGCCAGTCCAGAAATCCCTCATCTCAAATACCCCAGGCCGCCACCTTCCAGTGTGTCTTCTCCGGTGTTCCCCAGTTCATCTAAAATAATAACGACTTGATTGGTGACTCGCAAAATAATACAAAAATAGAAGCATGCGGATGAACGCCCCTCGGACTCTGAAACCGCTCCTCTGTCAGTTGGGGTCACCGGCGACCTGGGTGAGGTCCTGTCCGGGGTACATCGGCCCCTGGGGGTCCACCATAGATATACAGACCACTAGATGTCTCGTCCGCGCTGCTGGCCAATGGAGTCGAATGTCCGCACCGGCGGCCATCTTGCCACAGTCAGCTGGCTCACCCATAACGTTGTGTCGGTGGTGGTACATGTACTTTTTAAATAACCATAACTTGCTCAATTTTCAACCGATTTCAAAACGGTTTGGTTTGTTATAAACGTCAGAGATGTAGTTATGACACTGCGTACTTATGAATAATTATGTTATGTTCTAAAAAAAAAATAGAATAATCTAAAATAGGTAGAAGATTTCCCTTTACAAATAGTAGTAGTTTGTGAGAAACCAAACCGTTTGTAAATCCGTCAAGATTTCAGCGAGATAAGAGTATAAGAGCGTTTGTGCAGATCACTGCTTACCTCCGGCACCACCAGAAAGCTTTCCTGTGACAAGATGGACGTCTGTGACGACGTTCTACACTCTGCTAGTGTTATATATATATATATATATATCTATGAGGTCCACCGTCACCATCTGTTTAGCACTGCACAGTAAGGTGTTCCTCATAGACTCTGTCGACAGTCAGTACACAACATCACACAGGAGGACACATTACAAACCTTCTCCAGCCTTGCTCACTCCCTGCTTGGTTATTCTCCGGTGTAGGCTACATCATCCACAGTCCAGATAACATAGAGGAATGCAAGATCATTACCGTAGATAGACTTTGTTTTGACAGCCGTTCCATTGACGTAAAGTCTGTGCTTTGAGAGCATATTCTTGCAACATTGCTGCATACTTTCAGGCCATAGCAACAGCAGAGCATAGATACACATCTGGAGGGGGGGGGGGGGGAGAGCTATGGCTAAGGAGGATTTATGCATTACGCTTTCCTACAAGCACACTAGTGTGCAATCATAGGCTCCTCAAAGATACACATTGTGTTACATCTCCTATGCAGTCCTCCTTAAAGGGGTGAATAATAGATCCACTTCCCACAAAATCTATAGGTTATAATGGCACCTCAAGTTGAACATTTTGAGTCAAAAGTAGTATAGGTTGGTCTTTGAACTGTATATTGTTTTTTTTGCGGATATGTTAGCAGCCAAATAATGTGAATGCAAAAACTCAGCCTTGGTTATTATGACCCATGTTATACATGCTTGCGTTGATGTCCCTCCTTTTGTCCATGTGTGTCATGGACAGCACAGCACAGCTTTGCCAGCCTGTCAGTGTTTGACTGTTTATCGGATTATAAATTAGGTTGGCGTTTGTGTTTAATTGGTTGCATGTGTGGGTGTGGACCACACATATATACAGTACCTCTTACATGTTCATCGGTGTTTACGGGAGTTGTCATCTCAATTAGATGTCAAGGTGAAACTACAAGATTTATCTTATGATTTGTCTCGATTTAAACGGTCAAATTAGTCCTACACAAAATACGGGGCAGTATGTAATCCCAGTTGTGGTGTCCACCCCTTTCGTAAGAAACAAGGAAATGCACAGTTCCTCCCCGTCTTGGTTCCCCACTTCCTCCCTCCCCCTAAACGCATCACCCGCTGAATATTGCGTCGAGCTTACGGTTGACAGTGAAGTTGTGCCACGGCGCTTGTAGTGATCCGGTAGGTTAGAGCCATGATTGACAAGAGGTTAGAACGCGCCCTTCACTTCATCCTCTCATGTTGGACTGAAGGCAGACTCCAAGCTGCAGTAACGGCCGTCGCCTCTTGGGGTACAAAGTGGTATTATGAGATGATGCCGTCCTAATTTGGGCAAAGTCTCTCACCTGCGTTAAAGCTGTGGTAGTTTTCCAATTGGGTGACGGCCTCCAGAGAGAGAGAGAGAGAGAGAGAGAGAGAGAGAGAGAGAGAGAGAGAGAGAGAGAGAGAGAGAGAGAGAGAGAGAGAGAGAGAGAGAGAGAGAGAGATGGTGGAGATGATCAATCACACAAAGGACATTGTCAGTTGTATCGCAGCAAGTTTTATGTTAATTGATAATTGATAATATCATCATAACATCATCAGAAATTATTCAGAAAAAGTTATTACGTTCATGGGTATTACAATCATTATTGCATTCATACAGTAGGTATGTCCATTCCCCACTCACAAATGTTGTTTATACATTGTTAATGGTTATAGTATCTGGTATACATAGTACTCTATGTCATTATTTTATTATAGATAGGCCTAATGTAGTATCTCCTATACAGACTACTTTATTATAGGCTGTCATGACGCGGCTTTGCCACTAGAGAGCGCCAATGGAGTTGTAAAATAATGTTACAGGCACGGCGTATTGCCCCGCACCCCTCCTATATCAAAAAATATAGGATATTGAAAATAATTTTGTAGTTTTTTATCAGATATCTTACAAATACATTTGATATTATTCTTGTTTCAGTTTCTTGGGGACAGACTAAGCTGACGTGTTTTTCTTGGGAAAACAGGAACTTGATTTTTTGCTTCGCTTCCTCCGAAAGAAATCCATGCCAAACGTTCCTCCTTATATAAATACATCTTGTTGATCGAGATAATCACTACAGCTTGGTTTCAGCGGAAGCAGCCTCCATATGAATCACCATGGCAACGACAGACAACGTTGCATCAACTAACAAACTGAACATCATTCACTGACTAAAGATTGGGAATATAAAATGCACTTTAATCGCTACAAATGGCATCAAAGTCATTAAGCTGCCAAAACTATATTAAAATGTTTCTCCACAATTGTCCATCAAGAATAAAACGAAAGACATCCACTCTGTTTTGGCAGAGAACCTGGACATTCAGACGTTTTGCTGCTCCAGCAGCCCATTCACTCCTGTATTAACCCAACTACGGCTCTAGTAGACGTTGTGAGCGTCTTTCCTATTGGATAGTTATTAGGAAGACATTAACATGGATGCTATGGACGCTGAACCCAGCAGCTCACATGCCGTTTAAATCATGGCTATAAAACCATTGTCTTTGCTTGTTACATAAAATGTTATTTTATGTAACGTGTAGGCCTAATGATGTTCTCTTATTTAACAACAACAAAAAAACATTAATACATTTTTCGAGCAGGTATTGAACCATTATTTCATTTATATATATTTATTTATTTATTTATTCTCGTTAAACTCGTCAAAACGTCCTGGTTTCACGTTAATAAGAGAACATCATTACACAGTTACATAAAATAACATAATCAGCAAAGACAAACATTTATAGCCATGATTTAAACGGCACGCGAGCTGCTGGTTTCAGCATCCATAGCAACCGTCATAGCAACCATGTTATTATAAAGAATGTCCGCCATTTTCACATTAAAAAATCCTAATTTTACTACATATATGCTTCCATAGATGTGACGCCCTCTGACGGAAACGAAAGTGAAACTTTGTTGAAAGTTTTTCTTTTCCGTTCCTACTTTGGAGTGGGCGACACGCGGCAGATGTTCAACTCGAACTCGTAAGAATTACATTATTAGGCCTACGGTGATTAGAGTTTACAGTAGATCAGTTTAGTGAGATTAATGTAAGATATCTATGTTTTAATTCGTACTTGTAAGAACTACATTTGAACTCGTAAGAATCATCCGTGCAGACGATTCTTTAAGTGCGACATCAGCTCAAGAACCCGACCACCTTCGTCCTCCTCCTCCTCCTCCTCCTCCTCACAGGTAAGACGTGTTCTGCTCATCATGGTACTGATCTAATGATCAATGATCTAATGATCAATGATCTGTTCAGACGTGCTCAACACAGTCGAAGCTCCAGGCTGCTCACCGTGCAGCTGAAGTAACGGTCCGCTCCGTCTCGCTCTGTGGAGGCCAGACTTCCTCTTCCTCAATCCCCATTTACGTGTGTGTGTGTGTGTGTGTGTGTGTGTGTGTGTGTGTGTGTGTGTGTGTGTGTGTGTGTGTGTGTGTGTGTGTGTGTGTGTGTGTGTGTGTGTGTGTGTGTGTGTGTGTGTGTGTGTGTGTGCGCGCGCGCGCGCGCGCGTGCACAATAGCGCCTTTAAAGCAGGACCGATTCCTTACAGATTAATCTTGTTGTAAATAGGCCTACTGGACATTTGGTGATAGCATCACACTCTTAGTTCGCTCAGCGTCACAAACTAGTTCGATGATATTACAAATAGACGGCTTTGAATGTCGAAGCGCGAAGCTGTGAAGCGCTTTTCCTGCCGGTGTTTAGGGATCGTCTAAAAGGTGCATGCAGAAATATGTAACGCTGCAATCTAATTTAAATGACGGGACGAAATATCTATAATACCATTTTATTGTAATCAGAAGCACTCACAGATTTTCACATCCGAACAACGGATTGCCATCAAACCCTTTTATATACAGTATGTCATAAATGGGCGTTTCTAGGTTTTTGAAACATCCGGGGCTCAGCCCAGAGGAAAAAGGATTTAAAAAATGTTGTATGCTCTATTGCGCATGCAAATTTTTTCATCATGCTTTACCTAAATAAACTAAATACACAGTTTATTGTAGCTTTAAATAACTACCTGACTGCTGTGCTGCTTATCCCCAGACATCTAAAGTTCCATTCAAGTTATTTCAGAGTAAAATGAATACAAGTGAGACAGATCTTACATTTTATATATATATGGATCTGACTGGGGATATGATAAGGTAACTTACTTGAGGTGGTAAACAGTCTGGTTATGTTTTTAAACCGTTTATTCTCTTTGTAGAAGGACTAGGCTACTTTATTTTGAGATGGAATCCCCATGTTTCTTTCTAGTGTAAAGCACACGGGACGTCCAACAAATAACTAACTACAATTAGTGACTAGAATAATTTCATCACTTCTAGACTGAATTGAATTAATGCATTCCATGGTTACCAGTAAATATACCAATAAATACCAATGGTAAAAATACACATTTTCACAAACTTCCCTTTGCCCAAACACAAAAGTGCCTCATTCACAAACACACCAACAGTCAACATTCAGCAAAAGTGAACTATTTAATGACTGTTTAATGAGTTACACAGTCATGTATTCTTTACATGTTTTTCTTGATTCATTTCTTATTAGTATAGTTGGTTTTCAAAACGTTTACAGACATTTGAATTACTGACATATAATAAAGAGAGTGAAATCTAGAGCTTGTGCTCACTACTAACCTGTTGTGAATACTGAGTCCGACTGCTTAAGTGTACTGACTCACCTGTTGCTCTGTTGTCGTGCGGTAAACGAGGGGCGTTCAAGGACGGTCGGAAAGTTGATTTATTTATTTTTTTACCAACAAATTATATTCTGGGCTAATTAAATAATATCCGGGGCTTTAGCCCCGAATAAAACAGCCTAGTGACGCCACTGGTCATTTATGGTGTGAATATGTTGCTGATGGTCGCCTGTATTTTCAATAGCTCCTTCGATTGGTATAGATTGGCCTTAAAACACGTTTATATTCTCCCAGCGTACTTTCACACATATTCAACACACCATAAAATATAGACGCTCATTGTTGATTGTGTTGATGTGCAAATTAAAGGCAGTGCTTCTGATCACAATACAAATATTTGTCAGACGCATTCCCAGGAAAATAAACTTATTTTCAGGTCAATATGGAATTCTAAATTAGTATTCCACGAGTATTGCCTATGAAATTCTATGTAAGAAAATAATAAAGATTAATGATACTATCTCATATCGATAAATAAAGGAACAAGTCAGGAGAAACAAATTATTTTGTAGCCCGTGTATTTGATCCAAACATCTCCTCAGCAATCAGTAATCTCATCTCAACCTAAGATATTTTTTAGAAAAACAATATTTTGCCTTTGTGTAGTCTCCGGTGACTTGTGACTACAGGTCTCCGGTCTACTATGGATGAGGCGAGAGAGGAGGGGGGTCCTACCTC
Organism: Micromesistius poutassou; assembly: GCF_964030765.1. Taxonomy (NCBI): domain Eukaryota; kingdom Metazoa; phylum Chordata; class Actinopteri; order Gadiformes; family Gadidae; genus Micromesistius; species Micromesistius poutassou. Next base: position 100,676 of record NC_140277.1, on the reverse strand, counting down.
TAAGACCACTCTGTCTGGGGAACATGGCCACCAGAGCAAAGCTAAGAGGTAAGAAGAGGATCTCTCACTGTCTGTGACTGTTGTCCATCTCAGAGCTCAGCAGTGATACATCATGACACCATCATTAGTATGAGTAAAAGCTGTGTATCAACACAACTCCTACGTCAAACTTTATTGATTTCTCCTTTTCCAAACTATCAAGAACCAATCACAGTGTGGGAAATCATGCAGGTTATGTGTGTGTGTGTGTGTGTGTGTGTGTGTGTGTGTGTGTGTGTGTGTGTGTGTGTGTGTGTGTGTGTGTGTGTGTTGTGTTGAAGCCCAGAGCAGCAGCAGAGAGCAGACTCCCCTGGACCCAGCTGTGTCTCCATGAAGAGTGACCGCTCTATGGATCATCCTGCTACCTTTAAAGATGGAAATCTGTCTATTGAGCAAAAGTAAGGATCAGTCAGATTATGAAATACATCAGTACATCCAAGAGTCCTGAATCACAGATTGGTGTTGTTGTGTATCTCGAAGGGAGCAGCAGGAGAGAGCAGAGTAGCCTGAGTACTACTGGAGTTGACATCTTTCAGCAAGAGGACCCTGCTCGTACCTCCAGCTCACTCACTTTCTGTCACTCAGTCTCTTTGGATAAAAGACAAAAAAAAAGTTCTAAATTAGTATTCCACGTGTATTTCCTATGAAATTCTATGTAAGAAAATTATAAAAGTCATTGATTGATACGATATCATATCTTTAAATACAGACACAAGTCAGGAGAATCAAATGATTCTGTAGCCTGTACATTAGTGTATCAACACAACTCCTACGTCAAACTTTATTGATTTCTCCTTTTCCAAACTATCATGAACCAATCACAGTGTGGGAAATCATGCAGGTTATGTTCAAGTGTGTGTGTGTGTGTGTGTGTGTGTGTGTGTGTGTGTGTGTGTGTGTGTGTGTGTGTGTGTGTGTGTGTGTGTGTGTGTGTGTGTGGATAACAAACCAACGGCTTACTCATCTGAGTGACCGTAGAAAAACAACACATTTGTGTAGGACTACAGGTCTCTGGTCTACTATGGATGAGGAGAGAGAGGAGGGGGGTCCTACCTCTAAGACCACTCTGTCTGGGGAACATGGCCGCCAGAGCAAAGCTAAGAGGTAAGAAGAGGATCTCTCACTGTCTGTGACTGTTGTCCATCTCAGAGCTCAGCAGTGATACATCATCATTAGTCTGAGTAAAAGCTGGTGTGTGTGTGTGTGTGTGTGTGTGTGTGTGTGTGTGTGTGTTGAAGCCCAGGGCAGCAGCAGAGAGCAGACTCCCCTGGACCCAGCTGTGTCTCCATGAGGAGTGACAGCTCTATGCGTATACCTGTTATGTTTAAAGATGGACGCCCCTCCAGAGAGGAGAGGTAGGAGTTTCAAACAGACGATGAAAACAGACCATTTGGTTGTTTTCAGACTCTACTGATCAGATGCAACAAGGCAGGAGAAAATAAATAGTTGTGGACCTTCAAACTCTGTTGATTCAGTGTTGTCTCTCTAGAGTTCACATCCAATAATCAGAGCAGTGTTTATAGTGATGTTCACCTGCTCTTTGTGTGTGTGCGTGTGCGTGTGCGTGTGTGTGTATGTGTGTGTGTGTGTGTGTGTGTGTGTGTGTGTGTGTGTGTGTGTGTGTGTGTGTTGAAGCCCAGAGCAGCAGCAGAGAGCAGACTCCCCTGGACCCAGCTGTGTCTCCATGAAGAGTGACCGCTCTATGGATCATCCTGCTACCTTTAAAGATGGAAATCTGTCTATTGAGCAAAAGTAAGGATCAGTCAGATTATGAAATACATCAGTACATCCAAGAGTCCTGAATCACAGATTGGTGTTGTTGTGTATCTCGAAGGGAGCAGCAGGAGAGAGCAGAGTAGCCTGAGTACTACTGGAGTTGACATCTTTCAGCAAGAGGACCCTGCTCGTACCTCCAGCTCACTCACTTTCTGTCACTCAGTCTCTTTGGATAAAAGACAAAAAAAAAGTTCTAAATTAGTATTCCACGTGTATTTCCTATGAAATTCTATGTAAGAAAATTATAAAAGTCATTGATTGATACTATATCATATCTTTAAATACAGGCACAAGTCAGGAGAATCAAATGATTCTGTAGCCTGTACATTAGTGTATCAACACAACTCCTACGTCAAACTTTATTGATTTCTCCTTTTCCAAACTATCATGAACCAATCACAGCGTGTGAAATCATGCAGGTTATGTTCAAGTGTGTGTGTGTGTGTGTGTGTGTGTGTGTGTGTGTGTGTGTGTGTGTGTGTGTGTGTGTGTGTGTGTGTGTGTGTGTGTGTGTGTGTGTGTGTGTTGTGAAGCCCAGGGCAGCAGGAGAGAGCAGACTCCCCTGGACCCAGCTGTGTCTCCATGAAGAGTGACCGCTCTATGAATTGTCCTCCTGACCTTAAAGATGGACGCCCCTCCAGAGAGGAGAGGTAGGAGTTTCAAACAGACGATGAAACAGACCACTTGATATCTGACCCATATCTGAGTTCATCAGAACTGTTTCTCCCCCGGCTTGTCATCAGAATATGGATCAGTTGTTCTTCAGCCTGAGCACTACTGGAGTTGACGTCTTTCAGCAAGAGGACCCTGCTCCTCGTACCTCCAGCTCACTCACTTTCTGTCACAAGTCTCTTTGGATAAAAGACAAAATACGACCCCCACTTTTTAAAGAGTAGTTTCTGGAAAAATATTTTTTTAAGATCAAATCAGTTTTTATAAAGAAAATCATCTCATTTGAAAATCATAATAATTAAAACCGTTTGTTTTCCCCAAACCTTGCTCGCGCACCGCAACAAAGAAAAGAGCAAACAAAAAGACTTTCTCTCAAAGTACAGTAACTGTTAGGGCCCAGCTCCTACGGGGAAAGGGAAGCAGCATGGAACCACAAGGAGTCGGTCAAATGAAAGGCATTCATCACCAGGAAGACGGAATGTAGATCGACTTTTAAAAGTCTAGACCCCGAACACAAGACAACCACACTTTGTCAGACACAATTCCAGGAAATAAACCTTGTCTTATATTCAGGTCAACACGGTAGTTCTAAATTAGCATTCCAAGTTTAATTTCAATGCAATTCTATGTAAAAGAAGAAAAGATTCATATATAAATAAAGGAACAAGGTCAGGATAAACAAATTATTTTGGAGCCTGTACATCAACATTCAATAATCTCATCTCAACCAATTTGACATATTGTTATTCTGCAATAAAAAACAGGACTTTGTGTGTGTGTGTGTGTGTGTGTGTGTGTGTGTGTGTGTGTGTGTGTGTGTGTGTGTGTGTTGAAGCCCAGGGCAGCAGGAGGGAGCAGACTCCCCTGGACCCAGCTGTGTCTCCATGAAGAGTGACCGCTCTATGGTTCTACCTGTTCTGTTTAAAGATGGACGCCCCTCCAGAGAGGAGAGGTAGGAGTTTCAAACAGACGATGAAACAGACCACTTGATATCCGACCCATATCTGAGTTCATCAGAACTGTTTCTCCCCCGGCTTGTCATCAGAATATGGATCAGTTGTTCTTCAGCCTGAGTACTACTGGAGTTGACGTCTTTCAGCAAGAGGACCCTGCTCCTCGTACCTCCAGCTCACTCACTTTCTGTCACTCAGTCTCTTTGGATAAAAGACAAAAAAAAAGTTCTAAATTTGTATTCCACGTGTATTTCCTATGAAATTCTATGTAAGAAAATTATAAAAGTCATTGATTGATACTATATCATATCTTTAAATACAGGCACAAGTCAGGAGAATCAAATGATTCTGTAGCCTGTACATTAGTGTATCAACACAACTCCTATGTCAAACTTTATTGATTTCTCCTTTTCCAAACTATCATGAACCAATCACAGCGTGTGAAATCATGCAGGTTATGTTCAAGTGTGTGTGTGTGTGTGTGTGTGTGTGTTGTGAAGCCCAGGGCAGCAGGAGAGAGCAGACTCCCCTGGACCCAGCTGTGTCTCCATGAAGAGTGACCGCTCTATGGTTCTACCTGTTCTGTTTAAAGATGGACGCCCCTCCAGAGAGGAGAGGTAGGAGTTTCAAACAGACGATGAAACAGACCACTTGATATCCGACCCATATCTGAGTTCATCAGAACTGTTTCTCCCCCGGCTTGTCATCAGAATATGGATCAGTTGTTCTTCAGCCTGAGCACTACTGGAGTTGACGTCTTTCAGCAAGAGGACCCTGCTCCTCGTACCTCCAGCTCACTCACTTTCTGTCACAAGTCTCTTTGGATAAAAGACAAAATACGACCCCCACTTTTTAAAGAGTCGTTTCTGGAAAAATATTTTTTTAAGATCAAATCACTTTTTATAAAGAAAATCATTTTATTTGAAAATCCTAATAATTAAAACAGTTTGTTTTCCCCAAACCTTGCTCGCACACCGCAACAAAGAAAAGAGCAAACAAAGAGACTTTCTCTCAAAGTACAGTAACTGTTAGGGCCCAGCTCCTACGGGGAAAGGGAAGCAGCATGGAACCACAAGGAGTCGGTCAAATGAAAGGCATTCATCACCAGGAAGACGGAATGTAGATCGACTTTTAAAAGTCTAGACCCCGAACACAAGACAACCACACTTTGTCAGACGCAATTCCAGGAAATAAACCTTGTCTTATATTCAGGTCAATACGGTAGTTCTAAATTAGCATTCCAAGTTTAATTTCAATGCAATTCTATGTAAAAGAAGAATAAAGGTATAGATTAATTGATTCATATATAAATAAAGGAACAAGGTCAGGATAAACAAATTATTTTGGAGCCTGTACATCAACAGTCAGTAATCTCATCTCAACCAATTTGACATATTGTTATTCTGCAATAAAAAACAGGACTTTGTGTGTGTGTGTGTGTGTGTGTGTGTGTGTGTGTGTGTGTGTGTGTGTGTGTGTGTGTGTGTGTTTGTTCTCCACAGACACCAGAGGAGGTCAAAGGTTCCCAGTGGTCCGTCTGTACAGCAGCAGCACACAGAGTTGAAGGTGTGTAAATGTACAACACTGAGTTCAGTCATGAATGACATGTGAACAACATCTCTCCTGGAGCTAACAGTCTCCAGGCTTCCCTCTTCAGACCAGCAGGACGTGAATCCAGGACAGACGCTTCTGATGTGCTCAGTTAGTTCACAGTAAAGTTCTCATTGATGATTGTTCTGTTCCAGCGGATCAAGGAGAACGCACACGCTTTTCTAGACAAGGAGGTGGAGAAGCTCTGGAGGGTTCTCTTCCCAGATTACCCACAATGCTCAGAGAGCCAGAGGGAGGAGGAGGAGGAGGTGGATGGTGAGGAGGAGGAGGAGGAGCAGAGGAGGCGCGCCAGAGAGGGAGTAGAAGACATCACACTGCTCTGCATGAAGCAGTTGAAGCTGGAGGAGCTGGCCGACACACTGAGGAGCAGTAAGATACTCTTATTTTGAAACAGAACTGTAAAATACTCTTATTTGGAAAACAGATTAAGAATATACTCTTTTTTGGGAATGTAACAGAAAGACACTTTTATTTTGAAAAAAGAAGTGATCTTTAATGTTTATATTATTCTGTTTTTTTTATTATTTAGAAACAGTTGCTAAGGAGTGTCAACATAAAATCAAGTCTCATCTGAAGGAGAAGAGCCAGTGTGTGTTTGAGGGAATCGCTAAAGCAGGAGAGTCAAGACCTCTGAATGAGATCTACACAGAGCTCTACATCACAGAGGGAGGCAGTGGAGAGGTCAACAAGGAACATGAGGTCAGACTGATTGAAACAGCTTCCAGGAAGCCAGCCAGGGAGGAAACACCAATCAGATGTGAAGACATCTTTAAACCCTTAGCTGGACAAGATAAACCAATCAGGACAATATTGACAACTGGAGTGGCCGGCATTGGTAAAACCATCTTAACACACAAGTTCACTCTGGACTGGGCTGAAGGCAAAACCAACCACGACATACACTTCACATTTCCAATCACTTTCAGAGAGCTGAATTTACTGAGAGATAAAAAGTTTAGCTTAGTGGAACTTCTTTGTCACTTCTTTATTGAAACCAAAGAAGCAGGAATCTGCAGAAACGACCGGTTCCAAGTTGTCTTCATCTTGGATGGTCTGGATGAGTGTCGATTTCCTCTGGACTTCCAGAACAACCCGATCTGTACTGATGTCACAGAGTCTACTTCGGTGGACGTGCTGCTGACAAACCTCATCAGGGGCAACCTGCTTCCCTCAGCTCGCGTCTGGATAACCACACGCCCTGCAGCAGCCAATCAGATCCCTGCTGATTGTGTTGACATGGTGACAGAGGTGAGAGGGTTCACTGACCCACAGAAGGAGGAGTACTTCAGGAAGAGATTCAGAGACGAGAAGCTGGCCAGCAGGATCATCTCCCATGTCAAGACACAACGAAGCCTCCACATCATGTGTCACATCCCAGTCTTCTGTTGGATCACTGCTACAGTTCTGGAGGACTTCTTCAAAACATCCCAGGGAGAAGAAGAGGTGCCCAAGACCATGACTCAGATGTACAGCCACTTCCTGAGGGTTCAGGCCATACAGGGGGACAGGAAGTATCATGGAAGAGCTGAAACAGATCATCACTGGAGTTCAGAGAGCAGGGAGATCATTGTTTCTCTGGGAAAACTGGCTTTTAACCAGCTGGAGAAAGGAAACCTGATCTTCTACGAGGCAGACCTGGCAGAGTGTGGCATCGATATCAGAGCAGCCTCAGAGTACACAGGAGTGTTCACCCAGATCTTTAAAGAGGAGTGTGGGCTGTACCAGGACAGGGTGTTCTGCTTTGTCCATCTGAGCATCCAGGAGTTTCTGGCTGCCCTTTATGTCTTTCTGTCCTTCATCGACACTGGTGTCAATCTGCTCTCAGAAGATCAACCATCCAGGTGGTCTACTCTTATTAGAAAGAAATCTGATCTCCTCTACCAGAGTGCTGTGGACAAGGCCTTACAGAGTGAGAACGGACACCTGGACTTATTCCTCCGCTTCCTCCTGGGCCTCTCTCTGAAGACCAATCAGAATATCCTACGAGGCCTGCTGCGACAGACAAGAGGTAGCTCACAGACCAATCAGAATACAGTGTCTTACATCAAGAAGAGGATAAAGGGAGATCTCTCTCCAGAGAGAAGCATCAATCTGTTCTACTGTCTGAATGAGCTGAACGACCGTTCTCTAGTAGTGGAGATCCAACAGTACCTGACATCAGGAAGTCTCTCCAGAAAATCTCTCTCGAATGCTCAATGGTCAGCTCTGGTCTTCATCTTACTAACATCAGAAGAGGAGCTGGAAGTGTTTGAACTGAAGAAATACTCTGCTTCAGAGGAGGGTCTTCTGAGGCTGCTGCCAGTGGTCAAAGCCTCCAAAACATCTCTGTAGGTTCACTAATAACATGTATTACAATAGACAACACAATACACACAGTACTACAATATAAAAGTTATATCAACATACAAAACATCTCTGTAGTTTAACTTATAACATGTTTTACAAAATATATAACACTAGAATATAAGTTGTAATAATAATATACAAACCATCTCTGTAGGTTCATTAATAACATGTACTACAATACACAACACAAGTTAAAGGTTACAATAATATACAAAACATTTCTGTATATGTTCTAAGACCTTGTATTTCAACACATGCAACACAATAATACTAGAATAATATAAACATCTACAATACATGTCTGTTGGTCCAGGCATAACAAATATACTCACTTATAACAAATATAAGTATACAGAGACATAGTTATATGATACAAAGATATTTACTTTGTTTAAAGGTGACATATTATACCACCAGGAGGCTAATCGCACTCACACCTGGTGGTATAACCTTTAAATAAAAGCTGAACTGACATATATTCAACCAACTTCATGTTAATAGTGATATAATTTCTGAAGAGTTACATGTTCCTGTCTGTTTTTGTTTTGTGTAAAGGCTGACTGGCTGCCATCTGTCAGAGAGATGCTGTAAAGCTCTGGCCTCAGTTCTCAGCTCCAACTTCTCTAGTCTGAGAGAGCTGGACCTGAGTACCACTGATCTGCAGAATTCAGGAGTGAAGCTGCTCTCTTCTGGACTGGGGAGTCCACACTGTACACTGGAAACTCTCAGGTCAGTTTACTTAAAGGGCATAATGAAGTTTTACTATCAGCAGACATTCAGCTGATTCTTAGATAGTGAAGTAGTTGTCACAAGCCTAGACATTATCATTGTATGCATGCCAACTAAAATACTTGGAAATACACTTGAGAAAATAAATTCTGCTCTTGTTTTTCTGAATTAACGACATAATTATGTTGAATTCTGAGTTTTTATGGAATAATAAGATGCTCTTTTTTTCTAAATTAGTGTTAATTATCGCATTATTCTGAGATAAGATTTCATGGCAAAAATAAATGTGCTGTTTTTGTGATTTAACGAGATACCTCCAAATCCCAAGAGAAGCTCTCCCCTCTATGGAGTACGGTAGCTGCTGCTCATCAGCCTTAAAGAACCAGTGAACCCAAAACTACATTTTTTGGTTTTAAACGTCATTTGTTTTATTTGATCATCAATATAGTAATGTATTAATAATATATATAATATGATAATTTTATCACTGTTACTGAAATGAGTCCCAATTTAGAGAGAAAAGGGGTCAAATCGTATGTTTTTGCCATTCTCCCCAAAACACGCCGTGAACGTTCCACCCTGCTGAACGCAGGTGGCGTTCTTTACGTGACGTCAGACCTTTACCGAGGAAGTCTGACGTCACGACCGAGGGGCACCCCCTCCTCTGTGAAGCTCCGTCTGAGCAGCTGTTAAGGGGAAGTAGAGCGAGTGGACCCAAATGCTCACACAGAGTGAGGCTGACAGACAGTAAATCAAAGGGTCTTTACTGAGGGACACAAATATGTAAAGGAGGGACTTGGGGCTTGAAGGCTGGAGGGTAGTCAGACAGGGGAGGGGTCGGTGACAGGAGGGTAGTCAGACAGGGGAGGGGTCGGTGACAGGAGGGTAGTCAGACAGGGGAGGGGTCGGTGACAGGAGGGTAGTCAGACAGGGGAGGGGTCGGTGACAGGAGGGTAGTCAGACAGGGGAGGGGTCGGTGACAGGAGGGTAGTCAGACAGTGGATGGGTTGGTGACACTGTACAGGGAGGAGATTGTTAGGGTGAGCGACGGAGCACAAGGACTCAACAATGTAGACACTAGGAGGGGCCAGGGACGAGGTACTGACTGTTAAGTGTGAAACAACGATCTAGCGATGATTGTATACATTAAAAATGTCTTAAATTACATATTCAACTAGGGTTAGTTGTGTGAATATTCTTAATAGACAGTAGTTTAACTCTGTTAAAAATGTTCTGAAGAGTAACATGTTCCTGTCTGTTTGTGTGAGTGTAGAGCCCTAAAGTAGAATAACAGACTCTTCTTAAAAAGTTTCTTTGAAGACACGTTTTCCAGTTGTTTCATCATTTATAAAACATTATAGATGTATAATTGATGTATAATTAAAACAACTGCATATTGTTTAAAGGCTGACTGGCTGCCATCTGTCAGAGAGATGCTGTGAAGCTCTGGCCTCAGTTCTCAGCTCCAACTCCTCTAGTCTGAGAGAGCTGGACCTGAGTACCAATGATCTGCAGGATTCAGGAGTGAAGCTGCTCTCTGCTGGACTGGGGAGTCCACACTGTACACTGGAAACTCTCAGGTCAGTTTACTTAAAGTGCATAATAACATTTTACTATCAGCAGACATTCAGCTGATTCTTAAATAGTGTAGTAGTTGTCACAAGCCTAGACGTAATCATTGTATGTATGCCACCTAACATACTTGGAAATTCACTTGAGAAAATGAATTCTGTTCTTGTTTTTCTGAATTACTGTGTTAATTATCTCAGAATTCTGAGATAAGATTTCATGGCAAAAATAAATGTGCTGTTTTTGTTATTTAACGAGTCTTAATATGTTTTATATGATCTTCAATATAGTAATCCATGCCATTGTATCTGTTACTGAAATAAGTCCCCAATTCAGAGAGAAAAGGGGTAAAATCCTATGTTTTTGCCATTCTCCCCAAAACACGGCATGAACGTTCCACCCTGCTGAACGCAGGTGGCGTTCTTTACGTGACGTCAGACCTTTACCGAGGAAGTCTGACGTCACGACCGAGGGGCACCCCCCTCCTCTGTGAAGCTCCGTCTGAGCAGCTGTTAAGGGGAAGTAGAGCGAGTGGACCCAAATGCTCACACAGAGTGAGGCTGACAGACAGTAAATCAAAGGGTCTTTACTGAGGGACACAAATATGTAAAGGAGGGACTTGGGGCTTGAAGGCTGGAGGGTAGTCAGACAGGGGAGGGGTCGGTGACAGGAGGGTAGTCAGACAGGGGAGGGGTCGGTGACAGGAGGGTAGTCAGACAGGGGAGGGGTCGGTGACAGGAGGGTAGTCAGACAGGGGAGGGGTCGGTGACAGGAGGGTAGTCAGACAGGGGAGGGGTCGGTGACAGGAGGGTAGTCAGACAGGGGAGGGGTCGGTGACAGGAGGGTAGTCAGACAGGGGAGGGGTCGGTGACAGGAGGGTAGTCAGACAGGGGAGGGGTCGGTGACACTGTACAGGGAGGAGATTGTTAGGGTGAGCGACGGAGCACAAGGACTCAACAATGTAGACACTAGGAGGGACCAGGGACGAGGTACTGACTGTTAGTGTGAAACAACGATCTAGCGATGATTGTATACATTTAAAATGTCTTAAATTACATATTCAACTGGGGTTAGTTGTGTGAATATTTTTAATAGACAGTAGTTTAACTGTCTGTTAAAAATGTTCTGAAGAGTAACATGTTTCTGTCTGTTTGTGTGAGTTTAGAGCCCTAAAGTAGAATAACAGACTCTTCTTAAAAAGTTTCTTTGAAGACACGTTTTCCAGTTGTTTCATCATTCATAAAACATTATAGATGTATAATTTATGTATAATTAAAACAACTGCATATTGTTTGAAGGCTGACTGGCTGCCATCTGTCAGAGAGATGCTGTGAAGCTCTGGCCTCAGTTCTCAGCTCCAACTCCTCTAGTCTGAGAGAGCTGGACCTGAGTACCAATGATCTGCAGGATTCAGGAGTGGAGCTGCTCTCTGCTGGACTGGGGAGTCCACACTGTACACTGGAAACTCTCAGGTCAGTTTTAGTCAATGTGCAAAAACAATTAAACTAATTGTGGTATGAAATGTATTAATAATTACAATGGCAGTTTTACATAATGTGCAAACAGTTACGCCACAATGTTCCATATCAGAAGACATTTGACCGATTTCAAGTCGCCATTTTTGTTGATATAATGAGACTTATGTTATATTATTCAGTTATTCAGTGTGTAAATGATTGTTGAAGTTAAAGTTCTTCGTTACATTTTTGGATTTTTGTGAAATTATTTTGGACGTTCTGACCATAGACTGAATAGCTGTTCACTCTCGCCAATACATTTACACTGGTCTGTTCCCTGTTATCAAGACATTTTTACACAATGGTTCAGCATGTGTTGAACGTGTGTGTGTGTGTGTGTGTGTGTGTGTGTGTGTGTGTGTGTGTGTGTGTGTGTGTGTGTGTGTGTGTGTGTGTGTGTGTGTGTAGGTTGTCTGGCTGCCTGGTCACACAGGAAGGCTGTTTTTCTCTGGCCTCAGCTCTGAGCTCCAACCCCTCCCATCTGAGAGAGCTGGACCTGAGCTACAATCACCCAGGAGACTCAGGAGCTGCGCTGCTCTCTGCTGGACTGGAGGATCCACACTGGAGACTGGACACTCTCAGGTATGGAGAGGACAGCTCACCACTCAGGGACAATGTCTCCTACAAGGATCAGTGGAACATGTTACCGTTATATTATTAGATAATGTGCTCTCATTTAGAAGCAGCTATGATTATTGTTTCAGAAGTTAGAAATGTTAATATGTCTGTTATAAAGACAAAATGCTGCTCTCTTTGTTAACATGTGAATAATGTTTCCCTGTTTAAAGACAACATGCTGCTCTCTCTTTGTTAACATGTGAATAATATTTCCCTGTCTAAAGACAACATGCTGCTCTCTCTTTGTTAACATGTGAATAATGTTTCCCTGTCTAAAGACAACATGCTGCTCTCTCTCTTTGTTAACATGTGAATAATGTTTCCCTGTCTAAAGACAACATGCTGCTCTCTCTTTGTTAACATGTGAATAATGTTTCCCTGTCTAAAGACAACATGCTGCTCTCTCTTTGTTAACATGTGAATAATGTTTCCCTGTCTAAAGACAACATGCTGCTCTCTCTTTGTCTCCCCAGTGTGGAGCACGGTGGAGAGTGGAGGATGAAACCAGCTCTAAAGAAGTGTAAGTGTCTGTTTAGTTTGATTCATCTCAACACACACTAACTATAGAGATGAAGATGAAGATGATGGTGGACATCACCTTCATCAAACTGTTGATGTATAATAATTATATTCTACAATAATCTATATTTCGTTCTCGTTTGATATTTGCTTCCTAGTGAATGTTACGCAGCATTAAGAAATATTAACCGTGAGCGGCCAGCCGCGAGGGCTGAAACGTGTGCGAGTTTGACCCCCGTGTGCAGGGTTCTAAATTAACTTTTTTGATTACCAGCCAATTGGGCTGGTAACTTTCTAAAGTTACCAGCCAATCAGAATTTCCACTAGCCCAATTTTTTGTTGATATTTGTTGTTGATATTCTCAATCTCATCCCCTGCCTCCTTCCCCTTCTCGCCCCCAGACGTCTGTCCAACCAACCACCGCCGCGTTTAGTTTAACGCGGTGGTTCTCAAACTTTTTCGGTCACCCCCCACTTTGGACAAGGGGGGATTTTCAAGCCCCACCTGCCCCCATCGCCCCAACACAATGCTAATGAAATACGCCAAGCTTAACATTTCCCAATTTATTGAAGTAACATCAAGTTACATCATGTTGTATCTAAATTCTAACTAAATAACATCAAATAACAGCAAGTTCAACAATAGAGAAAATAAAAGTGTAGCTGTGTTATAACTTGCATCAAGTTCAAAAATAGAGAAAATAAAAGTGCAGCTAAAAGAAAAAAGAGCGAGACTTCTCCGGTGCTGGATCTGATGCCTATTCAGGAGCGGAGGAGTCAACTAAAACCGTCCACAGTGGATGATGTGCTTTTTTGCACGGCAATCTAAAGCACCACGCCAAACACCACTAGTGTAATTCCCCAGCGTTCCATCTTATGTGTCTGATTTTCCTTTGGGTGCGGGTCGGGCGTCGGTATCAATTTATAGCGGGTCTGGTCGGGTGCGGAATGTAATTTGCGCTACTGTCGGAACACGGGTCGGATGTGGTTTTAAGTTTTGCGGGTAAGGACGGGTGCGGGTTTGCAAATAAGAGGCGTGCAGGACTCTGCTCTGCTCATCTCTCTCCACTCCGCTCTGCCTCTGGCTCACACACACTCTGCCCCGGCCCCGCTCTTCCACCACTCGCCTCACTTTTTTAAATCCCCTTCAGTGCGAAACATGCATTTGCAACATCTTGCTCCGACTGTTTTTGACGGACTCATTTTAAAATGTTTAGCTACCCTGGCCTACACCCAAATTTAGGATTGAGTTGCAATCGGCAAGGCAGGTTAACGAGCACAGCGACGCGGCGCCCCCGATATAGAACGACCAGTTGGAGCGCGGCGACGGCACCTATTTTATTGCATGAACAAATATTGATATATATCTTATATCGACATTCTGCTTGAAAATAGGAGATATGACTTTTGGCCCATATCGCCCAGCCCTACTGTCAAGCTTTCGCTCCTACCATAAGAAACATGGAGTTTTCAGTGACACTTCCTCCCGTTTGTCGCGCCCCACCTGCACGTCTCTATTCCCCACCAGTGGGGCGCGCCCCACACAACATCACGTAGCATCACCACAGTGCTCATGGGAAATGTAGTCAGTACTGCCCAGGGAGCGAGAACAGTACGACAATTCACCATGACGTCACAATTCGTTCTTCCGGGTGGCAAAAGCCGAAGCGTTCTCCGATGGCACCACTAGTAAACAAACCCTTCCATGTCATTTGACCAGGGCAGAGCGATCCAGAAAACAGAGTCAATGGCTTGAATGAATGGTTTTCTTCTTGCGGGGTGCTACAGGACGTCTCATTAATATATATAAATATAACTTATATTATATTATATTAATATTGTTTACGTCATCGTTTCAACTCCAGATCAACAATGGTTTTATCTATGTAACTATGTTCACAGTAGCCGGCTGGATGGCTTCAGGTCAGTGGCAGCCGCTCGCGTTCTGCCACCCGGAAGTGTCCTTACGGCTATTGTTTACTAACATTCTGAAGTGTCCTTACGGCTATTGTTTACTAACATTCTGAAGTGTCCTTACGGCTATTGTTTACTAACATTCTGAAGTGTCCTTACGGCTATTGTTTACTAACATTCTGAAGTGTCCTTACGGCTATTGTTTACTAACATTCTGAAGTGTCCTTACGGCTATTGTTTACTAACATTCTGAAGTGTCCTTACGGCTATTGTTTACTAACATTCTGAAGTGTCCTTACGGCTATTGTTTACTAACATTCTGAAGTGTCCTTACGGCTATTGTTTACTAACATTCTGAAGTGTCCTTACGGCTATTGTTTACTAACATTCTAAAGTGTCCTTACGGCTATTTTTTACAAACATTCTAAAGTGTCCTCACGGCTATTGTTTACAAACATTCTGAAGTGTCCTTACGGCTATTGTTTACTAACATTCTGAAATGCCGTGTAGAGTGGCTCTGAGATTGCCTCATGCATCACCGGCCAAACTGGCGTAAAGTAAGTTTTTATGAACACCCGCCAAAATGATTTTTAACCCAATATGATTTGTAGCTCCGATGCTACGTGTGAGGGCCGCCCAGCGAGGACCCCCCCCCCCCCCCCCCCCCATCCCATTTAGTAGATCTAAGGCCCAGACAGGACCAGTGCTTTAGTAGATCTAAGGCCCAGACAGGACCAGTGCTTTAGTAGATCTAAGGCCCAGACAGGACCAGTGCTTTAGTAGATCTAAGGCCCAGACAGGACCAGTGCTTTAGTAGATCTAAGGCCCAGACAGGACCAGTGCTTTAGTAGATCTAAGGCCCAGACAGGACCAGTGCTTTAGTAGATCTAAGGCCCAGACAGGACGCCCCGAGTGCTTTTCATTCAGGGAAACACAAGGAAGGTCTTACATTGTTTAGGAGATAAGGTAGGATATAATAATAACGACAATATCCGATGCCCCGCCCACAATCAGGACGGCGGCAGGAACAAGCAGCCTGTAGAGAACAGAGAGCGGAGGACTGTTAAGGGCTGGTTATGGTCCCACGTTCACGCAACGCAAGGGGGTCCTTGCGGACCCTCCTTGCGTCCACCGCGAGGGCCTGACGTGCGCCTCCCAGAAATCGTAACCTTCCGTCGAGGCGACGCAGCCGCAAGGGCTGTGATTGGTCCGCTCACTAAAACCCGACGCAGGACCAGAAAGGTTCAGGACTGCGTGGAAGCGTCTGCGGGGTCGTTGCGTCGACGTGGAACCATAAAGAGCCCTTTAGTCTGCCCTATAATAACGGAACAGCCCCTCATAGTGTCGCAGTACGGTATACCGATACTGAAACCGTGTCACAATAGCCGCCATTTAAACGCTACCAGACCGCATGTTATTAGTAGTGCTACTCTAACAGTGAGTGTGTTAAAGGGGACATATTATGAAAACAACACTTTTCCTGGGATTTGGGCTGTTGTTTTGGGTCTCTGGTGCTGCCACACGCATACAAACTTTGAAATAAGTCTGTACATGCTTTTTTGAGTGAGATATGCGTTTCTGAAAGTACCCCGCCTACAGTTACCAAACGAGCGAGTCAGTTTCGGCGCCCCCTCCTACACAGGAGGGGGGGGGCACATTTGCATATTACCACCCACTTCCCCACCCCCCTCCAATCAGAGCATGGATACGATTTTGTGGACCTGGACCAGCGGACGAGCGCTGGGCGGAGATGTTCGCGCATTTCAGAAGCAGGGAGATTCCATACAGAAATAGATGTGACCGCCTGGCAGGGAGAAGCTCCCCCGCCGGAGCTCCCGGACTGCCGCCAGAACTCCGGCGGCAGTCCGGCAGCCCCGCTCCGGGAGTACGGCGGGGGAGCTTCGGCGGCAGTCCGGCAGCTCAGCTCCGGGAGCACAATCCCTTTCTCCTCCATGTCGCGGTTCAATCCGGACTTCAGAGAGTCAAAGCCAAAGTCCCTTTCCCCCAATTCTTCTGAACCATGGCCGAGATAACCCCCACTACGAGTCTTTACTTGTTGTGGAAGTACCAGAGACGTCAGACGCAGTCTTTATGATTCATAATATCATCAGAGGCACACATAGCTTTTGACCCTGATGTTAGATATTATATTATATAGATACCTATATATTATATAATGTATTATTATTATTATTATATAGATATAGAGCTCAGGGAGTCCGCAAACGGCAACAATCACTTCTCCTCCATGCTGTGGTTCACTCTGACAGCTGATTGGTCAATGGGCAGCAGCTCATTTGCATGAATGAGCCCGGGCGCTCGGGCGGAGGGGGGGGGGTGGTCTCGGGCGGGGTCTCTCCTAGGGCGCAATTCAGTGTAGAACCGGCCCTGGTAACGGTGTCTTGTTCTCCCCTCAGATGCCTGTGAACTCACACTGGACCCAAACACAGCCCACAGACGACTCTCTCTGTCTGAGGACAACAGAAAGGTGACGCTGGTTAAAGAGCTGCAGCCGTATCCTGATCACCCAGAGAGATTTGACCGCTGGCACCAGGTGTTGGGAAGAGAGGTTCTGACTGGTCGCTGTTACTGGGAGGTAGAGTGGGAAGGAGGTGTTGCTGTAGGAGTGACATACAGAGGAATCACAAGGAAAGGAAATGGTCGTGACAGCATGTTTGGAGGGAACAACAAGTCCTGGTTTCTTTATTGTTATGATGACCGTTACTCTGCCGGGCACAACAATATAGCAACAGCCATCCGTCTCCCCCCCGCTGGCTCTACCAGAGTAGGAGTGTATCTGGACCGGCCTGCTGGCACTCTGTCCTTCTACAGAGTGTCCCCAGGTGTAGGAGGGTCCTCAGACACACTGACACACATCCACACCTTCAGGACCTCCTTCACCCAGGAGGACCTCCTCCCTGGGTTTGGGTTTTTAGATGATGGTATCTCAGTCTCTCTGAGTCAGTTGTATTGACACACACACACACACACACACACACACACACACACACACACACACACACACACACACACACACACACACACACACACACACACACACACTCCATATGTTCTTTTTTTTTTAACTCAAAAACTTTTTTTTATGCAATAGGGAATTCATTATCCTCAATATCATATCTTTGGCTTCCTCTACAGTTATTAAAAATATTATGCATTGAGCTTCCTCTACAGTTAGAAAGATTAATTGTTCAGATGAGGAGAGTTTGATGATGAAAGCTATTTTAAAAAGGTTTGTTTTCAGTGATGCTCAATAAATCCCTCAGTTATCAGTAATTATTACATTTCTATCTTTAGTGATCGCTCTATTGGTAAATTCTGTAGTATATTTGTTGTTGTTTGCTTTATATTATGTTGATGTTGATTTGATTCATGATGATGATTTAAACAGTCCTTAACTTTACTGAAACAAGCAGGGTCATGGATCGGATAGATAGTGTATTAAATGTACTGAGGTTATGAATCTGGATAGATAGTGTATTAAATGTACTGGGGTTATGAATCGGGATAGATAGTGTATTAAATGTACTGAGGTTATGAATCGGGATAGATAGTGTATTAAATGTGTTTTTTAAGTAATTTGAGTAATTTATTCTTCAACCTACAAAAACAAATAATCATGTTTAAATGAATGATGTTTGTATGTAGTTGTTTAAACAAATAAAATAAAGTTGGTGCTATAACCGAGTATGGCCACTAGATGGTAGTGTTTCTAATTTATTCTAATTTTATGAATTCTGAATTGTGAACACTTTTGAAATGGAAACTAATGATTGTTAACCTATTAGGTATTGATCAAGACCGGGAGAAAATAAATGAAACAATTAAATTAATAAAATCTATAACATTAATAATGTAAAAAAAAAATAATGTATAAATACAGAAATAAGAGATGTGTATTCTGTCGTCTCCTGGTCCTTCTTTAGTGGTCAGTTTATAAATCCTCTGCATGGAGGGTCACTTTACAGGTGTCTCTGTGACTGAACACAGCGCTGTGTGAGTATGAATCCAACATGGAGACATTTACCAACATTTACCAACGCCTGTCTCCTTATAAATAATCTTATAATATAATAATCTTATAAATAAAAAAAATCACAATCCACGACAAAAACATCACATACGCCATTACATGCTCCGAATGCCACATCACATACGTCGGCGAAACAAAGCACACAATACTCACTCGACTCAAACAACATTTCTATAACATACACAGAGGTACATCCAACACTAGACTGATGGAACATTTCCAAACACACCCCATTACCTCATCATTCATCACTGGGCTGGAGATGAAGGCGTGCTGGTCGGACAGACAGAGGACGGCGGCGGAGCGTAGATGGATAGCCAAACTAAAAACACTTACCCCCTTGGGCCTGAACGTCAGGGAGTAGGGACCGCGCCGGGCCGCTGCTGGGGGCGCTGGGAGAACCCGGGACTCCTCCTTGGGGCTCCCTGCATGGCACCGGGTCCACAGTGTGCGTTTTAAAATGTTGCATGTTTTTATTACTGTGTTCTTTTTTACCATGATTTTATTTAGGCCTCCAGTTTTACAAGTTCCAAATTCTGTTGGAGGCCTCTCGTCCCTATTTTTATTCTTTCAATTTTACTTACCTATTTATTTATTTATTTTCTTACCTTGGCACTTATTTTAGCACTTTTTATCTTTTATCCACGTGTTTCTGCATTTTATATCTATTTATATATTATTCTTTTTACATATATATATATATATATATATATATATATATATATATATATATATATATATATATATATATATATATATATATATATGTGTGTGTGCATGTTTTTAATTTAAAGGACTTCCTGCATATCTTAACATGAATTTTAGATTGCAGTGTGCTTCCTTTTTTATCCAAAACTTTTGATCCTTTATTTATTCATATGCATGCATTTTAATTATTATTTTTGATGATTTATTATTTATGAGAAGATGTGTATGGATGGGTCTGAGTGTGTGTGAGTGTGTGTGTGTGTGTGTGTGTGTGTGTGTGTGTGTGTGTGTGTGTGTATCTCTCCCCCTTCTTTTTATTCATTTCACAAAAACAACAAAAATACTCACCTTACTTTTGCTCCGCGCCTCCTCAGACCCCAGCTGCTGCTCCTCCTGCTCCTCCTGCTCCCCCTTCTCTTCCCCTGTTTTTATTCCGTTTTTTTTAAACAGAAAAATGAAAAAACATTTTATACTTTTATACACGTCTATATAAAAAAAATAAAATAAAAAAAAAAATAAAAGCATTGGGAGATGGTGTGCCAGTGCACCCAGGGTCATGGACCTACAAAACAGAATCACATACAAAAACCTAACCCAGACACCTAACCCTAACCAGAGTCCAGACACCTAACCCTAACCCAGACACCTAACCCTAACCCTAACCCAGACACCTAACCCTAACCCGAGTCCAGACACCTAACCCTAACGATGTGATCGGCCCCAGACACTGAACCCCATCCTGAATCCAGACACCCAATCCCATCAGTTGACAGATTTATTTGAGCACCTGCTCTAACCCTGACAGTTAGTTTGGGGTTAGAGCCCAAGTTTCAAATCCTCTTACGCGAGGCCTCCCCAGGGTTTTACCCCCCCCCCCCCCCACACCCCGATAACAATACCTGGGACTGAGCGGTGTATGGAGTACAGGATTGTTTTTTAGAGCGATTCTTGCTTTCTCTGGGGTGCTGGGGAGTTGAAGCGAATGCGCCTACTGGTGGATACGCCCAGATGCTCAGCCCTGCCAATCCAAAAATATCAATACTATTACTATATTTATACTATATATATATACTATATTACTATTTATGAGCTACAATCTGCAATCAATCGAATATCTCAACAATATAAAAAAAAAAGTTTTTATTTGTGAGAAGAAAGAGAAACAACGATATATGGTACAGTAAGGATGTTTATAGTAACAATCTCAACTTTTATTCATCAACGCATATCAGTGTTGTAGTCAAGTCACTGTGCCTTGACTCCAAGTCTGGTTCCAGTCTCCAGTGTTCAAGTCGAGTCCACTGCTCACACGAGTCGAGTCCGAGTTGAGTCCCTGTTGATCAAGTTGAGTCCGAGTTGAGTCCCTGTTGATCAAGTTGAGTCCGAGTTGAGTCCCTGTTGATCAAGTTGAGTCTGAGTTGAGTCCCTAGGTAGACCACTAGGTACTAGGTTCTACACACACTCATGTCACGGGAATTAACTCCTTAACTTAATGATCCCCACATGTCGTAAGATTGTATGTTTCTATATGTGTTTGAACACCAAAAAGAGTCACATTGAGGATAAACGATTATCTTATTCACTGCTCTGAAGCTAGTTTTAAAACCCCGGTTAGACACTGAACACAGCCTGGAACACAGCCTGGAACACAGCCTGGAACACAGCCTGGAACAGGACCCTGAACACAGCCTGGAACAGGACCTGGAACACAGCCTGGAACAGGACCTGGAACAGGACCCTGAACACAGCCTGGAACACAGCCTGGAACAGGACCTGGAACAGGACCCTGAACACAGCCTGGAACAGGACCTGGAACACAGCCTGGAACCCAGGACCTGGAACAGGACCCTGAACACAGCCTGGAACAGGACCTGGAACCCAGCCTGGAACACAGCCTGGAACACGGCCTGGAACAGGACCTGGAACACAGCCTGGAACAGGACCTGGAACAGGACCTGAAAACAGCCTGGAACAGGACCCTGAACACAGCCTGGAACAGGACCTGGAACAGTAGTCTGTAGTAGCCTGGGTCTGTAGGGGGCGTGTCCTGTCAGTGTTGGAGGCGTGTCCTGTCAGTGTTGGAGGCGTGTCCTGTCAGTGTTGGAGGCGTGTCCTGTCAGTGTCGGAGGCGTGTCCTGTCAGTGTTGGAGGCGTGTCCTGTCAGTGTCGGAGGCGTGTCCTGTCAGTGTTGGAGGCGTGTCCTGTCAGTGTCGGAGGCGTGTCCTGTCAGTGTTGGAGGCGTGTCCTGTCAGTGTCGGAGGCGTGTCCTGTCAGTGTTGGAGGCGTGTCCTGTCAGTGTCGGAGGCGTGTCCTGTCAGTGTCGGAGGCGTGTCCTGTCAGTGTCGGAGGCGTGTCTTATCACAATCGGAGGCGTGTCCTGTCACAGTTGAAGACGTGTCCTTCCACAGCCGGAGGCGTGTCTGATCATCGTTGGGGGGGGCGTGTCTTCTCTTCTGAGAGGTGGCTGACTTGTGGGCGTGTCCTAATGTTTCACCCAAACCAATGGTTGGCCATGCAGTCTCTGTTCCAGGGCACCGAGCAGACCCAGCACCACTCATTGGAACACTGCGCCCTGGGACACACCATGTGCATACAACCTCCTGGAACACACACACACACACACTTTAGTGTGTGTGTGTGTGTGTTACTCCTGGAACACACACACCAGAGATGGAAATTAACTTTTTTGCCCACCAGCCACTGTGGCTGGTAGAAAAATCTACCAGCCACTCATCTTTTTTACCAGACACTTTTTATACGCTATATTTTTTTGATGGATATGCATACATTTTAAACAATATAATAGTAACAATAGATAAGAAGTGTTTTTTGTGATTAAAAGTAGCACAATAGGGCTGGAAAAACAGCCCAATCTGGCAACCCTGTCTGAAAGTCCTCAAAAAGTAGCTCAATCTGGCAACACTGCTGAACGTCCTCAAAAAGCAGCCCTATCTGGCAACACCGTCTGAACGTCCTCAAAAGGTAGCCCAATCTGGCAACACTGTCTGATCCTCAAAAAGCAGCCCAATCTGGCAACACTGCTGAACGTCCCCTCGCTCGAGTGTCAACGTGAAGTCAACTGAAAAGGACTCCGTTAGACTGTGATTCTGAATGAATATAAATTAGTGGTGAGCATAGATTAATTTTTTTGGAATTAATCTAGATTAATCTAGATTAAAATGGCTCATTAGAATTTTGCCGAAGGCATTCATAATATGTGTGTGCTACCTAAATAATGACTAAAAGTAAGTCTTTGAGAACGGGTTTCTCAAGCCAGGTGGCGCATTAGACCAGGGGCTCATCTCCTGTTTCCAAAATGCATCACAAACTCTAGTATAACTTACTACACGCTTACTACCACAAACTCAAACGCGGGAAAATATAACGGCGCCGGGACGCGCTCTCGCTACAGGTCCACGGGACGCTCGTCCCCGGTGCGCGTCGCGGCAGCAGCGGCAGCCGGGGCGGCGGTGGGGGCGGCGTTGGCGGCAGACGGCTGGTACGCGTCCGCCTACCGCCGTACCAAGGCGGGCAGCTCGGAGGAGTGTCATCGCTCACCCAAGTTGTTTCTATTATCATTGCTACATTGTCTCCAGCATATGGCGCGATGATGGACAGCATATTTTATTAAATAGCCTACTCAGCTTCGGGTTAGTTCAACTTTGAGAATAGATTAACGGCGATATTTTTTTTATCGCCCGATAAGAGTCTCGCGTTAACGCAGCACGTTAACGCCGATAACGGCCCACCACTAATATAAATGCTATCGACATTTCGTTTGGATATTATTGAATATACAAGTCTGTAGATTAGTGACATTTTTGAATGAAGGTTAACGGTTGAAAAGTGAATGAATTAGTTACGACGTATTGGAAAGTATTACCCGACACAGTGGCGGGTGAAGTGACACAATTCACCCGCCACCATACAAATCCACCTGCAAATGGCGTGTGGCGGGTGTTAATTTCCATCCCTGACACACACACACACTTTATGAGTTGCGTTGCGTTGCGTTGCGTGCGTTACCGTTCTTCTCCACCGGGACCCTGCACCGAGGACAGGGTCGGGTGGTCTCTCTGATGGTGTCGCGAGACGCCAGTTCCCACCGGCTCCTCTGGAGGGCGCCCTCGTCCACCACCACACACTGAGAGAGAGAGAGAGAGAGAGAGAGAGAGAGAGAGAGAGAGAGAGAGCGAGAGGGAGAGAGAGAGAGAGAGAGAGAGAGAGAGAGAGAGAGAGAGAGAGAGAGAGAGAGAGAGAGCCTTTACCCAAGCTCACTCCCTCTCACTCTGCACACATTCCTAGCTCACTCCCTCTCACTCTACGCATATTTGTATCTTCTGTATATTTCTCAGTTCCATTCTGATGTAAAACATTTGTTTCATTTGATTTAATTATATAACTGTCCTGTACTTCCTGCTGTGAAACGCTCACTTTCCATTCTGGATTAGCAAAGTACTACTGATCTGTAGTACTACTGATACTACAGTACCACTGATCCTCCATTTGGAGTGCAATATTGATTAATCCAATTCACTCCGAACTGTTTATAAAACCTGATGGAATGAGACTTCAGCCAATAGCCTGTCACTCACCGGTGTAGCTCCGCCCCCAGAGCCGGAAGCTGTCATATGACACTCCCCTTCATGGAACTCTTCCTTACAGTCTCGACAGAAGACAAACTACACACACACACACACACACACACACACACACCTTATTAGTCAACAACCTCCCCTGCTTAGTGGGTATTATGCATTATCCATCAGTATTATCTATGCATGTATAGTAGTATGTGTGTAGGGTTTAGTGTCTAGTATATTATTAATAAATATGTGTGTAGTATTTAGTGTGTATGTGTGATGTATTTAGTGTTTCGTATTTTGCATGTGGTGTGTGTATAGTATGTGTGTATGTGTGTGTAGTATCTAGTGTGTATGTGTGTAGTGTGTAGTGTGTGTGTAGTGAGTGTGTGTATAGTATCTAGTGTGTGTGTGTGTGTGTGTGTGTGTGTGTGTGTGTGTGTGTGTGTGTGTGTGTGTGTGTGTGTGTGGTATCTAGCGTGTATCTGTGAGTGTGTGTGTGTGTGTGTAGTGTCTAGTGTGTGTGTGTGTGTGTAGTGTCTAGTGTGTGTGTGTGTGTGTGTGTGTGTGTGTGTGTGTGTGTGTGTGTGTGTGTGTGCGCGCGAGTGTGCGTGTGCATGTATCTGTGCGTGCGCGGGTGCGTGTGTGTGTGTGTATCTGTGTGTGTGTGTGTGTGTGTGTGTGTGTGTGTGTGTGTGTGTGTGTGTGTGTGTGTGTGTGTGTGTGTGTGTGTGTGTGTGTGTGTGCTTACCCCACAGCCCAGCCCGTTGATCTTCTCACACTCCACCCTCTGGGTGGGCGGGGCTTCAGGGATAAGCCCCGCCCCACAGGCTGCCCTCGGACACAAGACCCCGCCCATCTGCAGCAGACACTCCTCTGCCCCGTATCCATGGTAACGCATATACTGGGAGGCAGTCAACAATATGGTTCAACAAAAACAAAACATACTGTATAATAAGAACACTAATGCATGTGTGTGTGTGTGTGTTTAGAGTAGTGTGTGTGTGTGTGTTTAGAGTAGTGTGTGTGTCACCTGCTCATTCCCGAGGACCCTGAAATGATGAAGCTCCTTAATAAGAGAGTCTGGACACCCAGCTGTGCGCGCACACACACACACACACACACACACACACACACACACACACACACACACACACACACACACACACACACACACACACACACACACACACACACACACACACACACACACACACACACACACACACACGTATGAACACTTTGACCTAATAAGTTTCCTGTTTCCAGTTTCCTGGCAGTAATTGAGGCAACTTTACCCAAAGCCTCATTTTAAATGACATAATGTGACATAATGTGACATAATGTGACATAATATTACATAATATGACATGTGAAATAATGTGACATAATGTGACATAGTGTGACATAATGTGACGTAATATGACATGTGACATAATATGACATAATATGACATAATGTGACATAATGTGACATAATGTGACATAGTGTGACGTAATGTCACGTAATGTGATGTAATGTGACAGTGTGACATAGTGTGACATAACGTGACATAATGTGACATATGACATAATGTGACATAATGTGACATAATATGACGTAATGTGACGTAATGTGACGTAATGTGACGTAATGTGACATAGTGTGACATAGTGTGACGTAATGTGACGTAATGTGACGTAATGTGACATAATGTGACATAATGTGACATAATATGACATAATGTGACATAATGTGACGTAATGTGACATAATCAGTCAGTTCTGTTGGGGTGGAGCAGGTCACTCAGAGCGGTAGTAACCTTCTGGATCTATTAAACACGACGTCCCCCAGCGCTCTAGAAGCCTATAGGCCAACACTCTTCAGTCTGCATCATGTCAACGTACCTCTGTCCGTCCCATCTCTCTGTCAATCCTATGTGTGTGTCGTCATGCCTGTCTGTCTGTCTGTAGCTCCTTACCTGCACATGGCAGTGAGTAGCCAACCGAGGGGTGGTGGATGAACTGTCTGTCGTTCAGTCTGGTGAGGCAGTAACCACGGAAACAGTCCAGACAGATAACATGACGGTCGGCGCACTGGAACACCAGGACCGGACTCCTGGACAGACGGACAGACAGGGAGAGAGACAGACAGATAGTAGAGACAGACGGACAGGGAGAGAGACAGACAGGGAGAGAGACAGACAGATGGTAGAGACAGATGGACAGACAGGGAGAGAGACAGACAGATGGTAGAGACAGACGGACAGACAGGGAGAGAGACAGACAGATAGTAGAGACAGACAGATAGTAGAGACAGACAGACAGGGAGAGAGACAGACAGATAGTAGAGACAGACAGATAGTAGAGACAGACAGACAGGGAGAGAGACAGACAGATAGTAGAGACAGACGGACAGACAGGGAGAGAGACAGACAGATAGTAGAGACAGACGGACAGACAGGGAGAGAGACAGACAGGGAGAGAGACAGACAGATAGTAGAGACAGACAGACAGGCAGGCAGGTCGACAGTGAGTTGGGCATTGTGTCTACATCAGCATTTTAAATATCTTCACATTTTGACGGTGGTATGAAACAAGGAGACAGAGTGTGTGTGTGTGTGTGTGTGTGTGTGTGTGTGTGTGTGTGTGTGTGTGTGTGTGTGTGTGTGTGTGTGTGTGTGTGTGTGTGTGTGTGTGTGTGCTCACAGCACGTGGGTGCAGGCCATGCAGGCCACCTCTCTGTGGTTGGTGATGAAGAGCGGCAGCGCCACAGACACGTCTTCCTCAGCCGTAGGATGAAGGGCGCACTTCAGGTAGAACTCCTGAACACACTCCTCCTCCTCATGATCATCATCATCATCATCATCATCACTTCAGGTAGAACTCCTGAACACACTCCTCCTCCTCATCATCATCATCATCATCATCATCATCACTTCAGGTAGAACTCCTGAACACACTCCTCCTCCTCATCATCATCATCATCATCATCACTTCAGGTAGAACTCCTGAACACACTCCTCCTCCTCATCATCATCATCATCATCATCATCACTTCAGGTAGAACTCCTGCACACACTCCTCTTCATCATCCTCATCATCATCATCACTCAATTCAGGTAAACTCACTCACTCACAGCTCCTCACTCACTCACTCACAGCTAAACTCACTCACTCACAGCTCCTCACTCACTCACTCACTCACTCACAGGTAAACTCACTCACAGGTAAACTCACTCACTCACAGCTCATCACTCAGTCACTCACTCACAGCTCCTCACTCACTCACTCACTCACAGCTCCTCACTCAGTCACAGGTAAATTCACTCACTAACGCGCTGAAAGCTGATCTTCAATAACAATAAAGAGGAGCTAGCTCCTTCGGCTAGCTCCTACGGCTAGCTCCTCCTGCTAGCTCCTCCGGCTAGCTCCTCCTGCTAGCTCCTCCGGCTAGCTCCTACGGCTAGCTCCTCCTGCTAGCTCCTCCGGCTAGCTCCTCCGGCTAGCTCCTCCTGCTAGCTCCTCCGGCTAGCTCCTACGGCTAGCTCCTCCTGCTAGCTCCTCCTGCTAGCTCCTCCGGCTAGCTCCTCCGGCTAGCTCCTCCTGCTAGCTCCTCCGGCTAGCTGATACTGGACGCCAAACCCATGGATCTGTTGAGTTCACTTATCACGC
This sequence comes from Micromesistius poutassou, assembly GCF_964030765.1. Taxonomy (NCBI): domain Eukaryota; kingdom Metazoa; phylum Chordata; class Actinopteri; order Gadiformes; family Gadidae; genus Micromesistius; species Micromesistius poutassou. The sequence goes on along the minus strand of NC_140277.1, from coordinate 73,419 downwards.
CTCTCACCGCCACGTTGCCAGGGCAACCCTCCGACTGACAGACGCCATGGATACGTCCCGGGACCAGCACGTCGTCCCAGCATGATGGACCCTGAGAGAGAGAGAGAGAGAGAGAGAGAGAGAGAGAGAGAGAGAGAGAGAGAGAGAGAGAGAGAGAGAGAGAGAGAGAGAGAGAGAGAGAGAGAGAGAGAGAGAGAGAAAGAGAGAGAGAGAGAGAAAGAGCGAGAGAGAAAAAGAGAGAGAGATCGAGAGAGAGAGAGAAAGAGAGAGAGAGAGAGAAAGAGCGAGAAAGAAAAGAGAGAGAGAGATCGAGAGAGAGAGAGAGACCCTTTTAATAGATATTGTATGTACTAGTAGTACTTGAGGTGGTATTAGTAGTACTGGAGGTGGTATTAGTAGTACTTGAGGTGATATTGATGTACTAGTAGTACTTGAGGTGGTATTAGTAGTACTTGAGGTGGTACTAGTAGTACTTGAGGTGGTATTGATGTACTAGTAGTACTTGAGGTGGTATTGATGTACTAGTAGTACTTGAGGTGGTATTAGTAGTACTTGAGGTGGTATTGATGTACTAGTAGTACTGGAGGTGGTATTGATGTACTAGTAGTACTGGAGGTGGTATTGAGGTACTAGTAGTACTGGAGGTGGTATTGATGTACTAGTAGTACTTGAGGTGGTATTAGTAGTACTGGAGGTGGTATTGATGTACTAGTAGTACTGGAGGTGGTATTGATGTACTAGTAGTACTTGAGGTGGTATTAGTAGTACTGGAGGTGGTATTAGTAGTACTTGAGGTGATATTGATGTACTAGTAGTACTGGAGGTGGTATTGATGTACTAGTAGTACTTGAGGTGGTATTAGTAGTACTTGAGGTGGTACTAGTAGTACTGGAGGTGGTATTGATGTACTAGTAGTACTGGAGGTGGTATTGATGTACTAGTAGTACTTGAGGTGGTATTAGTAGTACTTGAGGTGGTACTAGTAGTACTGGAGGTGGTATTGATGTACTAGTAGTACTGGAGGTGGTATTGATGTACTAGTAGTACTTGAGGTGGTATTAGTAGTACTTGAGGTGGTACTAGTAGTACTGGAGGTGGTATTGCTGGTAGTAGTATTGTGGTTTTACCCGGCTCAGCGTCAGAGTACTCTGTCGACACGCTCCACAGCGGACCCGCAGCTTGCCCGGTCGGACGGCCGCACACACACTCTTACAGAACACGTAGAACGTCCTGTAACCTGGAGACAGAACCCGGTAACTCAACCTGTAACCTGGAGACAGAACCCGGTAACTCAACCTGTAACCTGGAGACAGAACCCGGTAACTCAACCTGTAACCCGGAGACAGAACCCGGTAACTCAACCTGTAACCTGGAGACAGAACCCGGTAACTCAACCTGTAACCTGGAGACAGAACCCGGTAACTCAACCTGTAACCTGGAGACAGAACCCGGTAACTCAACCTGTAACCTGGAGACAGAACCCGGTAACTCAACCTGTAACCTGGAGACAGAACCCGGTAACTCAACCTGTAACCTGGAGACAGAACCCGGTAACTCAACCTGTAACCTGGAGACAGAACCCGGTAACTCAACCTGTAACCCGGAGACAGAACCCGGTAACTCAACCTGTAACCCCGGAGACAGAACCCGGAACTCAACCTGTAACCCGGAGACAGAACCCGGTAACTCAACCTGTAACCTGGAGACAGAACCCGGTAACTCAACCTGTAACCCGGAGACCAGAACCCGGTAACTCAACCTGTAACCCCGGAGACAGAACCCGGTAACTCAACCTGTAACCCGGAGACAGAACCCGGTAACTCAACCTGTACCCGGAGACAGAACCCGGTAACCTCAACCTGTAACCTGGAGACAGAACCCGGTAACTCACCTGTAACCTGGAGACAGAACCCGGTAACTCAACCTGTAACCCGGAGACAGAACCCGGTAACTCAACCTGTAACCTGGAGACAGAACCCGGTAACTCAACCTGTAACCCGGAGACAGAACCCGGTAACTCAAACCTGTAACCTGGAGACAGAACCCGGTAACTCAACCTGTTAACCTGGAGACAGAACCCGGTAACTCAACCTGTAACCTGGAGACAGAACCCGGTAACTCAACCTGTAACCCGGAGACAGAACCCGGTAACTCAACCTGTAACCCGGAGACAGAACCCGGTAACTCAACCTGTAACCTGGAGACAGAACCCGGTAACTCAACCTGTAACCCGGAGACAGAACCCGGTAACTCAACCTGTAACCCGGAGACAGAACCCGGTAACTCAACCTGTAACCTGGAGACAGAACCCGGTAACTCAACCTGTAACCCGGAGACAGAACCCGGTAACTCAACCTGTAACCCGGAGACAGAACCCGGTAACTCAACCTGTAACCCTGGAGACAGAACCCGGTAACTCAACCTGTAACCCGGAGGACAGAACCCGGTAACTCAACCTGTAACCCCGGAGACAGAACCCGGTAACTCAACCTGTAACCTGGAGACAGAACCCGGTAACTCAACCTGTAAACCTGGAGACAGAACCCGGTAACTCAACCTGTAACCCTGGAGACAGAACCCAGGTAACTCAACCTGTAACCCTGGAGACAGAACCCGGTAACTCAACCTGTAACCCGGAGACAGAACCCGGTAACTCAACCTGTAACCCGGAGACAGAACCCGGTAACTCAACCTGTAACCTGGAGACAGAACCCGGTAACTCAACCTGTAACCCCGGAGACAGAACCCGGTAACTCAACCTGTAACCCGGAGACAGAACCCCGGTAACTCAACCTGTAACCCGGAGACAGAACCCGGTAACTCAACCTGTAACCCGGAGACAGAAACCCGGTAACTCAACCTGTAACCACGGCGGCACCGTAACCACGGCGACACCACCCGACCCCGTAACCCCGGGCGACCCCGCCTACCAGTGGTCTGAGCTTCTGCTCCTCCTCCCTCTTCTCCGTCCTCCGCCAGGCTGTGATTGGCAGGGCTGGTTTCCAAGGCGACGGCCAGGCCAGAGCGCTCGGCGTGGAGGTCCAGCCTGGTCAGCCTCTGCCCCCGCCCCCTTCTCCTGGAGGCGGAGCCCAGCGTGCGGGCGTGGCAGCACCACGTGGACGGTGCTCTGCTCCGGTAGGTCGTAGGCCTGCTCGGGTCAAGGGTCAAACAGTAACATTACAGAACAGGACCTCTGGGTCCCTAACCCTAACTAACCCTGACTGACTGACTGACTGACTGACTGACTGACTGACTCAATCTGAATGACTGACTGACTGACTGACTGACTCAATCTGACTGACTGTCTGACTGACTGACTGACTGACTCAATCTGACTGACTGTCTGACTGACTGACTGACTGACTCAATCTGACTGACTGACTGACTGACTGACTGACTCAATCTGACTGACTGACTGACTGACTGACTCAATCTGACTGACTGACTGACTGACTGACTCAATCTGACTGACTGACTGACTGACTGACTGACTGACTGACTCAATCTGACTGACTGACTGACTGACTGACTGACTGACTGACTCAATCTGACTGACTCAATCTGACTGACTGACCGGGCCTGGGCCGTGGAGGCACTGGGTCTCACTGGGTCTGACCTGCAGGGTGTCCTGGTCCTGGAGCTCCCCCGGCCGGCGAACAGCAGCCTCAGCGGCCCGGCAGGGACCCCCTGCTGCTGGGCCACCTGCGCCTTCAGCGCCCCCCACCTGGAGCCCGCGGCCACCTCCAGCAGCACGGCGGGGCCCCCGTTAAAACGAACAAACACTGAGGAGAGAGAGGCTTTATATATAAATACTAATACATCAATACCACCTCCAGTACTACTAGTACATCAATACCACCTCAAAGTACTACTAATACCACCTCAAGTACTACTAGTACATCAATACCACCTCCAGTACTACTAGTACATCATACCACCTCAAAGTACTACTAATACCACCTCAAGTACTACTAGTACATCAATACCACCTCCAGTACTACTACTAGTACATCAATACCACCTCCAGTACTACTAGTACATCAATACCACCTCAAGTACTACTAGTAATCAATACCACCTCCAGTACTACTAGTACAATCAATACCACCTCAAAGTACTACTAATACCACCTCAAGTACTACTAGTACATCAATACCACCTCAAAGTACTACTAATACCACCTCAAGTACTACTAGTACATCAATACCACCTCCAGTACTACTAGTACATCAATACCACCTCAAAGTACTACTATACCACCTCCAGTACTACTAGTACATCAATACCACCTCCAATCAATACCACCTCAAGTACTACTAATACCACCTCAAGTACTACTAGTACATCAATACCACCTCCAGTACTACTAGTACATCAATACCACCTCAAGTACTACTAATACCACCTCAAGTACTACTAGTACATCAATACCACCTCCAGTACTACTAGTACATCAATACCACCTCAAGTACTACTAGTACATCAATACCACCTCAAGTACTACTAATACCACCTCAAGTACTACTAGTACATCAATACCACCTCCAGTACTACTAGTACATCAATATCACCTCCAGTACTACTAGTACATCAATACCACCTCAAGTACTACTAATACCACCTCAAGTACTACTAGTACATCAATACCACCTCCAGTACTACTAGTACATCAATACCACCTCAAGTACTACTAATACCACCTCAAGTACTACTAGTACATCAATACCACCTCCAGTACTACTAGTACATCAATACCACCTCAAAGTACTACTAATACCACCTCAAGTACTACTAGTACATCAATACCACCTCCAGTACTACTAGTACATCAATACCACCTCCAGTACTACTAGTACATCAATACCACCTCCAGTACTACTAGTACATCAATACCACCTCCAGTACTACTAGTACATCAATACCACCTCCAGTACTACTAGTACATCAATACCACCTCAAGTACTACTAATACCACCTCAAGTACTACTAGTACATCAATACCACCTCAAAGTACTACTAATACCACCTCAAGTACTACTAGTACATCAATACCACCTCCAGTACTACTAGTACATCAATACCACCTCAAGTACTACTAATACCACCTCAAGTACTACTAATACCACCTCAAGTACTACTAATACATCAATACCACCTCCAGTACTACTAGTACATCAATACCACCTCAAAGTACTACTAATACCACCTCAAGTACTACTAGTACATCAATACCACCTCAAGTACTACTAGTACATCAATATCACCTCCAGTACTACTAATACCACCTCAAGTACTACTAATACCACCTCAAGTACTACTAATACCACCTCAAGTACTACTAATACATCAATACCACCTCAAGTACTACTAGTACATCAATACCACCTCAAAGTACTACTAATACCACCTCAAGTACTACTAGTACATCAATACCACCTCCAGTACTACTAGTACATCAATACCACCTCAAAGTACTACTAATACCACCTCCAGTACTACTAGTACATCAATACCACCTCAAAGTACTACTAATACCACCTCCAGTACTACTAGTACATCAATACCACCTCAAAGTACTACTAATACCACCTCCAGTACTACTAGTACATCAATACCACCTCAAAGTACTACTAATACCACCTCAAGTACTACTAGTACATCAATACCACCTCAAAGTACTACTAATACCACCTCCAGTACTACTAGTACATAAATACCACCTCCAGTACTACTAGTACATCAATACCACCTCCAGTACTACTAGTACATCAATACCACCTCAAGTACTACTAATACATCAATACCACCTCCAGTACTACTAGTACATCAATACCACCTCAAAGTACTACTAATACCACCTCAAGTACTACTAGTAGATCAATACCACCTCAAGTACTACTAGTACATCAATACCACCTCCAGTACTACTAGTACATCAATACCACCTCCAGTACTACTAGTACATCAATACCACCTCAAGTACTACTAATACATCAATACCACCTCCAGTACTACTAGTACATCAATACCACCTCCAGTACTACTAGTACATCAATATCACCTCAAAGTACTACTAATTCTCTCTCACGTTTTATGTCTTTTACTAAAACGTTTCCTGTACAGTAGTTCAACAAAGGACATTTTAACTAATATATATATAGTTGTATGTGTATTCACTACTCTGCTCTCTTCTACTCTATAACCTTCTATATATGATCTGTTACTTCAGGGCCAAGCCTTCATGAGACACCGGATAGAGAAGACTACACAACTCATAGTCTCCTTGGCAGATTGTATTTCTGCGTTTGAGCTCGGTTTGAGTTCGAGTCGGTTTGAGTTCGAGTCGGTTTGAGCTCGAGTCGGTTTGAGCTCGAGTCGGTTTGAGCTCGAGTCGGTTTGAGCTCGAGTCAGTGCAGCCCACTTCGGGAGCAGTCAACTCAGAGCAGTCAACTCGAGTGTCAAGGCACCTCGACACTCGAGCCGGGGATCAAACCAGCAACCTTCCGGTTACAAACACACTGCGCGTTCTTCGAGACAGAAGATATAAGACGATATTCGTTAAGAGACGAACGGACGTATCGTAACGTATCGTAACGTATCGTAACGTCTTCCCCTGTCGCTACGTACCCAGCATAGCGGCGGTCAGCAGGGTCGCCCGCCGTCCTTGCCGCGGTTGTAGTCAACACGGTGACGTCGCGCCGGGCATTGTGGGAGATGTAGTTCGCATTAGTGCTTGTGGATTGACATCTATGGGTGGCAAGGTCCTTTGTACCAAAGAAGCGCAACGTTTGAACAGAATAACGTGTGCGGTTGAATTATCTAAAGCACGATGTGTTCGGTTATTATCCTCCATCAGCGCATAGCATAATAATAATAATAATAAAAATATATATATATTAAAACCAAGTCATCTTTAAGACTCGAATAACACATATGTCGATAAGTCTGACGTCACACCGGAAAGAGGGAGACTGACGCCTCCGGAAATGGATATGTTTATGAATTTTAATAACTTCTTTGCATTTTTTCTTTGTATTTTTTTTCCGCAGCAAGCGATGCGGCGTTCCGGGCCGTCAGTAAACCGTCGGCGGATAAATTGGGGATAAAAGTTGAATCGGACTCTCCGGTCGCGGGGCAGGCATGCAGCAGTCCGACGGCAAGAGCTCCGGCGGGCTGGACGGCTGTCTCCTACACCACCGGACCGAGGCGGCCGACGGGACGTGCATCGGAGACAGGGTGAGGACCCCCCCCCCGTACGACGTCCCCGTATTTCAGACATTCGGTTCGTCAAGTCGCAGGTCGAGGTGGGCGCAGGAGGGCTCGTCTCTCTCGGGGTGCAGCGAGAGAAGGGGGGCGAACTAGAACTACATTCTGGGTCATAATAGCTGGGTTATGTGTGATGACCATACGGCCCTGGGATGATAATTAAAGCCTTATAATGATGATAATCGGTGTGGTAACAATAGCAACGACAATAACGATAATAACAACAATCATAACAGTAATAACTGTGGGATAATAATAATAATGATACTACTACTAATATTACTGCTATTAGTGTTACTAATAATAATAATTGTGCTCCAGCTGTCCTCAAGATGTATACATTGCTGCATAATTGGCTGTGATAATGTAACCCTGATTTCTTAAGGGCTGATATTGTGTTTCCTGTCACCTACATTAATCTAATAATACTTTTTTATGATTTTAAAACAAAACATCTTTCAAGTAATGACGATCCGAATCGATGAACACAATGCCGTCTTTCTTCTGGAGTGATTTGTATTCTGTCGCGTGGTTAGTGGATTATAAATGCACATTCATTTGTCACGGTACAGGAAAATATGACATTTACGTTATGCATAATGTTTCTCCTTCTGGAGGTCTGTCCAATGAGGGCCTTAGTGACCCTCACTGTCCAATGAGAGCCTTAGTGACCCTCACTGTCCAATGAGGGCCTTAGTGACCCTCAACTGAATCACACCCCATGACGTATGATGTACCATAACTGGGCGGACCCAGCCCCCCGGCAGGGCTCTGGGTGACCCGCCCCCCGCCCCCGCAGTGCTCTGGGTGACCCCCCCCCCCCCCCGCAGTGCTCTGGGTGACCCCCCCCCCCCCCGGGCAGTGCTCTGGGTGACCCCCCCCCCGGGCAGTGCTCTGGGTGACCCCCCCCCCCGCAGTGCTCTGGGTGACCCCCCCCCCCCCCCCCGCAGTGCTCTGGGTGACCCCCCCCCCCCCCCCCCCCGGGCAGTGCTCTGGGTGCCTAACATTCACCCATTCATTCACACATCCACACACCGACGGCGGAGTCGACCCCTCAGGGCGACGGCCAGCGGGTCAGGGAGCAGTCAGGGGGAGGGCGTCTCGCTCAGGGGACACCTCCCCACTCACAGCTAGGAGGAGGAGGAGGAGGAGGAGGAGGAGCTGGGGGGATCGAACCAGCGACCTTCAGGTGACCAGCGACCCGCCCTGCCTCCTGAGCTACTGCCGCCCCAGAGCGTTCTATATCAGTCAGTGGCGAACCGTGAGCACTACAGCTGGGCCTTCAGTAGTCCGACCTGCTCCGGTTCTTACATTTTTCATGTTTTAAAACAAATAAACACAAAGTCTCTGCATCTGAAGGAGGCGATGCGTGAACGGGAAGCAGACCGTGGTGCTTTTTAATCACACACTTCGACCCCGTTTGTTGCAACTTATGAAAATATAATCATGTGGGGAAAAAGACTTACAAACATGGACCAAAACGGCTCCATAATACGCACAAAAATCCATACGTCGCTCTCGTCCGCCATTTAACTGTCTCTCAACGGCTCTCACCACTCTGCCCCTGTTCGGACTTCACGAAGGCCTACGATCTTTTGTTTTTGTCCCGCCCACTTAAAATCAAACCGTGATTGGTCAATTTTCCCATCACTCTCCAAACCAAAACACATGGCTTGGCCTTCCCCGAGATTCGTGAAGTCCTAACCAATCAATGAGCTAGCTAACCGGGCTACGATAGAGACGGACGATTCTGATTGGATAACACGTTTCAGGACAGTAACCCTTTCATTGCTGATGTGAACTTGACAGTAAACTTAACTTTAGAACATAGATGAGAGAAAATGTATTAAATGTATTGTATTAAATTAAATTAAATCGTTTAAAAAAAAATATATATATACACATATTATTTAATACTCATATTTTTTGGTTTACAATTTTTAAGGCCTTCTCTGAAGGCCTAGAAGGCCCTGAAGGTTCCCCTCTGATATCAGTGCAACGCTGCCTAGCAGCTAAGCGCTGTATAATCACCAAAACTACAGTCAACAAACTGCTTCCTGATGGGTCAGAAAGTGATACCTGGTTGGCCCTGATTGGCCGGTGAGTGACCTCCCTGGTGCCCTAACCCCCTAACCCCTAACCCCTAACCCCTAACCCTAACCCAGATGGTGAAGGTGGAGTCGGGCGTCCTGCTGTCCTCGTCGCAGACCGCCGAGCTGGCCTTCCTGCGCTCCCGCGTCCGGGACCTGGAGCGGGAGAAGGCGGAGATGGGGGCGGAGAACCAGCGTCTGCGGACCATGCTGGTCAACGGTCCGTTCAGCAGCACCGTCGGGCTTCTGTAGCATGTTAGCTATTAGCTGTGTAGCGTGACGCCAGTGTAGCGTGTTAGCTATTAGCATGTTAGCTGTGTAGCCTGACGCCAGTGTAGCGTGTTAGCTATTAGCATGTTAGCTGTGTAGCCTGACGCCAGTGTAGCGTGTTAGCTATTAGCATGTTAGCTGTGTAGCCTGACGCCAGTGTAGCATGTTAGCTGTGTAGCCTGACGCCAGTGTAGCGTGTTAGCTATTAGCATGTTAGCTGTGTAGCCTGACGCCAGTGTAGCGTGTTAGCTATTAGCATGTTAGCTGTGTAGCCTGACGCCAGTGTAGCGTGTTAGCTATTAGCATGTTAGCTGTGTAGCCTGACGCCAGTGTAGCGTGTTAGCTATTAGCATGTTAGCTGTGTAGCCTGACGCCAGTGTAGCGTGTTAGCTATTAGCATGTTAGCTGTGTAGCCTGACGCCAGTGTAGCGTGTTAGCTATTAGCATGTTAGCTGTGTAGCCTGACGCCAGTGTAGCGTGTTAGCTATTAGCATGTTAGCTGTGTAGCCTGACTCCAGTGTAGCATATTAGCTATTAGCATGTTAGCTGTGTAGCCTGACGCCAGTGTAGCATATTAGCATGTTAGCTGTGTAGCAGGTCAGCTGTTAGCTGGGTAGCATGTTAGGTGTGTAGTATTTTAGCTGTGTAGCATGTTAGCTGTTTACATACGAAAGCAGAATATGATGAAATATTATGAATTTTAATTTAGTGGATATTGTGTACATTTGTCATGCACCAATACAGCCATGCTATAGTTCCAACCCACTTACGTAGATAGGACAATAAGGAGCAGGAGGGGTTAGACCGTAGAGAGACGGGTCATTAAGGAGCAGGTAGGGGTTAGACAGTACAGAGACAGGTCATTAAGGAGCAGGTAGGGGTTAGACGGTACAGAGACAGGTCATTAAGGAGCAGGTAGGGGTTAGACAGTACAGAGACAGGTCATTAAGGAGCAGGTAGGGGTTAGACAGTACAGAGACAGGTCATTAAGGAGCAGGTAGGGGTTAGACAGTACAGAGACAGGTCATTAAGGAGCAGGTAGGGGTTAGACAGTACAGAGACAGGTCATTAAGGAGCAGGTAGGGGTTAGACAGTACAGAGACAGGTCATTAAGGAGCAGGTAGGGGTTAGACAGTACAGAGACAGGTCATTAAGGAGCAGGTAGGGGTTAGACAGTACAGAGACAGGTCATTAAGGAGCAGGTAGGGGTTAGACAGTACAGAGACAGGTCATTAAGGAGCAGGTAGGGGTTAGACAGTACAGAGACAGGTCATTAAGGAGCAGGTAGGGGTTAGACAGTACAGAGACAGGTCATTAAGGAGCAGGTAGGGGTTAGACAGTACAGAGACAGGTCATTAAGGAGCAGGTAGGGGTTAGACAGTACAGAGACAGGTCATTAAGGAGCAGGTAGGGGTTAGACAGTACAGAGACAGGTCATTAAGGAGCAGGTAGGGGTTAGACAGTACAGAGACAGGTCATTAAGGAGCAGGTAGGGGTTAGACAGTACAGAGACAGGTCATTAAGGAGCAGGTAGGGGTTAGACAGTACAGAGACAGGTCGTTAAGGAGCAGGTAGGGGTTAGACAGTACAGAGACAGGTCGTTAAGGAGCAGGTAGGGGTTAGACAGTACAGAGACAGGTCATTAAGGAGCAGGTAGGGGTTAGACAGTACAGAGACAGGTCATTAAGGAGCAGGTAGGGGTTAGACGGTACAGAGACAGGTCATTAAGGAGCAGGTAGGGGTTAGACAGTACAGAGACAGGTCATTAAGGAGCAGGTAGGGGTTAGACGGTACAGAGACAGGTCATTAAGGAGCAGGTAGGGGTTAGACGGTACAGAGACAGGTCATTAAGGAGCAGGTAGGGGTTAGACAGTACAGAGACAGGTCATTAAGGAGCAGGTAGGGGTTAGACAGTACAGAGACAGGTCATTAAGGAGCAGGTAGGGGTTAGACAGTACAGAGACAGGTCGTTAAGGAGCAGGTAGGGGTTAGACAGTACAGAGACAGGTCATTAAGGAGCAGGTAGGGGTTAGACAGTACAGAGACAGGTCATTAAGGAGCAGGTAGGGGTTAGACAGTACAGAGACAGGTCATTAAGGAGCAGGTAGGGGTTAGACAGTACAGAGACAGGTCATTAAGGAGCAGGTAGGGGTTAGACAGTACAGAGACAGGTCATTAAGGAGCAGGTAGGGGTTAGACAGTACAGAGACAGGTCATTAAGGAGCAGGTAGGGGTTAGACGGTACAGAGACAGGTCATTAAGGAGCAGGTAGGGGTTAGACAGTACAGAGACAGGTCATTAAGGAGCAGGTAGGGGTTAGACAGTACAGAGACAGGTCATTAAGGAGCAGGTAGGGGTTAGACAGTACAGAGACAGGTCATTAAGGAGCAGGTAGGGGTTAGACGGTACAGAGACAGGTCATTAAGGAGCAGGTAGGGGTTAGACAGTACAATAAGGAGATGGTTCTCTTTGGTTCCCTCAGAGATCCCTGGGCTGCTGTCCACCATGTGGCAGACCCTGGGTCAGAACAACAACACCAGCAGCCACCACCACCACCACTCCCCCCTCTCGGTCTCCATGACGACGGGGAGGGGAGCAGGCCGGGACTACGCCTCCTCCTACTCCCAGCACCAACCGCTGCAGCCGCCCAGCAACGCCTCCGAGGACGTGGAGTTCAGCCCCGGCGACCACCTCGACGACCACTCCACGCTCGGCCCCGAGGACCTGAGTGGGGACATGGTGGACTACGGCGAGGAGGAGGAGGAGGAGGAGGAGGAGGTGGTGCCCGGCGGGGATCTGGGTATGGGCGGAGACATGATGGGGGAGGAGCCAATCTGCAGCCAGACGGACATGGTGGAGGCGGAGCTGAGGAGGAGGAGGGACGCGGAGGGCCAGTGCGCCAACAGACACGCCGGCGGCCATGTGAGAGAAACCGCGTGTGTCCACGGACAGGTTAGAAGTGGATTGGTTCAGATTACCGAACCAGTAATCTGAACAGATTCAGATGATATTATTATAGATGAATAGTCTCTCCAGTCTCTCGCCATTAATCCGAATTTAATAAAAGGTTTTTATAGGGCTGTACGGTATGGACTAACATTTATATCACGGTATGATTTGAGGCATAGACGGTAACGGTATTATATCACGGTATGTTAATTCTATATTCTAATTTCGATATAAATGCTTCTGAAGGGGTAAAATACTGGTTAGGCAGCTATTACTGTATTTTTGTATCACTAGGAAATATTTCACATAGTACAGAAGTATTTTAAGAACATTTATTGAGCAAAACTGCAATAGAAAAAAAATGCTAAATATTTTCTTTTTTTTTAAAGTTACTTCCTGTATGGATAGTATGGATTTCTCTCTCCACTTGGTCGCGGACCTTGCCATATCGTTTTGGCATCTCAATTTGGCTGAAGTGTGTGTGGGCAGGTAACGCGCACCTGGGATCGAGTGTTTTGACCATCTCTATAACCGCCGTGGTGATAACGGTCGTGGTGGTAACGGTCGTGGTGGTAACGGTCGCCGTGGTAACGGTCGTGGTGGTAACGGTCGTGGTGGTAACGGTCGTGGTGGTAACGGTCGTCGTGGTAACGGTCGTCGTGGTAACGGTCATCGTGATGGTGGTAACGGTCGTGGTGGTAACGGTCGTGGTGGTAACGGTCGTCGTGGTAACGGTCATCGTGATGGTGGTAACGTCGTGGTGGTAACGGTCGTGGGGGTGGTAACGTTGTCGTCATGGTAACGTCGTCATGGTAACGGTCGTGGTGGTAACAGTCGTCGTGATAACGGTCGTGGTGGTAACGGTCGTCCTGGTGGTAACGGTCGTCCTGGTAACGGTCGTCCTGGTAACGGTCGTGGTGGTAATGGTCGTGGTGGTAACGGTCGTCGTGGTAACGGTCGTGGTGGTAACGGTCGTCGTGGTAACGGTCGTCGTGGTAACGGTCGTCGTGGTAACGGTCATCGTGATGGTGATAACGGTCATAGTGGTAACAGTCATGTTGGTAACGGTCGTGGTGGTAACGCCGTCGTCGTCGTGGTAACGTCGTGGTGGTAACGTCGTGGTGGTAACGTCGTGGTGGTAACGTCGTGGTGGTAACGTCGTGGTGGTAACGTCGTGGTGGTAACGTCGTCGTGGTAACGTCGTGGTGGTAACGTCGTCGTGGTAACGTCGTCGTGGTAACGTCGTGGTGGTAACGTCGTGGTGGTAACGTCGTGGTGGTAACGTCGTCGTGGTAACGTCGTGGTGGTAACGTCGTGGTGGTAACGTCGTGGTGGTAACGTCGTGGTGGTAACGTCGTCGTGGTAACGTCGTCGTGGTAACGTCGTGGTGGTAACGTCGTGGTGGTAACGTCGTGGTGGTAACGTCGTGGTGGTAACGTCGTGGTGGTAACGTCGTCGTGGTAACGTCGTGGTGGTAACGGTCGTGGTAACGTCGTCGTGGTAACGTCGTGGTGGTAACGTCGTGGTGGTAACGTCGTCGTGGTAACGTCGTGGTGGTAACGTCGTGGTGGTAACGTCGTCGTGGTAACGTCGTCGTGGTAACGTCGTCGTGGTAACGTCGTGGTGGTAACGGTCGTGTTGGTAACGTCGTGGTGGTAACGTCGTGGTGGTAACGTGGTGGTGGTAACGTCGTGGTGGTAACGTCGTCGTGGTAACGTCGTGGTGGTAACGTCGTGGTGGTAACGTCGTGGTGGTAACGTCGTGGTGGTAACGTCGTGGTGGTAACGTCGTGGTGGTAACGTCGTCGTGGTAACGTCGTGGTGGTAACGTCGTCGTGGTAACGTCGTCGTGGTAACGTCGTGGTGGTAACGTCGTGGTGGTAACGTCGTGGTGGTAACGTCGTCGTGGTAACGTCGTGGTGGTAACGTCGTGGTGGTAACGTCGTGGTGGTAACGTCGTGGTGGTAACGTCGTCGTGGTAACGCGTCGTGGTAACGTCGTGGTGGTAACGTCGTGGTGGTAACGTCGTGGTGGTAACGTCGTGGTGGTAACGTCGTGGTGGTAACGTCGTCGTGGTAACGTCGTGGTGGTAACGGTCGTGGTAACGTCGTCGTGGTAACGTCGTGGTGGTAACGTCGTGGTGGTAACGTCGTCGTGGTAACGTCGTGGTGGTAACGTCGTGGTGGTAACGTCGTCGTGGTAACGTCGTCGTGGTAACGTCGTCGTGGTAACGTCGTGGTGGTAACGGTCGTGTTGGTAACGTCGTGGTGGTAACGTCGTGGTGGTAACGTGGTGGTGGTAACGTCGTGGTGGTAACGTCGTCGTGGTAACGTCGTGGTGGTAACGTCGTGGTGGTAACGTCGTGGTGGTAACGTCGTGGTGGTAACGTCGTCGTGGTAACGTCGTGGTGGTAACGTCGTCGTGGTAACGTCGTGGTGGTAACGTCGTGGTGGTAACGTCGTCGTGGTAACGTCGTGGTGGTAACGGTCGTGGTGGTAACGTCGTGGTAACGTCGTCGTGGTAACGTCGTGGTGGTAACGTCGTGGTGGTAACGTCGTGGTGGTAACGTCGTCGTGGTAACGTCGTGGTGGTAACGTCGTGGTGGTAACGTCGTGGTGGTAACGTCGTCGTGGTAACGTCGTGGTGGTAACGTCGTCGTGGTAACGTCGTTGGTGGTAACGTCGTGGTGGTAACGTCGTCGTGGTAACGTCGTGGTGGTAACGGTCGTGGTGGTAACGTCGTGGTAACGTCGTCGTGTAACGTCGTGGTGTAACGTCGTGGTGGTAACGTCGTCGTGGTAACGTCGTGGTGGTAACGTCGTGGTGGTAACGTGGTGGTGGTAACGTCGTGGTGGTAACGTCGTGGTGGTAACGTCGTGGTGGTAACGTCGTCGTGGTAACGTCGTGGTGGTAACGTCGTGGTGGTAACGTCGTGGTGGTAACGTCGTGGTGGTAACGTCGTGGTGGTAACGTCGTGGTGGTAACGTCGTGGTGGTAACGTCGTGGTGGTAACGTCGTGGTGGTAACGTCGTGGTGGTAACGTCGTCGTGGTAACGTCGTGGTGGTAACGTCGTGGTGGTAACGTCGTGGTGGTAACGTCGTGGTGGTAACGTCGTCATGGTAACGGTCGTGGTGGTAACGTCGTCGTGG
>NC_140277.1:0-54996 GCF_964030765.1 Micromesistius poutassou | reverse complement strand
AAACTTAAGACCAGACTAGAGAAACCAGCCCAGAGAGACCAGAGACCAGTCTAGTGTCCAGACTGAAGGTCACAGATCAGAGACAGACTGATCAGGAGGCTCAGAGCCGTAGTGTTGGAGCAGACCGAGGGCTGTCCCCGGCCAGATGGCTGATGGGTGAACATCTCACCTCATATTGTTCAAGGTCTAAAAAAAGATCTGGTTGTTAGAGAAGAGAGTAGAGAACACTGACACGACAAAGGCTTGTTAGGGTCCCTCTCGTTAGGGTCTCTCGTTAGGGGTCTCTCTCATTAGGGTCTCTCGTTAGGGTCTCTCTCTCGTTAGGGTCCCTCTCGTTAGGAGTCCCTCTCGTTAGGGTCCCTCTCGTTAGGGCCAAAGACCCAGCCTCTGTCTCTGATGAAAGTATCTGAGCATGTGATCTGTGATCTTATCATCATTTCAGGTATTCATTACTTTACAGCAGGATCATGTAGGGTATCATCTGTACTCAGAAGGTTATGTAAGGGGGTTTTAGTAAAGTGGATCTTTGAGGGGCAAGGCAAGGCTCTTATTTAAAGTATATGAGTATAGTGTATTTAGTAGTATAAAACGGGTGGCTTAAATCAAGCGATCTGATTGGTTCCCAACTGTTGTATATTGAGCGTATACACACAGCTATGACGCCCGTTCAGTTTACAGAGTCCAGTATCACTCCGCGCCTAACTCTAACTGTTGTTTATTTATATATAAAAGCAATAGCATAGTTCACTGAAGCCTAAAAACATGTTGATTGCTGGAGAGGGTGGAAATGTTGTAAAGCAATAGGCACACGGTGAGTGAACTCGATAGAAGGCTAAATTGCCGGCAAACCGAGTCTTTAGCCTTCTCTCTGAAGGACGCTACAGTGTGTTGCATAGCAACCAGCCGTACACTTTGCAGGCAGCCAGGAGGGACTACTTTTTTGTATTCGTAAAAAAAAATGCTTTTCCGACTTTCTCGCTTTTTCAAAATTGAGGGTGTCTATGACTTTCATTTTGCCATACTTACGTAACCGTTTTATAAAAGCAATAGATCACTTCAGTCAGTGAAATGTTCTCATTATACCACAGTTAAGGGGGTCAACGCCCTTTAACTTAAGGGGGTCAACGCCCCTTAACTGTGGTATAATGAGAACATACCACAGCCTGTCGTCATCTGTTGCTTAAATATATGAGTATAGTGTATTTAGTAGTATATGATATAGTGTATTTAGTAGTATATGATATAGTGTATTTAGTAGTATATGATAGTGTATTTAGTAGTATATGATAGTGTATTTAGTAGTATATGATATAGTGTATTTAATAGTATATTATAGTGTATTTAGTAGTATATGATAGTGTATTTAGAGAGGTAGTATAATGTACTATAGTACTGTAGTACTAGTACCTTTGAGAGCGGGTAGTTTCTGCAGCTCGCGGTTGGACAGGTAGTACAGTGTACTATAGTACTGTAGTACTAGTACCTTTGAGAGCGGGTAGTTTCTGCAGCTCTCGGTTCTTGGACAGGTAGTACAGTGTACTATAGTACTGTAGTACTAGTACCTTTGAGAGCGGGTAGTTTCTGCAGCTCGCGGTTCTTGGACAGGTGTACTATGGTACTGTAGTACTAGTACCTTTGAGAGCGGGTAGTTTCTGCAGCTCGCGGTTCTTGGACAGGTAGTACAGTGTACTATAGTACTGTAGTACTAGTACCTTTGAGAGCGGGTCGTTTCTGCAGCTCGCGGTTCTTGGACAGGTAGTACAGTGTACTATGGTACTGTAGTACTAGTACCTTTGAGAGCGGGTAGTTTCTGCAGCTCGCGGTTCTTGGACAGGTAGTACAGTGTACTATAGTACTGTAGTACTAGTACCTTTGAGAGCGGGTAGTTTCTGCAGCTCGCGGTTCTTGGACAGGTAGTACAGTGTACTATAGTACTGTAGTACTAGTACCTTTGAGAGCGGGTAGTTTCTGCAGCTCGCGGTTCTTGGACAGGTAGTACAGTGTACTATAGTACTGTAGTACTAGTACCTTTGAGAGCGGGTAGTTTCTGCAGCTCGCGGTTCTTGGACAGGTAGTACAGTGTACTATAGTACTGTAGTACTAGTACCTTTGAGAGCGGGTAGTTTCTGCAGCTCGCGGTTCTTGGACAGGTAGTACAGTGTACTATGGTACTGTAGTACTAGTACCTTTGAGAGCGGGTAGTTTCTGCAGCTCGCGGTTCTTGGACAGGTAGTACAGTGTACTATAGTACTGTAGTACTAGTACCTTTGAGAGCGGGTAGTTTCTGCAGCTCGCGGTTCTTGGACAGGTAGTACAGTGTACTATAGTACTGTAGTACTAGTACCTTTGAGAGCGGGTAGTTTCTGCAGCTCGCGGTTCTTGGACAGGTAGTACAGTGTACTATAGTACTGTAGTACTAGTACCTTTGAGAGCGGGTAGTTTCTGCAGCTCGCGGTTCTTGGACAGGTAGTACAGTGTACTATAGTACTGTAGTACTAGTACCTTTGAGAGCGGGTAGTTTCTGCAGCTCGCGGTTCTTGGACAGGTAGTACAGTGTACTGTAGTACTAGTACCTTTGAGAGCGGGTAGTTTCTGCAGCTCGCGGTTCTTGGACAGGTAGTATAGTGTACTGTAGTACTAGTACCTTTGAGAGCGGGTAGTTTCTGCAGCTCGCGGTTCTTGGACAGGTAGTACAGTGTACTATGGTACTGTAGTACTAGTACCTTTGAGAGCGGGTAGTTTCTGCAGCTCGCGGTTCTTGGACAGGTAGTATAGTGTACTGTAGTACTAGTACCTTTGAGAGCGGGTAGTTTCTGCAGCTCGCGGTTCTTGGACAGGCTGAAGCGGGAGCTGCTCTGCCTTCGCTCCTTCTTGACGATCTGCGGACCCCCGGAGTATTTGATCTTGTTGAGCTGGGTGGGGGGGGGCGTGGACGGGCTGGGCCGCTTACTGCCGCTCTGCTGCTGCTGGGCCTGGACACACACACACACACACACGCACACGCACACGCACACGCACACGCACACAGGCACATGCACGCACACACACGCACGCACACGCACACGCGCACGCACGCACGCACGCACGCACGCACACACGCACACGCACGCACGCACGCACACGCACGCACACACGCACATGTACACGCACACGCACGCGCACACATGCACACACAGGCACACACACGCACACACGCACACGCACATGCGCACATGTACACACACACGCACACACACACACACACACAGGCACACACACAGGCACAGGCACACACACACGCACACGCAAACACACACACACGCACACACACACATGTACACACACACACACGCACACGTTAATGTACATACATTAGTAGGAATGTTGTGATTGAAACCACCAGGACCAGATCCTACAGACCAGGACCAGATCCTACAGACCAGGACCAGATCCTACAGACCAGGACCAGATCCTACAGACCAGGACCAGGTCCTACAGACCAGGACCAGATCCTACAGACCAGGACCAGATCCTACAGACCAGGACCAGGTCCTACAGACCAGGACCAGATCCTACAGACCAGGACCAGATCCTACAGACCAGGACCAGATCCTACAGACCTTCAAAGACAGACAGCCGCTGATTAATATTCAATAATAATATTATATTGATCGTTTTCTCCTCAAAGTCTCGCAGTGAAAAGGAGAGATTGAGAAGGTGCCACATAATCGTATCATAAATCATGTTTAGAAACACAAAGGGTCATGATGGTGTTCATAGGACCTCCACCTCACACTGGTTCTACACTATGAGGACCTCCACCTCACTGGTCCTACACTATGAGGACCTCCACCTCACTGGTCCTACACTATGAGGACCTCCACCTCACTGGTCCTACACTATGAGGACCTCCACCTCACTGGTCCTACACTATGAGGACCTCCACCTCACTGGTCCTACACTATGAGGACCTCCACGTCACTGGTTCTACACTATGAGTCATCAAAGCATCACAGCCTACCTCGTCTGAGAGCTCAGGGCTGGCATCCTTGCTGCTCTTGTTGCTACTTTTGGCCGATTTGGTCGCCTCCTGAAAGGGAAAAAGAGACGTGAGTGGTGACTTCTGTCTGTGATGAGGACGGAGAGGAAACTCCCCAGATACTGATACTCTTGATAGATCCTGATACTCCAGCATCCGAAGTGCGGTCTGTTTGAATGTCTCTCCGTGTAACACACGGGCTGGGAGACACTGAGGCCGTCCTCATTGATCATCATCCCCCCCCTGTGGTGAATCCAGTGAGAGGTTTGGATTGGATGGGGGTCTGATATGTGCCGATCATCATCATCCAGTCCATTATGAACGAAGGCTGCTCTATGAACGGGTGAATGGACTCATGTTGAAGTTGTCTCTCAGAAAACAACACGGATGTGGAATATAGGGTTCCAATGACAAGAATTAACCTGTTCACACACACACACACACACACACACACACACACACACACACACACACACAGACAGACAGACAGACAGACAGACAGACAGACAGACAGACAGACAGACAGACAGACAGACAGACAGTAGTTCTAGAACTAGGAGGTGACATTATGTAATGACCATCGCAGCGTTTATTCCCGTTGACTTGAGAGCGGCTTGGCTCTCCAACGTCTCGCTATGATCGCAGGCTGACTTAAAAAGCCACAACCGGTGGTTTTTAACATAACATTCACTGTCTGATCCTCACGCTGTCATCATCACCCGGGAGCGGAAAACACACGCAGCCTGCCCGGCGCAGGGCCGCGGCGTGTCGGTGCGTCAGAGCGCATCTGTCCGCATCTGTAATCCGCGCAGCCCGGCTAGCCCTGTGAGGTAACGGCGGACTCTGCCCGTAAGGCCTCTCTCCGAGTCCGGCTCTCTCCGTCCGTCACAACACGGAGACAAGTCATTGGCAGCCGGCCAGGCTGCTATGACAGCTGACCCCCCCCCCCCCCCCCCCCCCCACCCCGCGGCCCCCCGCTGGGCAGCGCCCCCCCACCCCCCCGCCGGCCCTCGGCTCTTACCTTGTCCTTCTTGGTCTTGTTGGGCATCTTGAGGAACGGGCTTCTCCCGGGGAATCCGTGATCCACTTCACCGCCACTCGAACGCTGCCGCTCGGCTTCTCCCGGATGCCTGCGTCCTTCCGTAGGGGAGCCGCCCATTGGCTGCGGCGCCTCTCGCCCACCTAGCGACGGACGGGGGGGGATTTTCTGATTGGCCGGGAGAGGTCTGGTCTCAGACTCCGGCAGCGACATCATCATCATCATCATCCCAGTTCTGTGGGGTGAGGCTGGGAGATGCTGCGGGTTTATTCAGCTCTCCCCAGCAACACCCCATAATACCCGCGTGAGGCTGATCTGTTACCGTCGAGCAGAGATGCACACATGTTAGTAACATGTGTTAACATGTGGACCCTGGTCCGGTCGGTCCTGTGGTGGTTGTGTAGGACCAGCTGCAGCCGTTTGAATCGCATATGTAAATAGTCCCGTTTGGATTACAACTTGATGTGTTGTGGGCCCACAGTACCAGAGGGTGGGGGACGTGATGCTGATGTGTATTTTATTGCGCCGTTCTATCTATATATATATATATTAAATGTTTAACTCACTTCTGATCTGGATTAGACTCTGGCAACTTCCACCGAAAACGGGGCATTGTCGCCACCTAGTGGCTGGGCCAGGTACACTGTGTGTGTGTGTGTGTGTGTGTGTGTGTGTGTGTGTGTGTGTGTGTGTGTGTGTGTGTGGAGATAGATAGATGGATAGATAGAGCTATATAAAGTGGTGAAACAGCTCTGCACATATGCACACCAAGCTTCGATATTTGCTCTCGTAAAATAAGAGTTTCCTCTGGTGAACGTAAAGTTACAACGCCCCCCACACACAGCGTGGAGCATTATATTATTATTAGACTATATTTAACATCCGATATCAATGAGCTGACCACACTAACCCTGTGAAGGAAAGTCTGGAGCCTGATTGGTTCCCCTCATTCTTTATTGAAAAAACGTTCGACAAAATACAACTTATATGAATCATTAAATAAACACAAAGTTAAGCGAACGCACCCATCTTCAGGTTTAACACGCTTCTAGAAACACGTCCAACATTGAGACGGTTACACCGTGGACCGGTGCGTTACATTAACGCCGGTTCTGTCCACAGCCGGTCTGGTATCTTACCTGGCCGGCCTACCGGTCGGGTCCGGGTCCGGTCCCCTGCTGGGGGGGGTCCCGGTCCGACCCGCATGTACTCCACCCCCGCCGGGACCCGTCAGGTCGGCGGTTAGTGAACACAGAGCGGAGAACAGACCGGCGGGTAGTGACGCGTCGTCATTATTCTCCTGGAGTCGACGGACATGGAAATGGCCCGTGTGTCCACTAGGTGGAGGTACACGTCTTTAGCCAACTTAATCGTTGAACGTACACCTCTTAGCCAAATGTATTATGGTATGTACACGTCTTCGCCAACTTATTATCGTTTGACTCTTGATAAAGTGAGCGTAAGTCTAATAACGACAGGAGGGGGCGCTGTGGTCACTAGACTTTATTATTAAACTACAGAAGCATCAACATGTACAGGACAGGCGGTCTGTTAGTCTGGCAGAGCAGGGGGACGGGAGGACATGGCCTGTTTCTATGGTAACATCGTAGGGGACAATGTTGACAACGCCACAGATGAGCTCTCCAGGGAAAAGGGTTTGGTCCAAACTTTACTAACTAGTCCATTTCAACGCAGGACTACGCGCTGTACCTGTATCAAAAGACTCGTGTAAATGTTTAAAGGGGGAAAACAGGACACAGAATGGTAGATCGACGCCGCGACTCATGGGTAAAAATAAAAACGAATCCATGAGAAATCAAACAGTATACAAGGACGTTCCCCCGTAGGCGAACAAGCAAGGGGCGACACGAGGAACCGAGATAAGTTAGCTCAACTTGAACAGCACTGGGATCTTTTAAACAAACAAAAATAAAGTCATGAGTGTCTGACTGGGACTTCCCTACTCGTCTTCATGGACAGTGCGCTAGCCCGAGAGGCTAGCCTGAGGTCTCTAGCCAGTTAGCTTGCTAGCTAGTTTGAGATAAACATCAACTCAACAGGGCCCTAGAGTCTCACTGAAGAAGCCCGGAATCATCCCTCACTCAAAGTTAAAGTCATACTCGAATCCCAGGGACATCATGTCTGAAGGCAGGCCCAGGGTTTCAGGGGTGATAATGTCAGGGGTGTCCGGGTTTGGCGGGGTGTCGACGGGCAACAACGTCTCCTCCCCCTGCGGCTCCAGGCTGGGGCCCGTCTCCGGCCTGTCCGAGTTGAACGCCGCCTCTTCGCTTTCGAGACCGGACTCCGACCCGGACTCACACTGGCTGCGCTGCCGGCGGGTCTGGTACCGCGTCTGGGAGCGCGTCTGTCGCACGGGGCGGGAGGACGGGGAGCTCTTCTTGGCTTGCGGAGACGTTCTGCTCTTCGGTTTAGGAGTTTTCGGGGACAGGGTGGGCGGCGCGGCGCCCACCTCCAGAACTTCATCCTGGCCGTGCAGAGCAGGCAGCAGATCCACTGGTCCAACCTGTGGAGGATCAACTTGGGTCTCCGACGCAAGAAGGGTTTGGGGTTGTGGGTCGGGACGGTCCTGGGTCAGTAGTTGTACTTGGGGTTGGGACTGTGGTATTGGTTCAGATTGGATCTGGGACACTTGGGGCACTTGGGAATGGGTCTGGGGCATGGGGTCAGGCATGTCCTGAGGGGTAAGTTGTACATGGGGTTTTGTCTGGGGTGTTGGGTCAGGCTGGATTTGTAGTACTGGTTGGACCTCTGGTAATGGGTCAGGCTGGGTCTGTAGTACTGGTCTGACCTGTGGTACTGGGTCAGACTGGATCTGTAGTACTGGTTGGAACTGTGGTACTGGCTGTACTTGAGATCGAGTTGGAGACTTTAAGTCAGGTTGGGGCTGTGGTACTGGTTGGACCTGGGGTATTGGGTCAGGTTGGCTCTTAACTGGTTGTACCCATGGTTGGGCCTCAGGTCTGAGGTCTGGTTGTACGTGTGGTACTGGCTCAGGACTGGTCTGTAGTACTGGCTCAGGTTTGGTCTGTGGTACTGGTTGGACCTGCGGTATTGGGTCAGGGTGGGTCTGTGGTACTGGCTCAGGATTGGTCTGTGGTACTGGTTGGGCCTGCGGTATTGGGTCAGGGTGGGTCTGTGGTACTGGTTGGACCAGAGGTATTGGGTCACGCTGGGTCTGTGGTACTGGTTGGACCAGAGGTTGGAGAGCCGGTTTGAGTTCGGTTGTTTTGGGGAGGAAGGACGGGGGAGGCACAGGTTTGGTTATGCTTAGCAGGACTGCAGGCTGCGATGGTTTCACCTTGCCCTCGCCGGTCTTGGCCCCACCGGTCGGGGTCCTGGCGTCTGCGGTCGCCGCTTTGGGGAAGGCGGAGGGGCCCGACTGGCTCACTCCGCTGTAGAAGATGTCAAAGAGGTCCTTGGCCTTGGCAGCCGCCAGGTGGGTCTTGAGCTTTTCGGAGCGGTGCGCGCCGTCGCCGGAGTTCATGAAGGGAGGCGGCTTCACGAAGACGGTCCGCGTCTGCTCACTGGCGGGGACCCCGGGGGCCGCCTCATCAGACTCCACCGCCACCAGCCTCTGGTTCCCAGACATGGGAGGGGGCTGGAACTGGGGAGGAGGCTGGAACTGGGGAGGGGGTTGGAACTGGGGAGGAGGCTGGAACTGGGGAGGGGGTTGGAACTGGGGAGGGGGTTGGAACTGGGGCGGAGGCGGGAACTGGGGCGGAGGCTCCACTGGCATCTGCACGGGTATCCGTACCGGTATCTGCACGGGCACCTGCGGGGGCATTTGGGGGGGCACCTGAACTGGGATGTGCACTGGCATCGGCTCCTGTACGGGTTCATCCTGATCCTCGATCTCCATGGGGACGGGTTCAGAGGCCGGCGGGTTGGCTTCGGGCGCCACGGCCTCGGGGGTCTGTGGTCTGATGGAGAGGAAGGCGTTCAGAGGAGCAGGCTTGGAGACGGAGACGGCGGCGGCTGTCCGGAGGCCGATGGCCGGCGGCGGGAGGTTTGGCCGGATCCTGCCCCGGGGGGCCACTTGGCCCGCCCACGGGGGCGGCATGGGCGGCTGCCCCGACAGCTTCAGAGCGATCTCCTTGGCGACCGCCATGGACTTGGCAAAAGAGTCCTCCACTGGGATCTTGTCGGGCGGCGGCGGCGGCGGCGCCTCGTCGTCCTTCAGGAACTCCGCGGCGACTTGCTCCGCCTCCTTGGCCAGGACGCTCTCCTTCTTCTTCCAGGTGAACCTGCCAAACGCAGCCCCGGGGGGGGCCGCCGGAGGGGCTGCCGCCGCCGCCACGGGGGCCACCGCCGCCGCAGCCGCCGCCGCCACCTTGGCCGACTCCAGGCTCTGCTTGCGCAGCTTGGCCCTCATGGCGGGACTGGGCCCACACATGATCTTCGGGGGGTCGTAGGGCCTCGGCGGGGGCTCGGGCTTCTTGACCTCCGCCTCCTCCTTGAATTGTCTTTTGACGGGTTTCGTTTCCTTCTCCGCCTTGGGCTTGGGCTCCTCCCGCTCCCGGTCGTGCTTGGACCTGGGTTCCGGGTACTTGTTGGGGCGGTGCCGGTCGTCGTCGTACCGGGGCCGCTCCTCCCCGCGGCCGGACCGCGGCCGGTCCTCGTCTTGGCGGTAGCGGTAGCGGTAATCGTCTTCTCTGGAGTGTTTGTATTTTTCCACTTCGTCCCTTTTACCGTACTTCGGCCCGTCGTTCTCGTTGTATTCCCGGCTGTAGCGCTGCGGCGGCCGGTCGTCCTTCATGGGCCGATGCTTCTCGTCTTCCACCATCTTGCCGAGCGCGGCCTTCTCCTCCTCCCCCCCCTTCCTGGCCGCTTCCACCTTGCTGCTCGACTTGAACTTCTCCTCCACCTCCTCCTTGTTGTTCGGTTTGACCTTCTCCTCCTTCTTCACGTCTTCCCCTCGCTTCGGCTCCTTGTCCTTCCTGTCCTTCTTGTGTTTGGACTTCTCGTGGTCTCCGGGGCCCTCCATGTGCTTGCGCTTCTTCCCTGAGTCCAGGCTGAGCCCGGCCTGCTGCTCCAGGTTCCTCCTCTGCTCGTAGAGAGGTTTATCCATCATGTAGAGCTGGTGGAAGAAGAAGCACCGGAACATCAACAAGAAAGGTGCGACCAGTGGCAGAGAAAGAAACTACGAATACACCTTACATTTGCACAACGACATTACGTTCTCTACCTTCATTGAGCAGGAAATGAAAAAGGGAAATGGTGTGAGGGAAAACTTGAAAGAGCCTTAATCAGGAAATAGACCTCCACCTAGAGAGGCTTTGGAGAAGCACGGCGGTATTAATAAGGTGCACCGCAGCAAAAAAGGTCAAACCAGCGGATAAATCGGATCATCGTCTGTACAAGGAGCGGGGGCGTGTCTCCGGAACACGAGGCCGCCTACCTTGTACTTCTCGTTGTGGGCGTGCGTGGTGACGTGCTCCTCCGCACAGATGGCGTCTCCGTAAAACTCTTTGCACAAGCGGCAGTAGAACCCCCTCACCGGCAGCAGAAACTCTGAGCCTGGAGAGAGGAGGAGGAGTGGAGGGAGAACCGGGGGTTAAAGCCACCCAGACCCAAGACAAACGGCCAATTGTGTTTACCTGGCGGCCGTCTCCGTGGGTCACTTCCTGTCGTGCGGGGAGAAGGTTAATGAAGACCACTGGGGTTTAAAAAAAATGAGAATATTCAAACATCACATGGGTATGACTGTGGATGTGCGGCTTGCCATTAAGCTACGGAAACCTTCTGGAAGGACACAACACCACGACCCTGAAACACCTGGCCCGTGTCTCAGTGAGCCGCCTTGTTCAGGGGCTTGTGGTCGCGAGCAGCCGGTCACCAGAGCTTAGGCCTGATCACCCGGCGCTACAACAACCAAACCGAGGGAACGTTAAGAGAGACAACGGACGGACGGACGGACAGCAGCGCTCCCTGATCCCGTTGAGTTCTCATAAAGGCTCAAACTACCGGAGCAGAGGCAAGCCAAAAGGACAACCTGGAAGTAAAGGAGTGCTTACAAAATTCATCTGGCCAGGAAGAGTCATCAGTGCAGAATCATCTGGTCATGGAATCAGGGAATTTCGGGGAATGGATGGGGATGGGGAAGGGGAGGGGCGGTGTACCTTTGGCCGGCTTGGTGACCTTCTCCCCGGAAGGGATGTTGACGGTTTTGGAGAGAGGGGGGGCCCAGGGTCTGTCGTAGGGGTCTTGAGTCTGGGGTTCGAGGAAAAAACAAACAAGACCGTCAAGAGGACACCGTGAAAGCATGTGGCCCACCTAGACGGGTCCAGTCTTAGGTTAAGGAATGACATCAAGAAGTAGAACATAATCCATGTCATGCAGGTGAGTATGTATATTTAGATTCCTTAGAGATGAAGAGAAGTCACACCAACCTTTCTGTGCCCCTTGCCTTGCAAATGTGTGAAATAAACGAACATGGAGCCAGTGGTGACGTTACAGTTTTTGCACCAATGTTGTCCCGAGTCATAGTACTCAAACTTCTCCGAGGTCTTTGAGGGGGAGGAGCCAGTCGTCGGGGGTGTGTCTTGGTTCAGGGTGGATCTCTCCGCGGCACACTGCTTCGGAAAATGCGAAAGGAGTTCGTCAACGGGACGGAGACACAACGCTCAACACGTTGCGCGAGCGTCAACAGCATGGGCACATTTAGCGAGCAAACCCAAAGTGTAGAAGGGTCAAAGAGCCTTACCTTCCAGAGGGCGTCAGTCTTGGAGTCGGGACAAAATTCCAACGGTTGTCGTTTAGCACTAGCATTTTTTGGCTAACATTTTGATGGCTTTAAAACAACGGTTTATCGGACATTAGCGCCAACAGCCAAAAACACGTCAGAAGGAAATGTCTTGTATGTCAAATTCATGAGGGTTTCTAAACGAGACGTAAAATCAAACGATTCACAGGTTACAAATATCATGAATGATGAAAGGGCCTTTAAAATAAGCTCCAAATCGAGTTAATAAGTTATAATCGTAACAAGAGTAAAAAGTCTGTTGGACCACCCATGAGGAATCCACTGGTTCATCACTCATACTGCGTCCATTGTTGATAAGTTAAACACGGACCCAGTCAGGTTCAGCCCTTTGACCTCTGACCTGTGACCTCTGGTCGGGTCACTACCGTGGCTAAACAGGGCAGCATGCACACATGTACACAAACAACATCTATCGCTGCGCCAGAAATGAACGGAGGCATTGTTTACGCATTTTTTACCCAAGCTGTGGGGGGGGAAAAAAAAATCATGTAATGGAATTATGGAAATATTCATTTCATTTGAAGCTCAGATGTCAATCATCAATCCACTAAATCAAAGTGTTGAATCCTAAAGCCCACGATGGCCTACGTTCTGCATCGTGGGCAGGAGGGAGAGGACTGGGAACTGATCACTGGTCCACTAGAGCAGACGTTTTCACACAGAGCAGAACCACACCCTCCAGATGATGGCTGGTACCAGTAGGCTATCTCACCAGACACCACCGGCAGGGTCCGCCAGATAAAGCCAGAAGTTCAGAGTGGAACCGGATGACGGTTAGTGGCGTACACTAGCAGAGAACACACACCGCGCCTGGGTGATCACTGTCCTGACCTCCTGACCTCCGTACCTTGTCAGCGCCCTCGGGGCCGGTCTTGTCGGCGGCGGCGGGGGCCCGGCGGGGCCGGTCCGAGGGGTCCAGCCCCAGGATGAGGGCCACCTTGTCGATCTCGGTGCGTTTCCTCTCGGCCGCCTCGTGCTCCAGACGCAGCTCCGAGATCTGCCGCATGACGCTCTCCTGCAGCCCGCTGATCTCGCACAGCAGGGGGTCCTTGTGGCCGTCCTTCTCCCGCCGCTTCTTCCTCAGCAGCTCGCCTGGACGGACACGGACACACGGACACACACACACTCGATCAGCAAGGGAAAATAACCTGGATAGACCAAATGATTTCAAGCCTAGACATTCAGTTTAGTGCAGTGTCCTTTGACCATGGACCTTAGCCTGGAGATCCAGAACCACATCTAGAAGCTGTAGGGTCTGATCCAGAGCCACGTCTAGAGAGCTGTAGGGTCTGATCCAGAGCCACGTCTAGAAGCTGTAGGGTCTGATCCAGAGCCACGTCTAGAGAGCTGTAGGGTCTGATCCAGAGCCACGTCTAGAAGCTGTAGGGTCTGATCCAGAGCCACGTCTAGAAGCTGTAGGGTCTGATCCAGAGCCACGTCTAGAAGCTGTAGGGTCTGATCCAGAGCCACGTCTAGAAGCTGTAGGGTCTGATCCAGAGCCACGTCTAGAAGCTGTAGGGTCTGATCCAGAGCCACGTCTAGAAGCTGTAGGGTCTGATCCAGAGCCACGTCTAGAAGCTGTAGGGTCTGATCCAGAGCCACGTCTAGAGAGCTGTAGGGTCTGATCCAGAGCCACGTCTAGAGAGCTGTAGGGTCTGATCGAGAGCCACATCTAGAAGCTGTAGGGTCTGCCTACCAGTAATGAGAATGGCCCAACTCGAGGGGCGGCACCAAGCATGCATTTGAAAATATCACTGCACACAATTGGATAACACTACGACCAATCAGAAGAATACAAGGGGTGACGTATCCAGACCAGCGGAGCTAACCAGTAGATAAGACTCTCGCCGTATTCCGGTCGGTAAAACAGCAGCGCTTTTGGCCCCGCCTATATCAGATAGACCGATGTGATTGGTTAATGTTCCGGGCCAGGGGCATCGGGGAGTGAGCATATCGCTCGTTCCCAGACTGACTCGCTGAGCAAATTAAAATTGTGCTCTGGGTTGAGAACTCTGGGTTTCCAGGGTACCTGGACCCCGGACCCGGGTATAGATGCACATCAAAGTTAAAGAGCAGGTAGGGGTTTAGGGGGCATCTTGCTCTAGGAAGGAAGCCTCTGGACGTTTGGGGTTCAAACCCACAACCTTTTGGTTCTGTAACTCAGACCCGCTGCCTGACGCCGAGGCCCCAGAGCCTCTATCCAGCATGCACCTTGCTGTTTGCGGAGGCTCTCCAGCTCCTTCATCAGACACTCCTTCTTCTTCATGCGGACCTCCCTCTCCTGGAGCAGCTTCTCCCGCTCCTCCAGCACCTGCACACACACACACACACACACAGTACACACATGTCATGAGTCGTGATGTCACATGTCGTGATGTCACATGTCGTGATGTCACATGTCATGAGTCGTGATGTCACATGTCATGAGTCGTGATGTCACATGTCATGAGTCATGATGTCACATGTCATGATGTCACATGTCATGAGTCGTGATGTCACGTGTCGTGATGTCACATGTCGTGAGTCGTGATGTCACATGTCGTGATGTCACATGTCGTGATGTCACATGTCGTGATGTCACATGTCGTGAGTCGTGATGTCACAGGTCACATGTCGTGATGTCACATGTCGTGAGTCGTGATGTCACATGTCATGAGTCTTGATGTCACATGTCGTGATGTCACATGTCGTGAGTCGTGATGTCACATGTCGTGATGTCACATGTCATGATGTCACATGTCGTGAGTCGTGATGTCACATATCGTGATGTCACATGTCGTGATGTCACAGGTCACATGTCGTGATGTCACATGTCGTGCTGTCACAGGTCACATGTCGTGATGTCACATGTCGTGAGTCGTGATGTCACATGTCTTGATGTCACATGTCATGATGTCACATGTCGTGAGTCGTGATGTCACATATCGTGATGTCACATGTCGTGATGTCACAGGTCACATGTCGTGATGTCACATGTCGTGCTGTCACAGGTCACATGTCGTGATGTCACATGTCGTGATGTCACAGGTCACATGTCGTGATGTCACATGTCGTGATGTCACATGTCGTGATGTCACATGTCGTGATGTCACATGTCGTGATGTCACATGTCGTGATGTCACATGTCGTGGGGGTACCTTCTGTTTCTGGCTCTCGTTGTTCTTCTCCTCTGACAGGACCTTGCTGCTCCGCTCGCGCTCCATGGTCATCTCCAGCCTCTTCAGGGACGCTGCAGAGGACCAGAGGGGCATGTACATCATAACCTCCCCTGGGGGGCGCAGAGGGACATGTACATCATAACCTCCCCTGGGGGGCGCAGTGACATGTACATCATAACCTCCCCTGGGGGGGCGCAGAGGGACATGTACATCATAACCTCCCCTGGGGGGGCGCAGAGGGACATGTACATCATAACCTCCCCTGGGGGGCGCAGTGACATGTACATCATAACCTCCCCTGGGGGGGCGCAGAGGGACATGTACATCATAACCTCCCCTGGGGGGGCGCAGAGGGACATGTACATCATAACCTCCCCTGGGGGGCGCAGTGACATGTACATCATAACCTCCCCTGGGGGGCGCAGAGGGGCATGTACATCATAACCTCCCCTGGGGGGCGCAGAGGGACATGTACATCATAACCTCCCCTAGGGGGCGCAGAGGGGCATGTACATCATAACCTCCCCTGGGGGGCGCAGAGGGACATGTACATCATAACCTCCCCTGGGGGGCGCAGAGTGATTCAGGGACCAAGAAAAGAATAAAGAACAGCCGCTGAGCGCATCAAGATTACACATGTAGAATAATTAGAACATCTTTAAATACGCACAAAGATGTTTCAAATGTGTAAAAGAACCAAAGTATCTTTAAAAACACATTGATTTTGAAAATGTTTGGGGGGGCAGCTGTTTATTTGTTTTCTGAGGGGGGGCTCACACTCTCACACTATGAAAACCCCTGGATTATAACCTGTGTGTTCTAACTGGCCCCTGGTCCCCTCCCTGTGGCCCCTGGCCCCTCCCTGTGGCCCCTGGTCCCTCCGTGTGACCCCTGGTCCCTCCGTGTGACCCCTGGTCCCTCCCTGTGGCCCCTGGTCCCTCCGTGTGACCCCTGGTCCCTCCCTGTGGCCCCTGTCCCTCCCTGTGGCCCCTGGTCTCCTCCCTGTGGCCCCTGGTCCCTCCCTGTGGCCCCTGGTGTGTGACCCCCGTTACTCACCCAGGTCCGGCTGCACCAGCGTGTTGAAGGGCCGCTCGTAGGGGGGGGCCCCCGGGTAGTCCTGGGGCATGCCGGGGGGGGGGTACATGGGGGGCCACTGCTGGGGCATGTAGGGCATGTAGCTGCCGTACTGGGCGTAGCCGTGGGGGGGGTAGCCCTGGGGGGGCACCATGCCGTAGGGGGGGGCCGTGGGGGGGGCCGCCGCCAGGGGGCCGGGCTCCGGGGCCGGGGCGGGGGGGGTCTCGTCCTCCCAGGAGCCCCCATCGCCCTTCAGCTGCTTGACGGCGCGGGGCCGGGAGGCGGCGGCGGCGGCGGCGGGGGGGGGCGGGCGGCGCCCCCCCCGGCCGGCCCCGCCCCCGCCCCCGCCCCCCTCCTCCTGGCCGCTGCTCCAGCTGGAGGCCCGGCTCCGGCTGCTGTCCGAGCTGCCGCTGCTGCTGCTGCTCCGCCCCCGCCGGCGCCGGCTCCGCCCGCTGGCGCCGCTGCGCTCCGAGCTGCCCGAGGAGTAGCGCTGCTGCTGCTGCCGCCGCGTGGGCGTCTTGGGCGGGGGCTTGTTGCCGTGGAGACGCTCCTTGGTGCGGGCGGCCATCTTGCTGATCTCGGTGACCCCCAGGTCCAGCCCGATGGTCTTCAGGAGGCCCTGGATCGCCTGGTACTCCTCCGCCCCCTCCCCCTGCCCCTGCTGGGGGCCCCCCGTGGCGGGGTCGCTGCTGTGGGCGGGGCCCCCGGCGGAGCGGCCCTGGGGGGCGGGGGCCGGGTGGGCGTAGGGCTGGGGCTCCCCGTACAGCGCCTCCTCCGTCAGGTCTCCGTAGAGGTCGGCGTAGGCGTGCTGCTGCTGCTGCTGCTGCTGCTGGGGGGGGCCCCCCCGCCCCGCCTCGGAGGGCCCCTGGGGCTTGGCGTGGTCGCTGTCCCCGTACAGGAACTCCTCCTCGTCCTCGATGACGTCCTTGGGCTTGGCCCGGCCCGCTCCCGGGTGGACCCCCAGCAGGTGGAGGATCCCGGCCATCTCGGGGTCCAGCCCCACCCGCTGGGCCAGCTGGGGGTCCGCCTTCAGCTCCGCCAGGATGGAGGCCAGGGCCTCGGGCTCCACCCCCTTCACGGCGCTCAGCAGGCGCTGGGCCACCTGGGAGATGTTGCCGCCGCCCTCCTGCCCGCTGGGGGAGTCGCTGCTCTGGAGGGCCAATCAGAGGGGGACGGGGGGGGGTTAACGAGCAGGGACTTAACGAGCATGGGCTTAACGAGCAGGGGCTTAACGAGCAGGGGCTTAACGAGCAGGGACTTAACGAGCAGGGACTTAACGAGCAGGGACTTAACGAGCATAATGTTAACAAGGTGATAGCTAGAAAGGGTTAAACGAGCAGAGCCTTAACGAGGAGGTCCTTGAGGGATCCGGAGGCTCACCATGCGGGAGGCGGAGTCCTCGGAGCCCAGGCGCTTCTTCAGGATGGACTTGGTGGGCCGGTTCAGCAGCTCCTCCATCTCCTTCCTCCGCCGGGCCAGCTCCAGCTCCTGGAACTGCTTCTTGGTGCGGTCGCTGTCCGCGCTGTTCCCGCTGCTGCTCCTGCTCCAGCTCCTGCGCCCCCGACTCCTGCTCCGCCCGCGGCTCACCGCCCGCCCGGCCCCGCGCCCGGCGGCGCTCCGCCCTCTGGACCGGGACCGCGACGACGGGGACCTGGAGCGGGACCTGGACCTGGACTTGCTGCGGACCCGACTCTTGCTGCGCCCGCGGCTTTTGCTACGTGCGCGGCTTTTGCTCCGAGCGCGGCTCTTGCTGCGCGCGCGGCCCCTGTCGGGGGTCCGGCTGTGGCTCCGGGAGTGAGCTCGGCTCTTGCTCCGCCCCCGGCTCTTCGCCCGGCTCCGGTCGGGGCTGCGGCTCCGCCCCCTGGGCCTAGGGGAGAGAGCGCGTCCAATGAGGAGGAACACCTGGTTTTGTTAGTTTTACTGTGCAAAAGAATACTTGGTGGATCTGGTGGGCCAAAAGGTGCACAGGTGGGTCACGGAATGAGCTCTTTAACTATCTACAGCCTTAACGAGCTGACAGTCCCTGTCAACACCCATCACAGCCTTAACGAGATGACTACCCGTCATCACAGCCTTAACGAGGTGCTGTACCTGTCATCACAGCCTTAACAAGGTGTTGTACCCGTCATCACAGCCTTAACGAGGCGACTATACCCGTCATCACAGCCTTAACGAGGCGACTGTACCCGTCATCACAGCCTTAACGAGGCGACTGTACCCGTCATCACAGCCTTAACGAGGCGACTGTACCTGTCATCACAGCCTTAACGAGGCGACTGTACCTGTCATCACAGCCTTAACGAGGCGACTGTACCCGTCATCACAGCCTTAACGAGGTGTTGTACCCGTCATCACAGCCTTAACGAGGTGTTGTACCTGTCATCACAGCCTTAACGAGGTGTTGTACCTGTCATCACAGCCTTAACGAGGTGTTGTACCTGTCATCAAAGCCTTAACGAGGCGACTGTACCTGTCATCACAGCCTTAACGAGGCGACTGTACCTGTCATCAAAGCCTTAACGAGGCGACTGTACCTGTCATCACAGCCTTAACAAGGCGACTGTACCCGTCATCACAGCCTTAACGAGGTGTTGTACCTGTCATCACAGCCTTAACAAGGCGACTGTACCCGTCATCACAGCCTTAACGAGGTGTTGTACCTGTCATCACAGCCTTAACGAGGTGTTGTACCTGTCATCACAGCCTTAACGAGGTGTTGTACCTGTCATCACAGCCTTAACGAGGTGTTGTACCTGTCATCACAGCCTTAACGAGGTGTTGTACCTGTCATCACAGCCTTAACGAGGTGTTGTACCTGTCATCACAGCCTTAACGAGGCGACTGTACCTGTCATCACAGCCTTAACGAGGTGTTGTACCTGTCATCAAAGCCTTAACGAGGTGTTGTACCTGTCATCAAAGCCTTAACGAGGTGTACCTGTCATCACAGCCTTAACGAGGTGCTGTACCTGTCATCTGGGGAAGACAAATGTCGAGAAGTGGGCGGCCCCCCCTTTCCCGTCAGCTCGTTCCCGACGGTGATCACCAGGTTGTGGTCGATGGGGTGGCGTCCACGCGGGGACGGCGATCTCTGCAACACA
Source organism: Micromesistius poutassou (assembly GCF_964030765.1). NCBI lineage: Eukaryota > Metazoa > Chordata > Actinopteri > Gadiformes > Gadidae > Micromesistius > Micromesistius poutassou. The sequence goes on along the minus strand of NC_140277.1, from coordinate 35,823 downwards.
CGTCTCCTGTCAGCGACCATCCACATCTCTCACTGTTCCTACACAAAATACAAGCTAACAGCAGCGGTTACTGTAACGTAAACAATCCAATCGGCAAGTGTCTTGTCAACATTGACTGATTGCTTTTAACTTGTGGTTCTCTCGATGCAAAGTGGGGTTGACGCTTCCTCTAAACCTATCGGACACTTGAAACCACCTTACAATCGAATTAAAAAAGAAATAAATAATCCGTTTTTCATAACAGGAATAGACATTCCGCTCAATATTCCATCACTAGATCCCCACGGAGCCTCCTGCTGTGGGTCCAGGGTCTCCTCGGCGCCTCGCTCCGGGGCGCAGGTCCGACTCTCACGCTCTATTTTGGTTGTTAGCATCAGTTAGCTCCTGATGCTAATGTTTACCACAGTGTCTTAACCCACTGCCCACGGACCGTTCAGCTCCTGGGGTACACACAGCTCGGCACTTCGCCTCAGACCTCTGTGTGTGTATATATATATGTATATATATTGTATATATGGTCTCCATGTGCCCATCACCCCTCCAGGTTCGCGTACCTCTCGGGGCGGCCCGCTCCCCCAGTACTCCCCGCCTCGGTGGCTCCCCTGCCCGGGAGAGGGGTACCTCCGCCGGGGCGGGGAGCGCCTGTAGGAGTCGGACGGCGGCCCGCGGTCGTGGTAGCCGTGCTGGTGGTACGGGGACCGGGGCCTGCCCCTCTCCTCCCGGTAGGACGGCGGGGAGTAGGACCGTCCCGACGCGTGGCCGAAGGGCGGTCCACGGCCTTCGAACGGCGGCGGGTAGCCTCCTCGGTGCGGGGGGCGACCGCGGTACATGATCCCGGCCGAGCCCGAACTACACTACCTAACGCTAACGCCTGCTGGGGGACCGGTCGATGTGCGCTGTTCACGGTGTCTCGGTTCGCAGCGGGTTGGACGCGTTCATTGAAGTTTCTGCCGAACACAAACCGCTCGGATGTTAATGGCGGCTGCTCTTCTTCGTCCGGCGATGTTGGCGGACTGAGGAGAGGCCGCCCCCTGCTGGGGAGGGGGTCCCCTCTCTGCCGGTCAGGACTCCTCTCAGCTGGCCAGGACTCCCCCCCCCCTACCGGCCAGGACTCCCCCGTGTCATGTTTACAGCTAATACAAGTTGAGACCCAATTCAGTAAGCCTGGAACCATGCAATTAATTAATTGACATGTGGAGTCCCACAAGGTTCGATCTTAGGACCCTCTCTATTCAACATCTACATGCTCCCACTAGGGCAAATCATGCAAAATCACAATATTGACCATCACTGCTATGCTGATGACATGCAAATCTATGTATCGCTATCACCAAATGACTATCAGCCCATAGATCTGTTGTGCCAGTGCATTGAGCAAGTCAAAGACTGGATGTGCCGAAATTTCCTTCAACTAAATGAGGACAAAACCAAGATAATTGTATTTGGTGCTAAAACCGAAAGGTTACCCAACACCTTCACTCTCTGTCCCTGAAAATCTCAATCAAAGCCAGAAATCCAGGGGTTATCATGGATTCAGATTTTCATTTCGACAGTCACATAAAATCAGTTACAAAATCTGCATATTATCACCTTAAAAACGTAGCAAGACTTAGAGGGGCCACTTAAGAAGGCTCATGCTAACCTATAAATCCTTACATGGTTTAGGGCCAAAATATTTAACTGATATGCTTCCACTACATAAGCCTTCTAGGCCACTAAGATCCTCTGAGACCAATCTGTTAATTATCCTGAGAGTCAACACGAAACATGGGGAAGCAGGATTTAGTTACTATGCAACAAATAGCTGGAATAAACTCCCTGAGGATTTAAGACTTTCCCCAACTCTTGACAGCTTTTAAAACAAGACTGAAGACTTTTGTTTGCTTTAGCTTCCTGCTAAATCTTAAATCTACAATGCTTCTATTTTTATTTCATTACTAACTTTGCCTTTATTTTCTCACTTTCTAAAATGCTTTTTTTTTTTTAACTTTACCTTTATTTTCTATCTATTTTACTTTTTACTTATCTATTATTTTATTTTATTGTATGACAATGTTTATATGTGAAGCACTTTGAGTCTGCCTTGTGTATGAAAAGTGCTATATAAATAAAGTTGCCTTGCCTTAATCTAAAGTAAACTTATTTCAAAAGATTCCACCCTTACTTATTCCAACGGTCCATTTACACCCTCCCACCGAACCATGTGTGAAATTCACAATAATTAAAGACAATAACCTTTCAAACCTTTATTTAACTCATAACAAGTAAAAATATATTGCATTAAAAAAATAAGTGTTCAATAGGTCAATTACATTTGAAACAGAAAGTCACAAGAAATCCTTATTTAATTATTATTTAATTATGCCACAAGGCCTTAATGAGCCAACAGCATCCTACTTGGGAATTAACCAGAATGAGCCGATGCTGCACTAGAGACGTCCTTTACCTGTCAGCCTCCATCTTCATCGTCTTCAGAAAGTCAACACAGGGGACAGTCGATGAGCTTCACCAACACTTGGATTTCAACACTTTCAATCAGACATTTTCATAGAAGTTTAAACACTTCCGTTTCATCTATGAAACTAGGTTAAATACCATAGAATACTCATCTGCACTAATCTCATGACGATTTCTACAGTCTACAGTTGAGGATTTACAGAATACAACATACAGCCTCAGAAATACCAGCAGAGTGTGAATGTGATGATTTGATGGAAAAATAACATTTACAACAAGAATGTGTGATTATTGCTATATTTATATTTTTTAAAAGGTAGTCGTGATTTGTTCTAAACCAGGTTAGGATAACGACATTGTCATTAGTCCCTCTTGGAGGATTTCTGATGCAAAGCCATTCCAATGCGGTCAATAATCAGTTAGAATCAAAAATCAATTCAAACAATTTATTCATTCAAATCAAACAATGCATTCCAAGAATTCATGGATTGATAGAATTCATACAAGATAAAATAAAAATACGAGTTACCCAAGGAGTGTTTACTAAATCATGATCACAGCATCTAGGCAGAAGCAGTCGTATAAAAATGTATAAATGTGCTTCTATAGTCATCACTCGGCACACAGGGTTACCAGTGGAGATGAACTCACCTTCAGACTGTCCGCTGCACTGAGGACACAACACAGAATAGAGGCCACACATGACACCAGGAACACATTCCTAACATCCTTACACACAACCTAGCGAGTATGAGACAACGATGGCTTCTTAAATGAATGCATCATTAGAACTTCTAAACAGAGCAGACCCCTCAGAGGTCAATAGAAGGTGCTAATATTCATTATCCTAGACATGGTCAGTCACTTCATTAACTAGTAATTGTAGGAAAAGGTTTCGTTTTTTACCCATTTGGCCTTCTTCTTCTGCAAAGCTGTCCTTAGATATTCTTAGTAAAGTTCCACTAGTTTCGGTATAAAGACGCGTAAACGGACGCCATGAGAAGTAGATCACTTTATTGGTTGAAGGTTGGAGTACACTCAAGAGAACACGAGTCGTTAAGGCGGAGCTAAAAACCACAAAGAGCGACTAGAGCAGAAACACAAACGGTCATCGGTAACGACTAAACCAACGTAGAACTCCTCCGCAGACTAACGAACGAATAAAAAGGGGCAAAAAAACTAAAGCGGTGATTAAAAAAAAGGGGGGGGGGGGGGGGGGGGGGGGGGGGGGGTCAGGGCTTCTCCAGGTCCTTGACGGACTCCATCTCCCACTTCTCCAGGAAGTCCTGCAGGTTGAGGTTGAAGGTGTCGATGCCCTTGGAGGACAGGTGCACGCCGTCGGGCCGGTACTGCCCCGTGTTGGAGCCGCAGCGGATGTTGTCGTGGGTCAAGCTGGTGCCGCCCAGGTCCAGGATGATGTTGTGCACGCGGCGGTTGACCGTGGTCCTCACCAGGTCCACCTCGTGGTTGTCGGCCGAGTGGCGCCACACGCGGCGGGGCAGGACGTTGGACCAGACCAGCAGGCACCGGGGGAAGATGCTGCGCATGGAGCCCAGGTCCTTCTTGACGGAGGCCAGCAGGTCGGTGGGGCTCTCCGTGCTCAGGTCGTTGCCGCCCAGGTGCATGATGAGCACGTCGGGGTTGGGCCACTTCACCTTGAGCTGGTGCAGCAGCGGCAGCAGCTGGGGCCAGGTCATGCCCTGGGTGCCCTTCCAGTGGATCACCACGTTGCTGGGGTCCATGCCCAGCTGCATGCCCACCTCGGGGGACCGGGCGCGCGCCTCGGCCCAGAACACCAGGGAGTGGCCGCAGATCCACACGCTCTTGGGCTCCCCGCTGGGCTTACCTGGAGAACCAATAGAGTGCAGCCGTTAGTGGACGGCGCTGCATGGAGACGCCTCCTCCTCCATGGGGGGGGGGGGGGGGGGGGGGGTGGACCCTGTGATCCAACACCCAGCAGGGCGCGCAGACAAGTGGCCACCAGGGGGAGCCTTCAACTGATATCTGCTCCGACCTCTTCTTCATTTTGAAGAATTATTTCCCTTTCCTAAAGAAAGACGGCTTGATGGACCGTCGAGGAATAGCTTTTTAATAAAATCAGAAGAAACTTTTGTAAATCCAATTGTTAACGCAAAAAATACATTTGAATTTTATTTGTAAATTGACAAGACGGATTTGGCAATTAGCGATAAATGTTTTACTTTGATTAACTCAATATTTTCTCTTTTGTTATGTCTGGAACCACTGCTCATTCCAGTGTTTCTCTAAAAGCGATAGACCAGTACAAGAGTAAAGTACTCACCTACCTTGCTCTTCTAGACAACATCAGCACATGAACAATTCAAACCGGCAAAAACCACGTCAGTCTCAATAAGAACCAGGTGCCCAGACAGTCTACACGGATAAGCTAGATAAATAAAACATTTCTAAAGGTAAAGCTGTATGAAACTAATCTGTGCTGAACATGAACGTTATTACTGGCTGAATATACAGTTATAATACGACATGAAAATGTCAATAATCTAATAAATACATGTAACGGTTTAAATTCAGTACAATGAGGAGTTCAAATGTCTGCTTTGCAGCCCGCTGTGAGCAGGGCACATAAAGAGAAGAAAGACCTTATTCCCTCCTTCCTTCACTAAACACTTTAACAACAATCACATGGTCACGGATGTCTTGTTAAAGACAAAGAAGCAGACGACATACTTATAGCTGAACGACGCAAGACATCCAGTAGAAAGTAACCAATCCAACGCATTCCTAACTACAGCAAGAACTAGCGGCTGGGATCTGGCTATGTCCCTAGAACTCCTGGTTTCCATTTGTGTCAGTCTGAAAGTGACTCTCCAGAGATTACCTGGACCCGCTCTCTCTGCCGTGTGCCGTGAATGAAGCGAAACGAGCAGCAGGGCCACGCAACTAACCCCATGAGGTCCAGCGGACGGACGGACGGACGGACGCGGGTGTGCTCATGCAGGTTCTGAGACTAAACGGTGACTCTTCAGATGACCACAAGCTAGGAACAATATCAGCACAGCCTACTAGATAGACAGCATACAGCCTCACGAATACAAGACGAGCCAAAGCCAAACATTTTCCGCAGGGCTAAATAGATTAACGTTACAGTTAGCTTGGAACACTAGCGGAGAAAGGCTTTTAGTAACATTACATTTTAGCACTTGTGAAAACCCATGTTTTTACTGAGAAATCGTTTTTTTAGGGCAAGACTGTAGCCATAGACTTACTACATGCATTTCTTCTGTGGGTGAATAAGGGGGCATACATATTATATCTTAAATTTATATAAAAACACACTTTAGAGACTTGGAAAAATGTTACATTGATTTTAAACCTTAAGACTATATACATGCATGTACATGCATGTAAGCTTTATATCACTAATACTCATGTTCCGAATGCAATCGTCTTTTATAGAATTTCTACATTTTATCAATGGGTTGAGGAGGTGCTGCACTGATTTAAAAACACAAACAAGAAGATAAAAGGACTTACCCCCACTGCTTTACTAACACCTGAGGGGACCAGTACTGGCGGATTTGGCTTTAAACGAACTTCACGACATTCACGAACTCTGAGCTAAGTCGCCAGAGGGTCTGGTGACCAACAGGTTCCTTCCAGGGGCAGCACAGACGCTGGTCTACATCTCGACCGAAACACCCCGACGGAAAAACACCGCGACGGAAACACCGCGACCGAAACACAGCGTCAAGAGAACCTGCCGTACGGAGTTAGCTAGCTAGGAGTCCTAATGCATGAAGATCGCAGTAGTAGTAGCTCGTTTACAGACGTCCAATCAAAGCAGTTTACAAACCCGATATTAACATACTTGAGCTAGGGCAGAAAATGGTACAACTTGGGTGCCTCCAAGGGACGTCTACATTATGGAGAACCTTGGAGGATTATGAAGCATTTTTTTTTTACCTTTAGCTTAGTACTGTCGAAATACTGCAGTATACTGCTGCAGTGAAAACATCTAGTCCGTAGAAGTCAGCTGACTAACTCTAACGACAGAGTGTTCAGAGCGGGACGGTGACGCGTTCTTCATCCTAAAGCCTTCTGGACAGGATGAGCTCTGCTAGCTAAACGTAAACAGACCACTGGGACAAACATGACACTTCTGCATCATGTTGAAAATACAAAATGTAAGCCGAACTGTGATTACGAAAGGATTGTTCTAATTACAAGTTACACTATGACTAGCTAAATAAATGATAGATTGTATAACGAAATCTGATACGCAGTATTTGTGAAAAGATGTAATCGTACTCAATCGGTAGGTCTCTTAATATCACATAACTTAATACATTACCGGCAAGACCAATAAGTCTGGATCTAACACGGGTGTGTGAGGGCTGGTCGGATCAGCACACACGCAGTGATAAAGGAAGTCGAGGTACTCAGTGGAGCAGGAGTCTTGGTTCTTCAGGCTGGACCACTACACTAAGGACACGGAGCACTTCCACCGCAGAGCCACCTAAAGGCCAAATCTGGTCTCCGAGATTCTGCTACAGGACCCGATGCAGCTGATTGATAAACTTTATAATCATGTCAGTCATGTAATGACGCCTCCCAAAACAAACTAACTGAAAGAACCTCATACAATTGCTCTGGAAAAAGTCGTTGCTGTGCGGGATGCTTATCTGACAAAACTAGCTGCTTAAATGAAGCTACCTGATTCAAAGAACTTCTTAATCTTAAGATCTTCTTAAGATCAAAACTAATGATCATCCAACTCAAGGCAAAATTAAACATGACACTTAGATCCTGGATGCCCCTAGCTATTGATGTGTATAGATATTTGTCACAGACCAGCATAAACGTTGTAAGTATCCAAGTTATTAACGTAGTGAAAAGTGCTTTTGTTTGCATCCGTGGCCCAGCCGGAGACGTCCAGCTCAAAGCGCGGTCTGTACAACGAGGTGAACAGTGATACCTTGTGAGACCGGGGGATGTCTCCAAACTCCTTGTTTCTTGAGATTCCTAATCTCTTGATAATGCAATTCCCTCTTGTCCTGAATCCGCTGGTTGTACTGGTCCAACTGGAGGAGGAAACACAGCACACGCCTTAGTGAAGACATACTCTGGTTGAGTACCATCATTTGACACCTTTTGCATCACCGTTGAGCTTTCTGAATATGAACTAAAATCTTTGTTTAGAAGTCCCCCCAAATGCCAGACAGCCTCAGTATTATATCATCCTCCGCAATCACAAAACACCTCTGGTCGGTAACAGATTATTTCGACCAATGTTGCGATTTAGTATGCAAAATCATTCTATAGTATGACCACCACAACATTGGAAGCAGTCAACGTATAAACTGCTCTTTCCTTTTGGCCAGGCCGATGTGTTGAGATGAATTGATGCATGAATTGATTTAACATATTTAACTATTGAATTGTAAAATTAAAATAAATATGAATCTTGCTGATCTCCAGTCAGTAACTGTAACTAATCCCTATATATATATTTATATATATATGTTCTATTACATGGCGATGTGGGCAGTGTTGTGCATGAACTAGTTCAAAAGAACTAGTTCATTAGTTCAAAAGAACTAGTTCATTGAACAAGTTCATTTTTCTATGAACTTTGAACTGAACGTAACATATTTTAAACTAAAGAACTTGAACTAGTTCAGATTTTGTGACATTCTGAATTGATGCTTAGGTCCAGATGACATGTTTATTAAATAGAGTTACTGCCTTAGTTGTGATGAATGAAACAGGCGTACAAATAACATCCACAACAACCTGAGATTGTAGTGATGGGCAGCAGGTAATGGAGAGGATTCATATTTCCGTTTTTCTTCGGTTTCTAAAAAAACCTGTTAATGAACTAGTTCAAAACTGAATCGGTGAACTATGAACGTGAATTCATTCATTTTCTTTTGTACGACCTGAACTAGTTCATGTGAAGTGTGAACTTGCACTAACACTGGACGTGGGTCTGGATGTGACGGACGGCTGATGGACCCCATGCGGTCCAGAGTGCGCCCCCCCCCCCCCCCCCCCCCCGCCGGGGGGCCCACTCGGCCCCCCCTTTACCTTCTCCTTCTGCTTGGCCCTGATGTCGTCCTCCGTGCCTCCGGCGATCTGCACGCTGCCGACGGGCCGGTCCGTGGGCAGGCTGAACTGCACCGACTTGGACGGCTTCAGGGACTTCACCGTCTCGATGACCTTCAGGCACCGCGCCACCGTGAGGGCCGAGTTGGGCTCCTGGCCCTCGGCCCCCGGGGTCAGGGCCGGGGTCGTCGACGACGACGACAACGACGACGGGCCGGCGGCCGTGGGGTGGGGGGCCCCCCCCCGGGCCTGGGGGGGCCCGGTCCCGGGGGGGGTGGCGCTCGGCGCCGGGTCCTCCTGACCCAGGAAGGGGAGCGAGGACGAGGCGGAGGAGGAGGAGGAGGAGGTGGTGGGGGGCCCGAAGGTGGGGAACCCCCTGGACGTACTGTGGGGGCGACACGGGAGAGTGTCCGGGGGGGGTCCCGTAGCGACGCGCCGGCGGCGGCGGCGGCGGCGGGGTGGAGGCCGCGCCGGGGAAGGTGGGGCTCTGGGCGGGGGGGCCGAGCGGGGCCCAGCCGTCGGCGGCCTGGTAGGAGGAGCCGGGGGGCTGTGGGGCCGGGGGGCCGGCGGCGGTGGTGGGGGGCCGCGGGGCGGGGTGTATTCATAGGCGCCGCCGCCGCCGCCGCCGCCGATGGTCTTGGTGAGACTCTGCATCTCCTTGGCCCTCTGCAGGGGCCTCCAACTCCTGCTGGTGCCTCCAGCTCCTGCTGGTCCAGGAAGCCCTCGTACTCCCAGCCCCGCGGCCCCGGGGACGGGGAGCGGCGCCACTCCGCTCGCCCCTCGCTCCGGCCGGCCGAGCACCGGCCCGTCTCCCTGTCGGCGGGGGGGAAGCCCTCCCTGGAGAGGGGGGGCCTCTCGGAGGGGGGGCCGCCGGCGTGCCTGGGGCCGTCGCCGGTGGTCAACTTCATGCCGATGGTCCGGAGCAGCGTCTGGATCTTGTCGAAGGGCTGCTGCTCCTCCTCCTCCTCCTCCTCCTCCTCTTCCAGGGGGGTCCGCTCCGAGGAGGAGGCGGCGGCGGCGGCGCTCCGGTAGCGGCCGGGCGCCGGCGGCTCCGAGGCCAGGCCCCCCACGATGCGGGAGAAGCCGCCGCCGCCGTCCTGCAGGGCGCGCTCGTGGGGGAGCAGCCCGTCGTCGTCGGGCGGCCGGTAGCGCTGCTGCTGCTGCTGCTGCTGCGGCGGCGGCGGCGGCTCGCTGGGGGCCCGCTGCTGCTGCTGGTAGGGGGCGGGGGCCCGGAGCGGCGGCGGCGGCCCCGGGGCCCTCTTGTGGGCCTCCAGCCCTTTGTTGAAGATCTCCAGGAGCGGGTTGTAGGACGCGCCGGGGGCCCACTGGGCGGGGCGGCGGGGGGAGGGGGAGGGGCTCCGCGGGGGGGAGTCCACGGGGGACGGCGGTCTGAACTGCGGGGGTTTGAAGGCGGGCGGCGGCTGGGCGGAGGGGGCGGGGTAGGAGCCGGAGGGGAGGGGGCTGCGAGGGGCCGCCGGCGGCTGCAGGGAGGGGGGGGCGGCCTCCGCGGGGGAGGCAGAGCGCCCGCGGTGGTGGTGGTGGTGGTGAGGGTGGGGGTGGGGGTGGGGGGGGGGGGTCCGGGGACCGGGCGCGCTTGGCCGGCGGGGGGGTCGTAGAGCGGGTCGTAGGGCGGCGGGTCGGCGCGGGGCTTGGCGGCGTACGGGTCGGCGTACGGGGCGTAGTCGTAGCGGTCCGGGTACGCGCCGCCGCCGCCGCCGCCGCCGCCGCCGCCGTAGGCCCGCTCCGCGTACGGACGCTCCGCGTACGGACGCTCCCCGTACGGCGGGTCGCCGTGGGGACGGGGGTCGGCGTAGGGACGCTCGGCGTAGGATGCGCGGTCCGCCGCGTAGGCCGCGGCGTCCCTGTAGGGCGCGGCGGTGTCTCCGTAGGGATAGTCGTCGGCATAGCGACGGTCTCTGTAGGGGTCGGCGTGGGCGTGGGCGTGGGCGTGGGGCGGCGGGGGCCGGTATCCTCTCTCGTAGGCGTTGCCGTAGTAACCTCTCTCCGGGTCGCCCGGCGGCGAGCGGTAACTCCGGTACTCCGGGTCTTCCCGGTGGACCGGTTTGTACTCCTTGAGGGGGACGGCGATGCGGCCGTGGTCGTAGTCGATGCACGTCCCCCGCGGGTCTGGGCCCCGGGGGTCTCCTCTGGGGTCTGGGCCTCGGGGGTCTGGACCCCGGGGGTCTCCTCGCGGGTCTGGACCTCGAGGGTCTCCTCCTCGCGGGTCTCCTCCTCGGGGATCGATGTCCCGGTGGTCGCGGTCCACCATGGACTTCCTGTGAGCGATCATCTCGTTCAGCTTCTCCAGTTCCCATTTCTTCCTGGCGAGTTCGTCATCGACCGGCGCGCCTCCTCCTCCTCCTCCTCCGCCGCCGCCGCCGCCACTACTACCGCCCCTCCCCTCCCTCCCGTCCCTCCCCTCCCTCCCCTCCCTCCCACTCCTCCCGTCCCTCCCGTCCCTCCCGTCCCTCTCCTTGCTGTTTTTACTACTCTTATTCCTGCTCCTCTCTCCGCTCCGCTCCCTGCTCCGCTCCCTGCTCCGCTCCCTGCTCCGGGAGCGGGAGCGGCGGCGCTCCGGACGCTCCCGCTCCCGGCTGCCGCTGCGTCTGACGCTGGCGCCGCGGTGCCTCTCGATGAAGCGCCCGTAGTGCGTCCTGGAGGGGCTGCGGCTGCGGCTGCGGGAGCGTCCGCAGCGCCGGCGCCCGGCGGCGTGGTCCCTCCGCCCCCCGCCGCCGCCGCCGCTGCCGCCGCCGCCGCCCCGGACCTCCTTGGAGTCCTGGGAGCGCAGGTTCTTCACCACCGCCTTCAGCTTGTCCGTCTCCGCCTGCTCCTTACTGCGGAGGAGGGGAACCACATGAGCCGGGGGCGCGCTGGGAGACGCGTGGTGAAGCGTTGGGAATGGGAATGACGACGGGGAACGGGAAGTAGGGCTGTACGGTATGGACTAAAATGTATATCACGGTATGTTAATTTTTAAAATTAATTTTTTTAAGGGGTCTCTCTATCTCATAAAAAAAGTTGGCGCACCGCACACGTAGCCTTACCGTGCGCAAAAGCGCCGGTATTCGTAACCCCTTCTTTAAGTTCTACCTTAACATTTCGCGTGTTTCCCGAAACGTTCTTTGCTACGAATCTCTTTCGTACGTCGTTCGTTGGTAAGGTTGGTCTGAAGCGCTCGTAGAACCTTCTTAGCTCTACCGTAGTGATGTTTCAGCTCCTACAGTCTCCGCCACTGTACAGTAACCTTTAGAAATCCCCGGTGCGCATGTTGATTCCAAGTTCGCATCCGTAGCCAATTGAGGCCAAATGAAACGGCATGTTTGAATTAACCTTACCTTCAAAAAATTATTTTATTTATTTTACAATTCAAAAAAACTGTCTTCTAAATTAAGGAAATGATACTGGAAACGAATAAACCATTATAAGCAACGAGTGAACTTAATAAGCTAAATACTTTTTGCAACCACCGCATCTTTCCCTTGACATTTAATTTTCACCTTAAATATGCAACAGATGTAATTAAGGCAACCTGGTCTCACAGGAATGCCCATAAAAGTTTTGAATAAGGGCTGCCTAATATTTGTTTGAATATTATAAATTGTTTTAATATTCGAATAACAAAGTTCGGAGTCAAAGCCCTAGTCCATACACGGGTAAACAGTACCGGCGTTTGTTATCTCGTTCCACCGCTAGCTTTTTTTGTCGTAAGCTTTGGAAAATGCCTGCGGAAGCGATGTCTGAGATGGCAGAGACAGCTTCACGCTACCAGCGTCCGTCTCGTACCACGGTGTGGAAGGAGAGCTTGTGAAGGGACGCAGGCGCGCTTGCGCAATAGCAGCCTGCCTGAGAAGGCAGTATCGCTGTCAAATCGGTCCCTGGGAAAAGTAACGTTGCGCTGAATTGAAAAAGGAACTACGTTTCTTTAGTCGCTAGTATTTTCCCATATATACACCATATCTTCAGTAGTTACGTGTAACGTGACTTTTTACATGAACAGGTAGTTACCTAACGCGTTACACACAACGCCGTCTACCGGTCACACACCGGTGTCACGGTGTCAAAGTCCATACCGTAGCGCAAGTTCACACCGGCGTACTTTCTATACCGTTTATACCGCACACCCCTAATGGGGAGGTCAACGGAGTGAGACTCACCCCGTGACGGACTCACCCTTTGTCGTCAACACTCTTTGTGTCTTTGGAGATCTTGATGGTCATCTGAAAACAGGGACATAGGAGAGGAGAGAGGGTGAGACACATGGTTGTGTGTGTGTGTGTGTGTGTGTGTGTGTGTGTGTGTGTGTGTGTGTGTGTGTGTGTGTGTGTGTGTGTGTGTGTGTGTGTGTGTGTGTGTGTGTGTGTGTGTGTGTGTGTACCTTGCCCTTGGCCGGGCCGGCGCCCACGGCGCTCAGCTTGCGGACGGGGAGGAAGACGTTCTCCATGAAGCGGGTGATCCGGATGGCCTGGTGGCCGCCCTCCGCCGTCTCATGCTGAGAGGAGGAGAGGGTCAACCAACACAAGGACAAGGACATCACAAGGACCCAGTGGAACAGAGTAGAAGAGAGTGGAACCCAGTGGAACAGAGTAGAACCCAGTGGAACAGAGTAGAACCCAGTGGAACAGAGTAGAACCCAGTGGAACAGAGTAGAACCCAGTGGAACAGTAGAACAGAGTAGAACAGAGTAGAACCCAGTGGAACAGAGTAGAACCCAGTGGAACAGAGTAGAACCCAGTGGAACAGTAGAACAGAGTAGAACAGAGTAGAACCCAGTGGAACAGAGTAGAACCCAGTGGAACAGTAGAACAGAGTAGAACCCAGTAGAACCCAGTGGAACAGAGTAGAAGAGAGTGGAAGACAGTAGAACAGAGTGGAACAGTAGAACAGAGTGGAACAGTAGAACAGAGTAGAGTCCGTGGCAGGACAGTGAACTCACCGGCACCACGCTGAACTCCACCTTCTCGTTCAGCTGGAGCTTCTTCTGCTTGACGATGATGACCTCCGACATGCGGAAGAACAGCTGGGGGTTCTGGGAGCACTTGATGAGCCCCGACGCGTCCGAGAACTCGATCACGATGCCCTGTCCCGACACACAACGGATCCTATCACCACAGCCCCCCACAGCAGGGCCCCGACCCCAGCAGGGCCCCACAGCAGGGCCCCGACCCCAGCAGGGCCCCACAGCAGGGCCCCGACCGCAGCAGGGCCCCACAGCAGGGCCCCGACCCCAGCAGGGCCCCACAGCAGGGCCCCGACCGCAGCAGCGCCCCACAGCAGGGCCCCGACCGCAGCAGGGCCCCGACCCCAGGGCCCCGCAGAGAGGGTCAGGAGGTCCTTTGTTCCCGACTCTTTAATGAGAGCTGTTGACTGTATCTGATGTGGTGGTGATAACAGCGATACCGATGTTCTTGAGTTGATATTTGGAGCCGGTGCTGCTTTTGCTCAATTACAATTTACATACACATATATATTTATCATAGAAATGACACAATGAAGATAACTAATGTTACAAGTCTCAGTTTAAAAAAGGTTTAAAATCACGGCGGGAAAATAATAATAACAAAATTTTTAAAAGGCCGGAAAAAAAATCGGCCGATGACGAAACACGTAAAAAACTTAAAAAATGTAAACATCGACCGACAATATGGGCCGATCACTGGTGTCTGGTGTCCTGTTGATGGTGTTGATGGTGTTGTGTGTAGTGGCAAAATAATTTCCCCCTTGGGGATTATTAAAGTGCGTGCAATCAATCAATCAATCAATCAATCACCAATCAATCAATCAATCAATCACCAATCAACCAATCAATGAACCAATCAGAACCAGGAGGGCGCCTCACGTGTCGCCGCTGCTCCGTGGACTCCTGGAAGGAGTCGGGGAGGATCTCCACGTAGGTGGCCCGCTCCTCCCGGCTCTCCCGCTGCGTGGCGATGTTGAAGCGCACCTGAGAGACGAGACGGGCGGCGTGAGGACGGGCCACAGGTCACAGGTCAAAGGTCACAGGCTACAGGTCACAGGTCAAAGGTCACAGGCTACAGGTCAAAGGTCACAGGCCACAGGTCACAGGTGGGTGATGGGGGGGGCCCTGCGCTTGGCAGTTGGTCAGACAGTTGTTACTGGACCCCCCCAATGACCGGACTGGACCCCCCCCCCCAATGCCCGGACTGGACCCCCCCCCCCCAATGCCCGGACTGGACCCCCCCCCCCCAATGCCCGGACTGGACCCCCCCCCCCAATGACCGGACTGGACCCCCCCAATGACCGGACTGGACCCCCACCCCCCCCAATGCCCGGACTGGACCCCCCCAATGACCGGACTGGACCCCCCCAATGACCGGACTGGACCCCCACCCCCCCCAATGCCCGGACTGGACCCCCCCAATGACCGGACTGGACCCCCCCCCCCCAATGCCCGGACTGGACCCCCCCCCCCAATGCCCGGACTGGACCCCCCCCCCAATGACCGGACTGGACCCCCCCCCCCCCCCAATGCCCGGACTGAACCCCCCCCCGCAATGCCCGGACTGGACCCCCCCACCGCAATGCCCGGACTGGACCCCCCCCCCCCCCAATGCCCGGACTGGACCTGCCCAGCGAGCGGAGCGGGGCCTCACCTTGTCTCCGACCATCATGGTGGCGCTGGTGATGACGTCTCGGGGGTCAAAGTGCAGCATCTTCTGCTCCCCGGAGACGGTCATCACCAGACGGCCGCGGTCCGGCCGCTCCTCCTTCTCCTTCCCGCCGGCCGGCTGCCCGTCCGCCTGCTGCTCCTCCTTCACCTCCACCTTCACCTCCACCTTCACCGGGACCACGCCCACTTCCTGTTTGACCTGGACGCCTTCCTGTTTGACCTCGGCCTCGTCCTTCTGATCTGCGCCCGGCGCCGACGCATCCTCCTCCTCCTCCTCCTCCTTCTTCTTCTTCTCCTCTTTGTTACCGTTCTGCAGACGGGGGGGTTGGCGTTAAACGACCGGTCGGACCGGGACCGCCGTCCCACAATGCAGTGCACCTCAGTGAGGCTAGGGCTGATGATGGGCCCCCGTCAACGCAAGGGGCCGACGGCCCCCCCTCCCGTCCTCACGGACCCTCCTCGCGTCCACGTGCCTGACCTCCCAAACATTGTAACCTCAGCAGCAAGGGGCTGTGATTGGTCCGCTCACTAAAACTAAAACCCGACGCAGAACCAAAACAGGCTCACGACTGCGTCTGTGCGGTCCTTGCGTTGCGTCGACGTGGAAACACAATCAGCCCTTCAGAGGTGACGTCCGGTAGCCTGGCTGTTACTAGGGATGTGAATAACTTTTCATGGTCGAATAATCAGTGGGCGGTATGAACGAATAATCGATTATTCGATGTGTGCCGACATTCACAAAGGCAGCCATGGATCATCGGCAAGAAATCACTTAATATCTTAAACGCAAAAAAACTAACTTTAACAGTGATCAGTGTTTGTGTTGTATGCATGTATATTAATATTTATGCTTGTGTATATTGTTTTTCTGTACATGATTAATAATAATAAAAAAAACTAATAGTGCTACAGAACCAACATTAGTTCCGTCCGTTAATTCTTGTTTATTTGAAAAAAAATTGGGAATTTTTTTTTTTTTTTTTGGGAAAAAATGTTAACGGTCCAAATGTTAAAAATCGGCTTTGACCCTCAGGAACGAATAATCAAATAATCAGACCCATCCCTAGTTGTTACCAGACCCAGCTCCAGCCTAGACTGAGCTGGGTCTGGGGAGGCTGCTGTCATGGTCTCCAGCACCAGAGGCGTGATCAACAAGTTAAATGGACTCTGTACGCAACTGGCCGCTTGCCGTCGCTTCCCTGTCGTCATTGTGTTAAACCAGCCAATAGCGCGCCGGGGGGGGGGGAAAGCCAGCTTGGTGATTGGCTCCCGCAAAAAAACGTATCGAAACTAGAAAGGACTGTATTGCCTCCTCTCCGGACACGTTCTGCACGGCGAACTCAAATCGCCGGCAGAACGGGCGGGGCCACCCAGTCTGGGGCGTCAAGGGGCAGTGGCTCTCAAATGGTGGCGCGCGTACCCCTAGGGGCGCTTTGGACTACTGCAGGGGGTACGATTCATTTTGTATTTAATATAAAGCAAACATTCTTAAAAAAACGTTTGCGAACCCCCTGGGTCTAGGGGATGCCTGCGCTGCGTCAGACCAGGTCACGTTACTGGTCACATCAGCAGCTTATGGTTCAGACCCCCAACACCTCAGTGACGGACCACCTCCCCAAACCTGACGACGCCACTGTCCACGGGTGGGCTGGGCAGCAGGCACCTCCTCTGAGTGGGTGTGTGTTGAGGTGTGTTGAGGTGTGTAGGTGTGTACCCCCACACCCCTACACACCCGACTGGTTAACTGTACTTATTCAACTCTAGTTTTGCAGCCCACTTTGAAGGACAACGAAGACACAGAGCCCCAGCCAGTAGAGTTGTTCCGATACGCCCTAAAAAAAAAAAAAAAAAATAAAAGCGGTCGGGTATCGGCGAGTGGGCGGGTCTACGGGGCCGATCCCATCCCATCACATCACATGCTCCAGCTCCTTCATCGCACACAGGCGGAGAACGCCACAGACACCAGGGGTTTTTGGTGTGTTGCGTTCGTTGCTACGGTTACGGCATAAGGTGTGGGAGGTGGTGAGGTGGGAGGTGGGAGGTGGGCGGGGCCAACCAACCTTCTGGTCGTCTGGGTCCTCCTTGGCGCCGTCGCCCTTGCTGATCTGGTAGACCTGAGGGCTCCTGAGACGGTCTTCAGCACGGTGCCCTGGAAGCGCTCCTTGCTGATGTCGTCGAAGGTTTTGGGGTCGGTGGTCCTGAAGCCCAGCGGGGTCCACTGGAGGAGGAGGAACACACACACATACACAGCTCACACACTGGTAGCATCAACGCCCTCTGACACACACACACACACACACACACACACAACACACACCACACACACACACACACACACACACACACACACACACACACACACACACACACACACACACACACACACACACACACACACACACACACACAGCGCTCACACACTGGTAGCTGTGCTGTGATTGGTTGGAGTGTTACAGACTGTGCTGTGATTGGTTGGAGTGTTACAGACTGTGTTGTGATTGGTTGGAGTGTTACAGACCGTGTTGTGATTGGTTGGGAGTGTTACAGACCGTGTTGTGATTGGTTGGAGTGTTACAGACTGTGCTGTGATTGGTTGGAGTGTAACAGACCGTGTTGTGATTGGTTGGAGTGTAACAGACTGTGTTGTGATTGGTTGGAGTGTAACAGACTGTGTTGTGATTGGTTGGAGTGTATGCGAGCTAGCTGAAACGTCACAATACCTTCACTGGTTTGATTGTTTGAGGCTGAAGTTTAACCATTGAGCGTGGACGCCCAGCTGCTGGTACGAGGTCGCGTGGGACCAGTGAACGTTCCGTCTCTCTCACCTTGACCTGGGCGGCTGCCAGCGCCGCAGCCACCTCCTTCCTCTTCTCAAAGTCTCTGGACTTCTCCTCCTCCTCCACCTCCTTCCTCCTCCTCTCCTCCTCCGCCCTCTTCCTCCGCTCCTCCTCCTCTCGTTTCTTCTGCTCGTCCAGGATCTTGTCTCCCGGTGGGCCCAGCCTCCTCAGACGGACCCCCCTGGAGGCCTCGTTCACCTGCACACAGGCCACGCCTCCTCAATACACAGGCCACGCCTCCTCAGTACACAGGCCACGCCTCCTATACACAGGCCACGCCTCCTATACACAGGCCACGCCTCCTATACACAGGCCACGCCTCCTATACACAGGCCACGCCTCTTCAGGACACAGGCCACGCCTCTTCAGGACACAGGACACGCCTCTTCAGGACACAGGACACGCCTCTTCAGGACACAGGCCACGCCTCTTCAGGACACAGGCCACGCCTCTTCAGGACACAGGCCACGCCTCTTCAGGACACAGGCCACGCCTCTTCAGGACACAGGCCACGCCTCCTCATGACACAGGCCACGCCTCCTCAGTACACAGGCCACGCCTCCTCAGGACACAGGACACGCCTCCTCATGACACAGGCCACGCCTCCTCATGACACAGGCCACGCCTCCTCAATACACAGGCCACGCCTCCTCACCACACAGGCCACGCCTCCTCAATACACAGGCCACGCCTCCTCATCACATGGGCCACGCCTCCTCATGACACGGGCCACGCCTCCTCAGGACACGGGCCACGCCTCCTCAGGACACGGGCCACGCCTCCTCAGGACACGGGCCACGCCTCCTCAGGACACGGGCCACGCCTCCTCAGTATACAGGCCACGCCTCCTCATGACACAGGCCACGCCTCCTCATCACACAGGCCACGCCTCCTCAATACACAGGCCACGCCTCCTCATGACAGACCACGCCTCCTCAATACACAGGCCACGCCTTCTCAGGCCACAAGACACGCCTCCTCAGGCCACAAGACACGCCTCCTCATGACACAGGCCACGCCTCCTCATCACACAGGCCACACCTCCTCAGGACACAGGCCACGCCTCCTCTATACACAGGCCACGCCTCCTCATCACACGGGCCACGCCTCCTCTATACACAGGCCACGCCTCCTCATCACACAGGCCACGCCTACTCAGGACACAAGACACGCCTCCTCAGTACACCTGGAGAACATCTGGATACACCTGGGGAACACCTGGGGAACACCTGGAGAACACCTGGATCCAGGTGACGGACCAGGCGTTGAGGAGGGGGCCCTACCGTGGTCACGGTGAACTCCACCTCCTGGCCCACGTCCTCGGGGCCCAGCTCGTGGTCGCTGAAGGTGTCGTCCACGTGGAAGGGCAGCCCCTCGTAGTCCTCCGAGCAGATGTCTCCGGTGCGGCCGGAGACGCTGCGGACCTGGCCCTGAGGGACACACACGGGGTGGGGGGGGGGGTGGGGGGGAGCGATTAATCGCCCATCGATTAATCGCTGGGCGATTAATCGAATTTTGAACGCGATTTCGATTTCAGAGTGAAACGATCACCAAACTAATATAATCGAGTTGAAACTATTTAAAAAAAATAAATAAAAATGTTGTTGTTTTTTTTATAGAAATTGCAGAACAGCTGGATTCATATCTGGACTTTATTTTCTATTTGACCATTTTGTGTATATTTTTTAAGGGGAAATTTCAAAGTTCTCATTTACACTTAATCGAGCAGCCCTAGCAGAGCTCACCCTACGCCTGCTCTACCTGACCAGACCTACACCTGCTCTACCTGACCAGGCCTACACCTGCTCTACCTGACCAGGCCTACACCTGCTCTACCTGACCAGGCCTACTCCTGCTCTACCTGACCAGGCCTACGCCTGCTCTACCTGACCAGGCCTACGCCTGCTCTACCTGACCAGGCCTATGCCTGCTCTACCTGACCAGACCTACACCTGCTCTACCTGACCAGACCTACACCTGCTCTACCTGACCAGGCCTACACCTGCTCTACCTGACCAGGCCTAGACCTGCTCTACCTGACCAGACCTACGCCTGCTCTACCTGACCAGACCTACACCTGCTCTACCTGACCAGGCCTAGACCTGCTCTACCTGACCAGACCTACGCCTGCTCTACCTGACCAGACCTAGACCTGCTCTACCTGACCAGGCCTACGCCTGCTCTACCTGACCAGACCTAGACCTGCTCTACCTGACCAGGCCTACACCTGCTCTACCTGACCAGGCCTCCCACAGACAGCCAGAGAGAGAGCCATGGAGAGGTATCTACAGTGGAGGAAATAATGACTTCACCCCTCACTGATTTTGTAAGTTTGACCACTGACAAAGAAATGTCTCTCATTTTAACGTTTGTTTTAACAGTGAGAGACAGAATATCAAAAAGAAAATCACATTTAAAAAAGATATATGAATTGATTTGCATCTCATGGAGTGAGATAAGTATTTCATCCCCCATCGACCATAAAGGATTCTGGCTCCCGCAGATTAGTCCTTTCGCTTTAAAAGAAAGTACTCCTGATCTGAACTCGTTGCCTGTGTAAAACACACCTGTCCACACCTCAAAGCACTGTTGGGAATTTGTGAGAAGTTCTCCTGTGTTTCAGGAACCCAGGAGAACGTCTCTGAGCGCGGTTCTCCTCAGAGCGGTTCTCCTCCTCAGAGCGGTTCTCCTCCAGAGGGTGCTCACCTTCTCCCTGGTCTCCTTGGTGCAGCAGAAGGTGAAGGTGACCTCCAGAGGGGGCTCACCTTCTCCCTGGTCTCCTTGGTGCAGCAGAAGGTGAAGGTGACCTCCAGAGGGGGCTCACCTTCTCCCTGGTCTCCTTGGTGTAGCAGAAGGTGACCTCCAGAGGGGGCTCACCTTCTCCCTGGTCTCCTTGGTGTAGCAGAAGGTGAAGGTGACCTCCAGAGGGGGCTCACCTTCTCCCTGGTCTCCTTGGTGTAGCAGAAGGTGAAGGTGACCTCCAGAGGGGGCTCACCTTCTCCCTGGTCTCCTTGGTGTAGCAGAAGGTGACCTCCAGAGGGGGCTCACCTTCTCCCTGGTCTCCTTGGTGTAGCAGAAGGTGAAGGTGACCTCCAGAGGGGGCTCACCTTCTCCCTGGTCTCCTTGGTGCAGCAGAAGGTGAAGGTGACCTCCAGAGGGGGCTCACCTTCTCCCTGGTCTCCTTGGTGCAGCAGAAGGTGAAGGTGACCTCCAGAGGGGGCTCACCTTCTCCCTGGTCTCCTTGGTGCAGCAGAAGGTGAAGGTGACCTCCAGAGGGGGCTCACCTTCTCCCTGGTCTCCTTGGTGCAGCAGAAGGTGAAGGTGACCTCCAGAGGGGGCTCACCTTCTCCCTGGTCTCCTTGGTGTAGCAGAAGGTGAAGGGGACCTTGGGCCGGATGCCGGCGGCGCGGCGCCTGCGGCTGCGCGGGTCGACCAGCAGCTGGAGGAGCACCTGGTCGTCCTTCAGCAGCGTCACGGCGCAGTCCCGCGCGTCGAACGTCACGTTGGTCTTGATCGGCCCGATGTTGGCGAAGATCTGGCCCGGGTAGCCCGGGACAGTGCCCTGGAAGAGACACACACACACACACACAGGTTACACACTATAACACACACAGGTTACACACACACACAGACTGGTTACACACTATAACACACACAGGTTACACACACACACACACACACACAGACTGGTTACACACTATAACACACACAGGTTACACACACACACACACACACACAGACTGGTTACACACTATAACACACATACACACAGGTTACACACACACACAGACTGGTTACACACTATAACACACACAGGTTACACACACACACACACACACAGACTGGTTACACACTATAACACACATACACACAGGTTACACACTATAACACACACAGGTTACACACTATAACACACACAGGTTACACACACACAGACTGGTTACACACTATAACACACATACACACAGGTTAAACACTATAACACACACACACACACGTTACACACTACCACACACACACACGTTACATACACACACTACAACACACACAGGTTACACACACACACACACACACGATACACACTACCACACACACACACGTTACATACACACACTACAACACACACACAGGTTACACACACACACACACACACACACTACAACAACACACACACACACACTACAACAACACACACACACTACAACAACACACACGTTACACACTACCACACACACAACACACACACACACACACTACAACAATTCACACACACTACAACAACACACACACAGGTTACACACACAGGTTACACACTATAACACACACACACACACACACACACACACAGGTCAGGAGGGTCAGAGGTCAGAGGAGTGGGGGGGGTCCTCACGGAGGGGGGGGTGATGGTCTGGCTGACCACGCCCTCGTACAGCTCGTTGTCCAGCTGGCCGTTGGGCCCCAGCGCGGCGGCGGCGGGGCGGAGGGGGGGGCGGGCGCCCAGGGGGGGGGGCAGGGGAGGGGGGGAGGTGCAGAGGGTGAGGAGGAGGGGCTCCTTCACGCGGCGGATCCTGATGGCCCGCTGGACTCCCCGCACCTGTCGACCAATCACAACCCCCCCCAACAGGTCAACAGGAAGCGACGACGTGAACACAGGAAGGTCAGTCACATGCATCCCTGGAGAAATAAGAGCTTCAGAATAAAAGTCCCCCCCAAAAAAAATCATAGTCACGATTATTTTGGTCAATATTGAAATCTCGATTATTCAAACGATTATTTTTGAGTTTGAAAACATTGACGCATTTATTCATAATTTCTCTCCAAAAAAAAAAACACTTTGTAAATGAGAACTTTGAAATTTCCCCTTAAAAAATATACACAAAATGGTCAAATAGAAAATAAAGTCCAGATATGAATCCAGCTGTTCTGCAATTTCTATATTAAAAAAAAAATCGTTTTAAATCGTTTCAACTCTTGTATTATATTAGTTTGGTGATCGTTTCACTCTGAAATCGAAATCGCGATCATCAAATTCGATTAATCGCCCAGCCCTAGCAAGAAGCTAAAGCTCAGTTTTCAGGACAACGAGGGGAGCCAGACGAAAGCCTTCATTCAACGAGGCTTCGTTTTAACTCAGTGACTGGGATCGGTTAGTCCAGTCCGCTGGTAAAGGGCCCGCACCGTACCACCAGCTGTTGAGTGTGACGACCAGTACAAGCCGTTAAAGCCGTCGTTTCCTGTGCCTTGGTGACATCACAGGTGGGCGTGTCCCCCTAGGTGTATGACGGCCGGTAGACCGACCTGTCCAGCGCACGTCTCGACGGACACGCCCACCTGTGATGTCACTAAGGCGCAGGGAAGGGGCTTCACTGGTGAACCACACCCACACCTGGTGGAGTTAAGAGGAGCCCTTTAGCAGCAGAGGATTCTGGGAAACCACACGCTGCTCCTCCTCCTCCTCCTCCTCCTCCTCCTGCTCCTCCTGCTCCTCCTGCTCCTCCTCCTCCTGCTCCTCCTCCTGCTCCTCCTCACCGTGTGGAGGGTGAACTCCACCTCCTCCTTGACGTCCTCGGCGGTGAAGTCCACGTCGCTCAGGTTCTCCTTCAGGTCGAAGGGCAGCTCGCCCAGCGCCTCCGCCGTGATCAGCCCCGCCGAGCCCGCCATGCTGCTGATGACGCCCTGAGGGGGCAAGGGTCAAGGGTCAGGGGTCAGAGCTCTGAGCAGCAGGGGGGTCAAGGGTCAAGGTCAGAGCTCTGAGCAGTAGGGGTCAAGGGTCAACCGTCAAAGCCAGCACCTTAGTGAAAACACAAAGCACACAACGTCCAGTCTCCCTGTCGTCTCACACACACACACACACACACACACACACACACACCGTGCGGCGGAGCTCCTTGGTGTGCTGGTAGGTGAGGGGGACCTGCAGCCGGAGGTTGGTGGCCCTCCTCTTGTCCGTCACCAGGTCCGTCAGCAGGTTGAACAGCACCTGGTCGTCCTTCAGCAGCGTCACCGCGCAGTCCCGCCGCTCGTACGCCAGGTTGGTGCGCAGGTGGCCCAGCGTGGTGTACACCTGGCCCGGGTACAGCTTCTCCCCGGGCTGAGGGGTCAAAGGTCAGAGGTCAGGGGTCAGAGGGGTGTACACCTGGCCCGGGTACAGCTTCTCCCCGGGCTGAGGGGTCAGAGGTCAGGGGTCAGAGGGGTCAGAGGTCAGGGGTCAGGGGTCAGAGGGGTGTACACCTGGCCCGGGTACAGCTTCTCCCCCGGCTGAGGGGTCAGAGGTCAGGGGTCAGAGGTCAGGGGTCAGAGGTCAGGGGTCAGAGGGGTGTACACCTGGCCCGGGTACAGCTTCTCCCCCGGCTGAGGGGTCAGAGGTCAGGGGTCAGAGGTCAGAGGGGTGTACACCTGGCCCGGGTACAGCTTCTCCCCCGGCTGAGGGGTCAGAGGTCAGGGGTCAGAGGTCAGAGGGGTGTACACCTGGCCCGGGTACAGCTTCTCCCCGGGCTGAGGGGTCAGAGGTCAGGGGTCAGGGGTCAGAGGTCAGAGGGGTCAGAGGGGGCTACACCTGGCCCGGGTACAGCTTCTCCCCGGGCTGAGGGGTCAGAGGTCAGGGGTCAGAGGTCAGGGGTCAGGGGTCAGAGGGGTGTACACCTGGCCCGGGTACAGCTTCTCCCCGGGCTGAGGGGTCAAAGGTCAGGGGTCAGAGGTCAGGGGTCAGGGGTCAGCGTGGTGTACACCTGACCTCTGACCTCTGGCCCGGGTACAGCTTCTCCCCCGGCTGAGGGGTCAGAGGTCAGGGGTCAGAGGGGTCAGAGGGGCTACACCTGGCCCGGGTACAGCTTCTCCCCGGGCTGAGGGGTCAGAGGTCAGGGGTCAGAGGGGTCAGAGGGGGCTACACCTGGCCCGGGTATAGCTTCTCCCCGGGCTGAGGGGTCAGAGGTCAGGGGTCAGGGGTCAGAGGGGTCAGAGGGGGCTACACCTGGCCCGGGTATAGCTTCTCCCCGGGCTGAGAGGTCAGGGGTCAGCGTGGTGTACACCTGACCCCTGACCTCTGGCCCGGGTACAGCTTCTCCCCGGGCTGGACGTCGACACCCTCACACCTGGAGAGACCCCCCCCCCCGTCCCCCCCTCCTCCACCAAGTCTTACTTCAGCCAATCCCGACCCGGGTGAGGTGTGAGGCGGGGCTCACCTGGGGCTCCTGGATTGGCTGGCTGACCACGGCCTCGTAGATCTCCATGCTGACGTTCTCCGTGCCGCCCGGGGCCACCTTCACGTCCGTGGCCACCTGGCTGTTCTGTAACGGCAGCGGAACCACGGCGTTATCACACCACATCGGGGTTTTTTTTAACGTGCAGCAGTATCGGACGATTTCATTTTTTTCCCCCGGCGTGATTTACAGACGGTTCAATAAATGTTCCTTTTTTTTAAACTGAGTCTTGTAACATTAGTTATCATCGTTGTGTCATTCTTATGACGTCAACTGAGGAGCAGAACCGGCTCCAGAAGATCAGTCTCGGCCATCGGCCCTTTACCGACCCCAGGGGGGGAGGGAGGGGGGGGGGATACACCGCCCAGCGGGTGAGGACCCTTTACGGCCAGGGGGGGGGGGGAAGAGGGGGAGGGGGGGGGGAGAGAGACCCACCTTCTCCTTGAGCGCGGTGAAGTGAACTCTGACCCCTGGCGTCAGGGCCTTGGCGTTTCCGAAGTAGGCTTTGAACTGGAAGGAGAACTTCTCCAGGTCCTCCCTCTCGATGTAGCCGAACGTGGGCTGGGGGGGGGGGGGGAGAACCACGAGGGGGAACGCGTTACACAAACAGAACCACGAGGGGAAACGCGTTACACAAACAGAACCACGAGGGGGAACGCGTTACACAAACAGAACCACGAGGGGGAACGCGTTACAGAAACAAAAGGGTCTCAAAAGGGTTCAGCGTATACGCAGCGTGGACGGACGGGAGACTCACCCCGATGAAAGAGATGATGCCAGTGGAGCGTCCAGCTGGAGGTCTGAGAGAGAGAGAGAGAGAGAGAGAGAGAGAGAGAGAGAGAGAGAGAGAGAGAGAGAGAGAGAGAGAGAGAGGTCAGTACTACACCGGCCCAACCACAGGCCGTCTGAAACGTTTGTGGAGAAGAGGACGAGTTCGGGAACAAATGTGTTCCGTGTGATGGAAGCTTCTGGAACCGCGCGGCCGCTGTCTGGACCGATTCAACAAGCAACGTCTGAGGGCGCCACTCTGATTGGTTGTGTGCTGACTCTGATAACGCTGATCGGCTGGTTGTATGTTGCTAGCACACAACCAGCGGACCAGCGCGGTGTGGGGGGGGGGAGGGACGGACCAGCGCGGTGTGGGGGGGGGAGGGACGGACCAGCGCCGCCAGACGGGCCGCAGCAGAGCGCCCGGGCTGCTGGGAGGTCGGCAGCGGTCGTCACGGTGACAGCTCTCCTGCCGAGCGGTTCAGACAAGAGGCGGCGGAGCGGCAGGACGAGGCGGCCGGCCGCCGGTCTGGGCGGGGTGGGGGGGGGGCCCTTTAAAGGACCACACAGCCAGGGGCCGCCCCAAGGACCAGACCGCTGCGGAGCGGTGGCGGCTCGCTCACCAACGAATCAGTTTGAACCAACGACTCTTTAACACGAACCGACCGACCCCCGATTCCCCGTTTCAGTTCGTCGTCGTTCGTCGTCGTTCGTTCTCCGAGACTCGACTCCCAGCTCCGCCCCTGACTAGTCGCTGAGTCGCCGTTCGTTCGCTGGCTGTGTCTAGCGGTGAAGACTCGAGGACTGAGACGTCATGAGAGACCAGACGGGCAACAACATCCTCAGTGTTTCCCACACATAGGCCAATGTGTGGCGCTGCGCCACACATTGAACAACGAGCGCCACAAATTGATTCCGCTTTTCTTATTTATTTTTACTTGAACGCGATTTTTAAATGTACCGTAATACTGCTTATAACGTAAGCATTATAAGCAGTGGCGGTTTTAGGCACGGGCGAAAAACGAGACACCCCCCCCGTCAACAACTCCGCCAGCCGGTAATCGCGCCTCCCCCCCCCCCCCCCCCCCGCCGGCAACAAATCCGCCACACATTGCTACCTGGTCTGTGGGAAACACTGATCCTGATTCTAACATGAAGCGCTCCTCAGCTGAAAGGAACTTAGTTAATGTTGTGTTGATTGATGAGCGTTTGCACCGTCGCACGACCGTGATTCGTTTGAGAACGAGAACGAGGGAGGAGCCGAGTCTGACCGACTCAGTGACTGAGAACAGTGATTCACCACTACCAGAAATGCGAACGAACGAACGAACGAATGAACGACTCTTCTTGGCGAACCGACCGACGCGAACTGATTCATTCAAACGAATCATGAACTAAACACCACTACTGCGGAGAGAGAGGCAGAAGCACTTCCTGAAGGAACAACAAAGCCGATTAAAGAACACTTACTTCTCAAACGTCCTCTTTCCCAGAAGGCCGAGCGGCGTGGCCTTGCGCTCCGGCTCGGGGGGCCCCGCCGGCTTTGCGGGGGCCACCGCCGCCGCCGCCGGGGCCACAGGGGGCGGAGCCGCGGCGGGGGGCGGGGCCGTGGAAGAGGGCGGGGGGAGCTCGGTGGGGGGGACTGAAATCAAAGCCTTCAGCTGGAAGAACGAGAAGAGACCGCTTTAAACACACAGCCTCCGTCACCCTGTCACTGCTCCATCATCCTCTCACTCCTCCATCACCCTCTCACTCCTCCGTCCTCCTCTCACTCCTCCATCACCCTCTCACTCCTCCGTCCTCCTCTCACTCCTCCAACATCCTCTCACTCCTCCGTCCTCCTTTCACTGCTCCGTCACCCTCTCACTGCTCCGTCATCCTCTCACTGCTCCATCATCCTTTCACTCCTCCATTCTGTCCCTTCATCATCCTGTCACTTCCCATCATCCCTCCATCACCCTGTCACTCCATCATCCTCTCACTCCTCCATCATCCTCTCACTCCTCCATTCTGTCCCTCCATCCTCCTGTCACTCCTCCATCATCCCTCCATTCACTCTCCGTGGTGTAAACAATGGTCTCCACATCGCGGAGCCCCCGTCATGGGGCTCTCTTCCACCTGGTCTCTGAACCACCTGGTCTCTGAACCACCTGGTCTCTGAACCAGGGGGTCGACCCTATGAGCTCGCTCCCACCCACCCGCTCGCCCCCCCGGCCCCCGGAGGACTCACCCACTGAGGCTGCTCTGGAGCGGGGTTCACCATCGGCTGCTGAAACAAAACACATCAACACACCTCATCAGATCAACGAGTCTGACCGGCGGCTGTAGAACTTGTTTCTATTTGTTTCTATGAGCGTCTTACCTCCGCCGCCCAGCCGGGGGGGGGGAACGACACGGGGAACGCGGCCTGCGGGGGGGCCTCCACGGGCGGCGGCGGAGGCGCGAAGCCCTGCAGCCCCGGAGGAGGCGGAGGGGGCCGGTAGGGGTCCGGGCTGGGCGGCCGGTAGTACAGCTCCGGAGCGGGGGGGCCGCCGGGGCCCCAGCCGCCCGGGGGAGGCGGGCCCCAGCCGCCCGGCGGAGGAGCCCCCCACTCGGGGGCCGGGGGTCCCGCCGGGCCCCACGGCTCAGGCCCCCAACCCGGGTGTCCCCATCCGTGGGGGTGGGGGTGAGGCCCCCAAGGGCCGGGAGGGGGACCCCACTCGGGGGGTCCTCCTCGGGGGCCCCAGTCCATGTGCGGCTGGGGGGGCCCCCTGGGAGCCCATTCGTCGGGCGGCGGGCCGTAGGGGCCCCACTCTCCGGGCGGCGGGGGGGGCAGTCCGTACCGCTGCCCGTCGTCCGGGGGCCCGCGGGGGGGTCCGCGGTTCATCGTCTCCTCCTCCTCGAGCCTCGGGGACAACAGGGCGGCTCTCGTGACGCTAGCCCCGCATGCTACCTAGCCCCGCTGGTGAGCTTCCGCCTCGGAACACACGCGCTGAGCACCGGGGAGCACCGGGGGGGGGGGGGGGTCCGCGTACCGACCGAGGCTACGGGCGTCTTGTGCAGCGGGGGGGGGGGACTCACTTCATAACGCGGAGCTGGTTCAACTCGTTCGGTCGCTAGCAGAGAGAAGGTAACTTCTTCCACAGAGAAGCGGAGCTAGCGTGACGTCGCCGCCGCCGACTGGGTTTTTCAAAATAAAACGTCCTCGGAAGACGCGTCGACAGCACCCCCTGCAGGCCGTTCTGTGAACCGCCTGCTCCCGGACACACACACGGGGGGATGAGACCGAATACACACACGATCACCGACAGTATTATTCATAGACATCTTATTAAGTAGATGATCCGCTCCACTCTGTGTAATTCATTTGGCAGGAGCAATGGACTGTCAGCGCATTTAATTAACCTTACCTCACTGAATACCACTGATTTTCACGCGTTTTTTTGTCATACGTGTAGCTATGATAAAAGGACACGGTTTTATTATTCATAGTTGGCTTAACAGTAATAGAATGTTCTTACATGCTATAAGTGACCAGACGTCCGAGATCAAAACTGGGAATATAATCCCCGAGAAGGGTGAAAAAACGGTCAGCTATTTTTAAGTTGGAGAAACAATATGATTAGGTTATATATACATACGTATATCCTACATAAACAATGTATGAATACATTAGATCTATATATCTATACATCTTTTAGGGACCTATAGACTGTATCTCTGTTGCTGCAGCAGCAGAGAGTTTATTCTGTCTTTACACTTTGTATCGATATTTTGTATTACATTCTTCCCTTAAATGATTATGTTTACAGTGATTGTTTTATATGTATTTTTTATGTATGCAGCTTTGGATAAAAGCGTCTGCCAAATACTTAAACATAAACATATATAAACACCTGAAAGTTTTTATATCAGCTAAAACCACCAATCTGTTTCACTGGATTCAGAATAAAACCAAATTCTGTCTTACCCAACAATGTTAGTATTTGAATATTGTTACTTGAACGACTTATTCATGGTTACAATTATACTGTTAAGAAGGTATTGTCTTATACTTTGCCTAAAATGAGAATGCATCATAATCAGTGGCGGCTGGTGAATTTAGTTTCCGGTGGGGCTGAAAGTGTGTAAACCAAACCCCAGTAGGGGGGGGGGCATCCTCCCCCACAAGATCTTTTTGTGATTTTCACAAATGAAGCATTCTGGTGCATTCTGGCAAAATAATAAAGACAAAATAGAAGATTTCCTTACAAAGACGAATGGGGCCGGGGAACTAAGTTTTAACTTAATTTATTTGCCTTGTACAATTCAGCAAGATTAAAAGTGCAAATATATCAATAAAGATTGGGAATTATACACAAGTTAATATTCAATTCAATTTTATTTCTAGAGCGCCAAAACATTCCACGTCTCACGGCGCTTTACAGAGCGTTGAACATTCAGAGAGAGCCCATGAGTAACAGGGGCCAGGAACAACTCCCGAATTGGAGATACATGTAGGAAGAAACCTCGAGCAGATCCACGACTCGAGGGCCTGACCCATATAGGGTCAGTTACAGGGCAGTGAGGTTTGTATACATGATAAATGAATAGGTTAGTTTGGTGTAGAGAATAGAACATGGTGTTTAGAGCCACCTGGGGTGTATGTTACAAAGAGGTGGGATGGTTACCTAACCAGTATGACAATGCATGAATCCCATTTAGTGTCAGAAAGTTCAAATAGTCTAGTGTAGGGATGAATTGGTTTAGGGGAGGGGGGGGGGGGGGGGAGATTAGGGTAAAGGGAAGGGGGGGAGGTAAGGGTGTATGGTGGGAGGTGAGGGTATAGGGGAGGGGGAGTTTTGGTATAGGGGAGTGGGGAGGATAGGGTATAGGGGAGGGGGAGGTGAGGGTATAGGGGAGGGGGAGGTGAGGGTATAGGGGAGGGGGAGGTGAGGGTATAGGGGAGGGGGAGGTGAGGGTATAGGGGAGGGGGAGGTGAGGGTATAGGGGAGTGGGGAGGTGAGGGTATAGGGGAGGGGGAGGTTAGGGTATAGGGGAGGGTAGGGTATAGGGGAGGGGAGAGGTAACCTTACATTAGGGTAACATGCATGTGTATAATAAAAATTACCGCACAACAAGCCACACAGCGAGGTCATTTTAAATGATTTAATATCATAAAACATCAGTATACATTTCAACAACTGTGCGCACAGTGAAACAATTCTGGAATGGGATTCAAAAACCATCAGTTCATTGTGAAACCATCTGACCCTAACTCTGTCCCTAACACTGAACCATGAGGAACCCACGAAGGAACCAAGGAACCCTCGAAGGAACCAGGAACCCTCGTAGGAACAAGGAACCCTTGAGAAACAAGGAACCCTTGACAACCCGTGACTTAAGTCACGTCCTGCGAGGTAGACGTTGAATCCGAAGTCTCCACCGTCCAGCTCTGATGAGGCGCCGTCGGTGGGTCACTGAAATGTTGAAGAGGAAAAACACAAATTGTTAGCCTCGTAGCATGAGCTATGTTGTTAGCCATAGGCCAACCATGTCAATGAGGCTACCCATGTCCATTACGCTATGAGGCTACCGATGTCAATTATGCTACAATATCAATTATACTATGCGGTTAACGATATAGATAACACTATGAGGCTAGCGATGTCGATTATGCTGTGAGGCTAACAATATCCATTATGCTATGAAGCTAACTATCAATTATGCTAGGAGGCTAACTATGTCCAGCTAGGAGGCTAACGATGTCCAGCTATGAGGCTAACCACATTCCGGGTCTCCCTCCAGATAGGTGGCTCCTCCATCAGCTCTCCTCAGCCCAGGGTTCCTCATCATTTTGTCCATGAGTTTTTTAGTTAATATAATTTGTGTTGAAATTGTTAATAATTATACTTATAACTATACGTTTGTTTTGAGAATTCTAAACTAGAAACAGTGGTAGTAGTTTATTATTCTTTGGACACCTTGTTTAAATAATTCTGATTCAAATCAAATGTTAAACTTCAACATGAAACATGCACACACTTGGGAATTTGTAATTCAGGAATATCGTAAAACATTCTGTGAATTTAACAGCATAGCTCTGGTGGTGAAACGATGTAAAGAAAACTGTTGGTATTAACCTTCCAAAGACTTGAGCAGTCCCATCGTAGTCCTCGTCTCGCTCCTGGTGGGTCGTCAGCTTCATCTGTTCACAATACAAACACACATTAAAAGGTTACGTCACCAGGTGTGAGTGTGACCAGCTGTTACATTTTAGTTGTGTTTTAGTGTCCATCTAGATGTACGCTGGATAAACTATAGTAGTAGCAGCTGGTGTGACTTTAATTACGTCAAATCACAGCTTTGGCTAAAATTCACAGAATGAAAAATCTGAAGGAAAAACTAATGAATGATTGTTTGAAATATTTAAAAAGAATCTCCGGGTGTCAAGTGCTTGGTGATGGTTACCCTCCGGTCCCCACTCTCCGGTCCAGCCTGGTGCCCCATTCCTGGTCCAGGGGGATCTGGTTACCCTCCGGTCCTCAGTCTCCGGTCCAGCCTGGTGCCCCATTCCTGGTCCAGGGGGATCTGGTTACCCTCCGGTCCTCAGTCTCCGGTCCAGCCTGGTGCCCCATTCCTGGTCCAGGGGGATCTGGATACCCTCCGGTCCACAGCCTCCGGTCCAGCCTGGTACCCCATGCCTGGTCTAGGGGATCTAGTTACCCTACATTATAATTAAGTGCGAGAAAAGCACTATACACATCCAATGTATTATTATTCACCCTGGTGCCCCATACCTGGTCCAGCGGGATCTGGTCTCCAGCCTCTGGTCTCCCATGCCTGGTCTTAGGGATCTGGTCACCTGCTGGTCCTCAGCCTCTGGTCCAGGAGATCCTGTGAAGTCAGACAGCATCTTTATAGACCCGTGCACATAGCGGTCTCGAATCTAACTACCAACCCCCCCGCAGAAGCCCCTTACCTTGAGCTGGAACGACGATGGAGATCTTGGGGTGCTTTGGTCGTCTCGTTGCAAAATACAGCCAACAGACTTACCTTGAGCAGATCTAGTAGTTTGTTGCTGTTGGTTCATGTACAAATAATTGACTATACATTTCATATCCCCCCCATTTAGCAAACAATTCCCACCCATAAACAAGGCTGACAGACAACAGTACAAAATAACAAACTGTTCTCATGCCTTTTGTCTACTTCCTTACTACTCTCCAAAACATTGCATGCACATCGCATGAGTGTTGCCTTACTGATCAGGGTGTGATCTGAGTGACCAGAGATGCATGCTGGGATACTGTGCTATCTGACGCCTACAGTTCTGTAGACGTTCCCCCTCAGCAGAAACCAAGTTTTCAAAAGGCTGTCGTGACATCAGTTACATGACCTGGAACGTCCGTCAAGACCGTGACAGGGACTCCCCAAGGAGAAACGCCAACGGGTAGGCTGTGAGGCTCCCCCTCTCGGCGACTAGAATACAACCCAGCTCTTACAGGAGAGAATCATGGAGCACATTTCAACGTTCCTCTTCATAGACCTTGAAGCCCCAGTGAGGCTTTCTTCACCTCTTCTTCTGAAGAGCACAACTGAAGATGGGGCCGCTAGTTGGGATGTTTCCAAGATGGTTTCCGATTCAAGGGGGACCCATCTCCCAGGTCCAATTAGCCTCATCATTACAATTCAGCCCGAGAAAGACTTGGATCTCGGGGCAGGAGTACAGGAGATCCAGAGGGCTTGCCAGCAGTCCATGTTGAGGTTAGGTAGGGAAGCCACGTCGCAGACTGTTCATCTTCCATCTTCAGTCAGTTGGTTGGTTTCTCATCCGATTCTGTCCATTCGGAATGCCGTTAGTCCATCATCCATTGTACCAAGTAGCCATTCCCATTGTTTGCATGATTCAGTCACACTGGAGTCCAAGCTACATGACACTCAAGTCATCCTGTCCAGTGTGTAGAAGGGTTGAATTGAGATCCAGATGCTAGATTGCTCCAGGCTCTTGCTGTATTGAACACCCACTTTGTTATCCTCTTTGATTTAGGCCACAGACTTGAGTCCACCAGAACCGTCCAACCAAAAGACACTCAAGGGTGTTTCAGGAAGAGTAGCGCTGAAAATTAAAATGTTCAGGTAATACAAGCAAAGTAGAAGTAGTAAGATTTCCTCACACATGTAGTGCCCAGTACCAGGTTATAGATTGCCCTCTCACACTTAGTGCCCCATGCCAGGGCAACGATTGCCCGTCTCACACTTAGCTCCACATGCAAGGTTAAAGATCACCCCTCTCACACAGCAACGATTGCCCCTCTCACAGTGCCCATGCCATGTTAAATATTGCCCCTCACATGTAGTACCCCATGCCATGCAAAGATTGACCAGTACCAGGTTAAAGATCACACCTTTATTTTCAGTTATTAGTTATTAACAATGACAATACTCAAGGAATACAAAGCCAAACGAGAGAGACCAGTGGAGGGTTTGTAGGTCTTTGAGAGGAGAGACCAGCGGTGGGTTTGTAGGTCTTTGAAAGAGGAGAGACCAGTAGTGGGTTTGACGGATAGACCAGTGGAGGTTTTGACGGAGAGACCAGTGGAGGGTTTGTAGGTCCTTGAGAGAGGAGAGACCAGTGGAGGTTTTGACGGAGAGATCAGCGGTGGGTTTGTAGGTCTTTGAGAGAGGAGAGACCAGTGGAGGGTTTGACGGAGAGACCAGCTCTGGGTTTGTAGGTCTTTGAGAGGAGAAACCAGTGGTGGGTTTGTAGGTCCTTGAAAGAGGAGAGACCAGTGGAGGTTTTGACGGAGAGACCAGCACTGGGTTTGTAGGTCTTTGAGAGAGGAGAGACCAGTGGAGGGTTTGTAGGTCCTTGAGAGAGGAGAGACCAGTGGAGGGTTTGTAGGTCCTTGAGAGAGGAGAGACCAGTGGAGGTTTTGACGGAGAGACCAGCACTGGGTTTGTAGGTCTTTGAGAGAGGAGAGACCAGTGGAGGGTTTGTAGGTCTTTGAGAGAGGAGAGACCAGTGGTGGGTTTGTAGGTCTTTGTGAGAGGAGAGACCAGTGGAGGGTTTGTAGGTCTTTGAGAGGAGAAACCAGTGGAGGGTTTGACAGAGAGACCAGCGCTGGGTTTGTAGGTCTTTGAGAGAGGAGAGACCAGTGGTAGGTTTGTAGGTCTTTGTGAGAGGAGAGACCAGTGGAGGGTTTGTAGGTCTTTGAGGAGAAACCAGTGGAGGGTTTGACGGAGAGACCAGCGCTGGGTTTGTAGGTCTTTGAGAGAGGAGAGACCAGTGGTGGGTTTGTAGGTCTTGAAAGAGAGAGACCAGTGGAGGTTTTGACGGAGAGACCAGCACTGGGTTTGTAGGTCTTTGAGAGAGGAGACCAGTGGAGGGTTTGTAGGTCCTTGAGAGAGGAGAGACCAGTGGAGGTTTTGACGGAGAGACCAGCACTGGGTTTGTAGGTCTTTGAGAGAGGAGAGACCAGTGGAGGGTTGTAGGTCTTTGAGAGGAGAAACCAGTGGAGGGTTTGACGGAGAGACCAGCGCTGGGTTTGTAGGTCTTTGAGAGAGGAGAGACCAGTGGAGGGTTTGACGGAGAGACCAGTGGAGGGTTTGTAGGTCTTTGAGAGAGGAGAGACCAGTGGAGGGTTTGTAGGTCTTTGAGAGAGAGAAGAGGAGAGACCAGTGGAGGGTTTGTAGGTCTCTAACAAACATACCGTAAAGTAAGGGGCCACCAGTGGAGGGGGGGCTGGTGGGTCAGACCAGTGGTGGGGGGGCTGGTGGGTCAGACCAGTGGTGGGGGGGCTGAGGCTTGAAGGCTTACGGAGGGAAACATTGGAACGTGCTCCGTGGTTCTCAGGTGCAGGAACTAGGTTGGGTTCTAGTTGCTGAG
>NC_140276.1:22288529-22460833 GCF_964030765.1 Micromesistius poutassou | reverse complement strand
GGGTCCCGGTCCTGGTCCTGGTCCTTGGACCTGGGGGCCCTCATGTGGGGGTGTTGCTGGGGGGTCTGCTGAGGCATGGAGGCCGGGTCTGGGGGTGTGGAACGTTGTAGGGGGAGGCCTGGTCCGTGCCTGCCTAAGACTAACCATGGCCCAGTACGGGTCCCGGTCCTGGTCCCCTGGGGCCTGGACCTGGGGGCCCTGTGAGGAGGTGGTGCTGGGGGGTCTGCTGGAGGCATTGAGGTCGGGACTGGGGGTGTGGAACGTCTGCTGGAGGCATGGAGGCCGGGACTGGGGGTGTGGAACGTTTTGGGGGAGGCCTGGTCCGTGTGTGTCTGGGGGCTGGCCAAGTACGGGTCATGGTCCTGGTTTCCTGGGTCCTGGACCTGGGGGCCCTCTTTGGAGGTGGTGCTGTGGAGTCTGCTGGAGGCATGAAGGCCGGGACTGGGGGTGTGGAACGTTGTAGGGGGAGGCCTGGTCCGTGTTTGTCTGAGTCTGGGGGCTGGCCAAGTACGGGTCACGGTCCTGGTCTCCTGGGGCCTGGACCTGGGGGCCCTGTGTGGAGGTGGTGCTGGGGGGTCTGCTGGAGGCATGGAGGTCGGGACTGGGGGTGTGGAACGTTGTAGGGGGAGGCCTGGTCCGTGTTTGTCTGGCTCTGGGGGCTGGCCAAGTACGGGTCACGGTCCTGGTCTCCTGGGGCCTGAACCTGGGGGCCCTGTGTGAAGGTGATGCTGGGGGGTCTGCTGGAGGCATGGAGTTCGGGACTGGGGGTGTGGAACGTTGTAGGAGGAGGCCTGGACCGTGTGTGTCTGGGTCTGGGGGCTGGCCAGTACGGGTCCCGGTCCTGGTCCCCTGGGGCCTGGACCTGGGGGCCCTCATCTGGGGGTGTTGCTGGGGGGTCTGCTGGAGGCATAGAGGCCGGAACTGGGGGTGTGGAACGTTGTAGAGGGAGGCCTGGTCCGTGCCTGCCTATCCCTAACCCTGGCCCAGTACAAGTCCCGGTCCTGGTCCCCTGGGGCCTGGACCTGGGGGCCCTGTGAGGAGGTGGTGCTGGGGGGTCTGCTGGAGGCATGGAGGTCGGGACTGGGGGTGTGGAACGTCTGCTGGAGGCATGGAGGCCAGGACTGGGGGTGTGGAACGTTTTGGGGGAGGCCTGATCCGTGTGTGTCTGGGTCTGGGGGCTGGCCAAGTACGGGTCACGGTCCTGGTCTCCTTGTGCCTGGACCTTGGGGCCATGTCAGGAGGTGGTGCTGGGGGGTCTGCTGGAGGCATGGAGGTCGGGACTGGGGGTGTGGAACGTTGTAGTTGGAGGCCTGGACCGTGTGTGTCTGGGTCTGGGGGCTGGCCAAGTACGGGTCACGGTCCTGGTCTCCTGGGGCCTGGACCTGGGGGCCCTCTGTGGAGGTGGTGCTGTGGAGTCTGCTGGAGGCATGGAGGCCGGGACTGGGGGTGTGGAACGTTGTAGGGGGAGGCCTGGTCCGTGTGTGTCTGGGTCTGGGGGCTGGCCAAGTACGGGTCACGGTCCTGGTCTCCTGGGGCCTGGACCTGGGGGCCCTCATCTGGGGGTGTTGCTGGGCCCTCATGTGGGGGTGTTGCTGGGGGGTCTGCTGGAGGCATGGAGGCCGGGACTGGGGGTGTGTGTCTGGGTCTGGGGGCTGGCCCAGAACGGGTCCCGGTCCTGGTCCCCTGGGGCCTGGACCTGGGGGCCCTCATCTGGGGGTGTTGCTGGGGGGTCTGCTGGAGGCATGGAGGCCGGGACTGGGGGTGTGGAACGTTGTAAGGGGAGGCCTGGTCCGTGCCTGCCTAACCCTAACCCTGGCCCAGTACGGGTCACGGTCCTGGTCTCCTGGGGCCTGGACCTGGGGGCCCTGTGTGAAGGTGGTGCTGGGGGGTCTGCTGGAGGCATGGAGTTCGGGACTGGGGGTGTGGAACGTTGTAGGAGGAGGCCTGGACCGTGTGTGTCTGGGTCTGGGGGCTGGCCAGTACGGGTCCCGGTCCTGGTCCCCTGGGGCCTGGAACTGGGGGCCCTCATCTGGGGGTGTTGCTGGGGGGTCTGCTGGAGGACTGGGGGTGTGGAACGTTGTAGGGGGAGGCCTGGTCCGTGTGTGTCTGGGTCTGGGGGCTGGCCAAGTACGGGTCACGGTCCTGGTCTCCTGGGGCCTGGACCTGGGGGCCCTGTTTGGAGGTGGTGCTGGGGGGTCTGCTGGAGGCATGGAGGCCGGGACTGGGGGTGTGGAACGTTGTAGGGGGAGGCCTGGTCCGTGTGTGTCTGGGTCTGGGGGCTGGCCCAGTACGGGTCCCGGTCCTGGTCCCCTGGGGCCTGGACCAGGGGGCCCTCATGTGGGGGTGTTTGTGGGGGGTCTGCTGGTCCGTGCCTGCCTAACCTTAACCCTGGCCCAGTACGGGTCCCGGTCCTGGTCCCCTGGGGCCTGGACCTGGGGGCCCTCTTGTGGGGGTGTTGCTGGGCCCTCATGTGGGGGTGTTGCTGGGGGGTCTGCTGGAGGCATGGAGGTCGGGACTGGGGGTGTGGAGCGTTGTAGGGGGAGGCCTGGTCCGTGTGTGTCTGGGTCTGGGGGCTGGCCCAGTACGGGTCCCGGTCCTGGTCCCCTGGGGCCTGGACCAGGGGGCCCTCATGTGGGGGTGTTTGTGGGGGGTCTGCTGGTCCGTGCCTGCCTAACCATAACCCTGGCCCAGTACGGGTCCCGGTCCTGGTCCCCTGGGGCATGGACCTGGTTGCCCTCATGTGGGGGTGTTGCTGGGCCCTCATGTGGGGGTGTTGCTGGGGGGTCTGCTGGAGGCATGGAGTCCGGTACTGGGGGTGTGTGTCTGGGTCTGGGGGCTGGCCCAGAACGGGTCCCGGTCCTGGTCCTGGTCCTTGGACCTGGGGGCCCTCATGTGGGGGTGTTGCTGGGGGGTCTGCTGGAGGCATGGAGGCCGGGTCTGGGGGTGTGGAACGTTGTAGGGGGAGGCCTGGTCCGTGCCTGCCTAAGACTAACCATGGCCCAGTACGGGTCCCGGTCCTGGTCCCCTGGGGCCTGGACCTGGGGGCCCTCATCTGGGGGTGTTGCTGGGGGGTCTGCTGGAGGCATGGAGGCCGGGACTGGGGGTGTGGAACGTTGTAGGGGGAGGCCTGGTCCGTGCCTGCCTAACCCTAACCCTGGCCCAGTACAAGTCCCGGTCTTGGTCCCCTGGGGCCTGGACCTGGGGGCCCTGTGAGGAGGTGGTGCTGGGGGGTCTGCTGGAGGCATTGAGGTCGGGACTGGGGGTGTGGAACGTCTGCTGGAGGCATGGAGGCCGGGACTGGGGGTGTGGAACGTTTTGGGGGAGGCCTGGTCCGTGTGTGTCTGGGGGCTGGCCAAGTACGGGTCATGGTCCTGGTTTCCTGGGTCCTGGACCTGGGGGCCCTCTTTGGAGGTGGTGCTGTGGAGTCTGCTGGAGGCATGAAGGCCGGGACTGGGGGTGTGGAACGTTGTAGGGGGAGGCCTGGTCCGTGTTTGTCTGAGTCTGGGGGCTGGCCAAGTACGGGTCACGGTCCTGGTCTCCTGGGGCCTGGACCTGGGGGCCCTGTGTGGAGGTGGTGCTGGGGGGTCTGCTGGAGGCATGGAGGTCGGGACTGGGGGTGTGGAACGTTGTAGGGGGAGGCCTGGTCCGTGTTTGTCTGGCTCTGGGGGCTGGCCAAGTACGGGTCACGGTCCTGGTCTCCTGGGGCCTGGACCTGGGGGCCCTGTGTGAAGGTGATGCTGGGGGGTCTGCTGGAGGCATGGAGTTCGGGACTGGGGGTGTGGAACGTTGTAGGAGGAGGCCTGGACCGTGTGTGTCTGGGTCTGGGGGCTGGCCAGTACGGGTCCCGGTCCTGGTCCCCTGGGGCCTGGACCTGGGGGCCCTCATCTGGGGGTGTTGCTGGGGGGTCTGCTGGAGGCATAGAGGCCGGAACTGGGGGTGTGGAACGTTGTAGAGGGAGGCCTGGTCCGTGCCTGCCTATCCCTAACCCTGGCCCAGTACAAGTCCCGGTCCTGGTCCCCTGGGGCCTGGACCTGGGGGCCCTGTGAGGAGGTGGTGCTGGGGGGTCTGCTGGAGGCATGGAGGTCGGGTCTGGGGGTGTGGAACGTCTGCTGGAGGCATGGAGGCCAGGACTGGGGGTGTGGAACGTTTTGGGGGAGGCCTGATCCGTGTGTGTCTGGGTCTGGGGGCTGGCCAAGTACGGGTCACGGTCCTGGTCTCCTTGTGCCTGGACCTTGGGGCCATGTCAGGAGGTGGTGCTGGGGGGTCTGCTGGAGGCATGGAGGTCGGGACTGGGGGTGTGGAACGTTGTAGTTGGAGGCCTGGACCGTGTGTGTCTGGGTCTGGGGGCTGGCCAAGTACGGGTCACGGTCCTGGTCTCCTGGGGCCTGGACCTGGGGGCCCTCTGTGGAGGTGGTGCTGTGGAGTCTGCTGGAGGCATGGAGGCCGGGACTGGGGGTGTGGAACGTTGTAGGGGGAGGCCTGGTCCGTGTGTGTCTGGGTCTGGGGGCTGGCCAAGTACGGGTCACGGTCCTGGTCTCCTGGGGCCTGGACCTGGGGGCCCTCATCTGGGGGTGTTGCTGGGCCCTCATGTGGGGGTGTTGCTGGGGGGTCTGCTGGAGGCATGGAGGCCGGGACTGGGGGTGTGTGTCTGGGTCTGGGGGCTGGCCCAGAACGGGTCCCGGTCCTGGTCCCCTGGGGCCTGGACCTGGGGGCCCTCATCTGGGGGTGTTGCTGGGGGGTCTGCTGGAGGCATGGAGGCCGGGACTGGGGGTGTGGAACGTTGTAAGGGGAG
Organism: Micromesistius poutassou; assembly: GCF_964030765.1. NCBI lineage: Eukaryota > Metazoa > Chordata > Actinopteri > Gadiformes > Gadidae > Micromesistius > Micromesistius poutassou. The sequence continues at coordinate 22,456,041 of NC_140276.1, read as the reverse complement.
GCCTGGTCCGTGCCTGCCTAACCCTAACCCTGGCCCAGTACGGGTCACGGTCCTGGTCTCCTGGGGCCTGGACCTGGGGGCCCTGTGTGAAGGTGGTGCTGGGGGGTCTGCTGGAGGCATGGAGTTCGGGACTGGGGGTGTGGAACGTTGTAGGAGGAGGCCTGGACCGTGTGTGTCTGGGTCTGGGGGCTGGCCAGTACGGGTCCCGGTCCTGGTCCCCTGGGGCCTGGAACTGGGGGCCCTCATCTGGGGGTGTTGCTGGGGGGTCTGCTGGAGGACTGGGGGTGTGGAACGTTGTAGGGGGAGGCCTGGTCCGTGTGTGTCTGGGTCTGGGGGCTGGCCAAGTACGGGTCACGGTCCTGGTCTCCTGGGGCCTGGACCTGGGGGCCCTGTTTGGAGGTGGTGCTGGGGGGTCTGCTGGAGGCATGGAGGCCGGGACTGGGGGTGTGGAACGTTGTAGGGGGAGGCCTGGTCCGTGTGTGTCTGGGTCTGGGGGCTGGCCCAGTACGGGTCCCGGTCCTGGTCCCCTGGGGCCTGGACCAGGGGGCCCTCATGTGGGGGTGTTTGTGGGGGGTCTGCTGGTCCGTGCCTGCCTAACCTTAACCCTGGCCCAGTACGGGTCCCGGTCCTGGTCCCCTGGGGCCTGGACCTGGGGGCCCTCTTGTGGGGGTGTTGCTGGGCCCTCATGTGGGGGTGTTGCTGGGGGGTCTGCTGGAGGCATGGAGGTCGGGACTGGGGGTGTGGAGCGTTGTAGGGGGAGGCCTGGTCCGTGTGTGTCTGGGTCTGGGGGCTGGCCCAGTACGGGTCCCGGTCCTGGTCCCCTGGGGCCTGGACCAGGGGGCCCTCATGTGGGGGTGTTTGTGGGGGGTCTGCTGGTCCGTGCCTGCCTAACCATAACCCTGGCCCAGTACGGGTCCCGGTCCTGGTCCCCTGGGGCATGGACCTGGTTGCCCTCATGTGGGGGTGTTGCTGGGCCCTCATGTGGGGGTGTTGCTGGGGGGTCTGCTGGAGGCATGGAGTCCGGTACTGGGGGTGTGTGTCTGGGTCTGGGGGCTGGCCCAGAACGGGTCCCGGTCCTGGTCCTGGTCCTTGGACCTGGGGGCCCTCATGTGGGGGTGTTGCTGGGGGGTCTGCTGGAGGCATGGAGGCCGGGTCTGGGGGTGTGGAACGTTGTAGGGGGAGGCCTGGTCCGTGCCTGCCTAAGACTAACCATGGCCCAGTACGGGTCCCGGTCCTGGTCCCCTGGGGCCTGGACCTGGGGGCCCTCATCTGGGGGTGTTGCTGGGGGGTCTGCTGGAGGCATGGAGGCCGGGACTGGGGGTGTGGAACGTTGTAGGGGGAGGCCTGGTCCGTGCCTGCCTAACCCTAACCCTGGCCCAGTACAAGTCCCGGTCTTGGTCCCCTGGGGCCTGGACCTGGGGGCCCTGTGAGGAGGTGGTGCTGGGGGGTCTGCTGGAGGCATTGAGGTCGGGACTGGGGGTGTGGAACGTCTGCTGGAGGCATGGAGGCCGGGACTGGGGGTGTGGAACGTTTTGGGGGAGGCCTGGTCCGTGTGTGTCTGGGGGCTGGCCAAGTACGGGTCATGGTCCTGGTTTCCTGGGTCCTGGACCTGGGGGCCCTCTTTGGAGGTGGTGCTGTGGAGTCTGCTGGAGGCATGAAGGCCGGGACTGGGGGTGTGGAACGTTGTAGGGGGAGGCCTGGTCCGTGTTTGTCTGAGTCTGGGGGCTGGCCAAGTACGGGTCACGGTCCTGGTCTCCTGGGGCCTGGACCTGGGGGCCCTGTGTGGAGGTGGTGCTGGGGGGTCTGCTGGAGGCATGGAGGTCGGGACTGGGGGTGTGGAACGTTGTAGGGGGAGGCCTGGTCCGTGTTTGTCTGGCTCTGGGGGATGGCCAAGTACGGGTCACGGTCCTGGTCTCCTGGGGCCTGGACCTGGGGGCCCTGTGTGAAGGTGATGCTGGGGGGTCTGCTGGAGGCATGGAGTTCGGGACTGGGGGTGTGGAACGTTGTAGGAGGAGGCCTGGACCGTGTGTGTCTGGGTCTGGGGGCTGGCCAGTACGGGTCCCGGTCCTGGTCCCCTGGGGCCTGGACCTGGGGGCCCTCATCTGGGGGTGTTGCTGGGGGGTCTGCTGGAGGCATAGAGGCCGGAACTGGGGGTGTGGAACGTTGTAGAGGGAGGCCTGGTCCGTGCCTGCCTATCCCTAACCCTGGCCCAGTACAAGTCCCGGTCCTGGTCCCCTGGGGCCTGGACCTGGGGGCCCTGTGAGGAGGTGGTGCTGGGGGGTCTGCTGGAGGCATGGAGGTCGGGACTGGGGGTGTGGAACGTCTGCTGGAGGCATGGAGGCCAGGACTGGGGGTGTGGAACGTTTTGGGGGAGGCCTGATCCGTGTGTGTCTGGGTCTGGGGGCTGGCCAAGTACGGGTCACGGTCCTGGTCTCCTTGTGCCTGGACCTTGGGGCCATGTCAGGAGGTGGTGCTGGGGGGTCTGCTGGAGGCATGGAGGTCGGGACTGGGGGTGTGGAACGTTGTAGTTGGAGGCCTGGACCGTGTGTGTCTGGGTCTGGGGGCTGGCCAAGTACGGGTCACGGTCCTGGTCTCCTGGGGCCTGGACCTGGGGGCCCTCTGTGGAGGTGGTGCTGTGGAGTCTGCTGGAGGCATGGAGGCCGGGACTGGGGGTGTGGAACGTTGTAGGGGGAGGCCTGGTCCGTGTGTGTCTGGGTCTGGGGGCTGGCCAAGTACGGGTCACGGTCCTGGTCTCCTGGGGCCTGGACCTGGGGGCCCTCATCTGGGGGTGTTGCTGGGCCCTCATGTGGGGGTGTTGCTGGGGGGTCTGCTGGAGGCATGGAGGCCGGGACTGGGGGTGTGTGTCTGGGTCTGGGGGCTGGCCCAGAACGGGTCCCGGTCCTGGTCCCCTGGGGCCTGGACCTGGGGGCCCTCATCTGGGGGTGTTGCTGGGGGGTCTGCTGGAGGCATGGAGGCCGGGACTGGGGGTGTGGAACGTTGTAAGGGGAGGCCTGGTCCGTGCCTGCCTAACCCTAACCCTGGCCCAGTACGGGTCACGGTCCTGGTCTCCTGGGGCCTGGACCTGGGGGCCCTGTGTGAAGGTGGTGCTGGGGGGTCTGCTGGAGGCATGGAGTTCGGGACTGGGGGTGTGGAACGTTGTAGGAGGAGGCCTGGACCGTGTGTGTCTGGGTCTGGGGGCTGGCCAGTACGGGTCCCGGTCCTGGTCCCCTGGGGCCTGGAACTGGGGGCCCTCATCTGGGGGTGTTGCTGGGGGGTCTGCTGGAGGACTGGGGGTGTGGAACGTTGTAGGGGGAGGCCTGGTCCGTGTGTGTCTGGGTCTGGGGGCTGGCCAAGTACGGGTCACGGTCCTGGTCTCCTGGGGCCTGGACCTGGGGGCCCTGTTTGGAGGTGGTGCTGGGGGGTCTGCTGGAGGCATGGAGGCCGGGACTGGGGGTGTGGAACGTTGTAGGGGGAGGCCTGGTCCGTGTGTGTCTGGGTCTGGGGGCTGGCCCAGTACGGGTCCCGGTCCTGGTCCCCTGGGGCCTGGACCAGGGGGCCCTCATGTGGGGGTGTTTGTGGGGGGTCTGCTGGTCCGTGCCTGCCTAACCTTAACCCTGGCCCAGTACGGGTCCCGGTCCTGGTCCCCTGGGGCCTGGACCTGGGGGCCCTCTTGTGGGGGTGTTGCTGGGCCCTCATGTGGGGGTGTTGCTGGGGGGTCTGCTGGAGGCATGGAGGTCGGGACTGGGGGTGTGGAGCGTTGTAGGGGGAGGCCTGGTCCGTGTGTGTCTGGGTCTGGGGGCTGGCCCAGTACGGGTCCCGGTCCTGGTCCCCTGGGGCCTGGACCAGGGGGCCCTCATGTGGGGGTGTTTGTGGGGGGTCTGCTGGTCCGTGCCTGCCTAACCATAACCCTGGCCCAGTACGGGTCCCGGTCCTGGTCCCCTGGGGCATGGACCTGGTTGCCCTCATGTGGGGGTGTTGCTGGGCCCTCATGTGGGGGTGTTGCTGGGGGGTCTGCTGGAGGCATGGAGTCCGGTACTGGGGGTGTGTGTCTGGGTCTGGGGGCTGGCCCAGAACGGGTCCCGGTCCTGGTCCTGGTCCTTGGACCTGGGGGCCCTCATGTGGGGGTGTTGCTGGGGGGTCTGCTGGAGGCATGGAGGCCGGGTCTGGGGGTGTGGAACGTTGTAGGGGGAGGCCTGGTCCGTGCCTGCCTAAGACTAACCATGGCCCAGTACGGGTCCCGGTCCTGGTCCCCTGGGGCCTGGACCTGGGGGCCCTCATCTGGGGGTGTTGCTGGGGGGTCTGCTGGAGGCATGGAGGCCGGGACTGGGGGTGTGGAACGTTGTAGGGGGAGGCCTGGTCCGTGCCTGCCTAACCCTAACCCTGGCCCAGTACAAGTCCCGGTCTTGGTCCCCTGGGGCCTGGACCTGGGGGCCCTGTGAGGAGGTGGTGCTGGGGGGTCTGCTGGAGGCATTGAGGTCGGGACTGGGGGTGTGGAACGTCTGCTGGAGGCATGGAGGCCGGGACTGGGGGTGTGGAACGTTTTGGGGGAGGCCTGGTCCGTGTGTGTCTGGGGGCTGGCCAAGTACGGGTCATGGTCCTGGTTTCCTGGGTCCTGGACCTGGGGGCCCTCTTTGGAGGTGGTGCTGTGGAGTCTGCTGGAGGCATGAAGGCCGGGACTGGGGGTGTGGAACGTTGTAGGGGGAGGCCTGGTCCGTGTTTGTCTGAGTCTGGGGGCTGGCCAAGTACGGGTCACGGTCCTGGTCTCCTGGGGCCTGGACCTGGGGGCCCTGTGTGGAGGTGGTGCTGGGGGGTCTGCTGGAGGCATGGAGGTCGGGACTGGGGGTGTGGAACGTTGTAGGGGGAGGCCTGGTCCGTGTTTGTCTGGCTCTGGGGGCTGGCCAAGTACGGGTCACGGTCCTGGTCTCCTGGGGCCTGGACCTGGGGGCCCTGTGTGAAGGTGATGCTGGGGGGTCTGCTGGAGGCATGGAGTTCGGGACTGGGGGTGTGGAACGTTGTAGGAGGAGGCCTGGACCGTGTGTGTCTGGGTCTGGGGGCTGGCCAGTACGGGTCCCGGTCCTGGTCCCCTGGGGCCTGGACCTGGGGGCCCTCATCTGGGGGTGTTGCTGGGGGGTCTGCTGGAGGCATAGAGGCCGGAACTGGGGGTGTGGAACGTTGTAGAGGGAGGCCTGGTCCGTGCCTGCCTATCCCTAACCCTGGCCCAGTACAAGTCCCGGTCCTGGTCCCCTGGGGCCTGGACCTGGGGGCCCTGTGAGGAGGTGGTGCTGGGGGGTCTGCTGGAGGCATGGAGGTCGGGACTGGGGGTGTGGAACGTCTGCTGGAGGCATGGAGGCCAGGACTGGGGGTGTGGAACGTTTTGGGGGAGGCCTGATCCGTGTGTGTCTGGGTCTGGGGGCTGGCCAAGTACGGGTCACGGTCCTGGTCTCCTTGTGCCTGGACCTTGGGGCCATGTCAGGAGGTGGTGCTGGGGGGTCTGCTGGAGGCATGGAGGTCGGGACTGGGGGTGTGGAACGTTGTAGTTGGAGGCCTGGACCGTGTGTGTCTGGGTCTGGGGGCTGGCCAAGTACGGGTCACGGTCCTGGTCTCCTGGGGCCTGGACCTGGGGGCCCTCTGTGGAGGTGGTGCTGTGGAGTCTGCTGGAGGCATGGAGGCCGGGACTGGGGGTGTGGAACGTTGTAGGGGGAGGCCTGGTCCGTGTGTGTCTGGGTCTGGGGGCTGGCCAAGTACGGGTCACGGTCCTGGTCTCCTGGGGCCTGGACCTGGGGGCCCTCATCTGGGGGTGTTGCTGGGCCCTCATGTGGGGGTGTTGCTGGGGGGTCTGCTGGAGGCATGGAGGCCGGGACTGGGGGTGTGTGTCTGGGTCTGGGGGCTGGCCCAGAACGGGTCCCGGTCCTGGTCCCCTGGGGCCTGGACCTGGGGGCCCTCATCTGGGGGTGTTGCTGGGGGGTCTGCTGGAGGCATGGAGGCCGGGACTGGGGGTGTGGAACGTTGTAAGGGGAGGCCTGGTCCGTGCCTGCCTAACCCTAACCCTGGCCCAGTACGGGTCACGGTCCTGGTCTCCTGGGGCCTGGACCTGGGGGCCCTGTGTGAAGGTGGTGCTGGGGGGTCTGCTGGAGGCATGGAGTTCGGGACTGGGGGTGTGGAACGTTGTAGGAGGAGGCCTGGACCGTGTGTGTCTGGGTCTGGGGGCTGGCCAGTACGGGTCCCGGTCCTGGTCCCCTGGGGCCTGGAACTGGGGGCCCTCATCTGGGGGTGTTGCTGGGGGGTCTGCTGGAGGACTGGGGGTGTGGAACGTTGTAGGGGGAGGCCTGGTCCGTGTGTGTCTGGGTCTGGGGGCTGGCCAAGTACGGGTCACGGTCCTGGTCTCCTGGGGCCTGGACCTGGGGGCCCTGTTTGGAGGTGGTGCTGGGGGGTCTGCTGGAGGCATGGAGGTCGGGACTGGGGGTTGTGTCTCTGGGTCTGGGGGCTGGCCCAGAACGGGTCCCGGTCCTGGTCCCCTGGGACATGGACCTGGGGGCCCTCATGTGGGGGTGTTGCTGGGGGGTCTGCTGGAGCCATGGAGGCCGGGACTGGGGGTGTGGAACGTTGTAGGGGGAGGCCTGGTCCGTGCCTGCCTAACCCTAACCCTGGCCCAGTACGGGTCCCGGTCCTGGTCCCCTGGGGCCTGGACCTGGGGGCCCTCATCTGGGGGTGTTGCTGGGGGGTCTGCTGGAGGCATGGAGGCCGGGACTGGGGGTGTGGAACGTTGTAGGGGGAGGCCTGGTCCGTGCCTTCCTAACCCTAACCCTGGCCCAGTACAAGTCCCGGTCCTGGTCCCCTGGGGCCTGGACCTGGGGGCCCTGTGTGGAGGTGGTGCTGGGGGGTCTGCTGGAGGCATGGAGGTCGGGACTCGGGGTGTGGAACGTCTGCTGGAGGCATAGAGGCCAGGTCTGGGTGTGTGGAACGTTGTAGGGGGAGGACTGGTCCGTGTGTCACTGGGTCTGGGGGCTGGCCCAGTACGGGTCACGGTCCGGGTCTACTGGGGCCTGGACCTGGGGGCCCTGCGTGGACGTGGTGCTGGGGGGTCTTCTGGAGGCATGGAGGTCGGGACTGGGGGTGTGGAACGTTGTAGGGGGAGGCCTGGACCGTGTGTGTCTGGGTCTGGGGGCTGGCCAAGTACGGGTCACGGTCCTTTTCTCCTGGGGCCTGGACCTTGGGGCCCTGTGAGGAGGTGGAGCTGGGGGGTCTGCTGGAGGCATGGAGGTCGGGACTGGGGGTGTGGAACGTTGTAGGGGGAGGCCTGGTCCGTGTGTGTCTGGGTCTGGGGGCTGGCCCAGCACGGGTCCCGGTCCTGGTCCCCTGGGGACTGGACCTGGGGGCCCTCATCTGAGGGTGTTGCTGGGGGGTCTGCTGGAGGCATGGAGGCCGGAACTGGGGGTGTGGAACGTTGTAGGGGGAGGCCTGGTCCGTGTGTGTCTGGGTCTGGGGGCTGGCCAAGTACGGGTCACGGTCCTGGTCTCCTGGGGCCTGGACCTGGGGGCCCTGTGTGGAGGTGGTGCTGTGGAGTCTGCTGGAGGCATGGAGGCCGGGACTGGGGGTGTGGAACGTTGTAGGGGGAGGCCTGGACCTTGTGTGTCTGGGTCTGAGGGCTGGCCCAGTACGGGTCCAGTCCTGGTCCCCTGGGGCCTGGACCTGGGGGCCCTCATGTGGGGGTGTTGCTGGGGGCCTGCTGGAGGCATGGAGGCCGGGACTGGGGGTGTGGAACGTTGTAAGGGGAGGCCTGGTCCGTGCCTGCCTAACCCTAACCCTGGCCCAGTACGGGTCCCGGTCCTGGTCACTGGGGCCTGGACCTGGGGGCCCTCATGTGGGGGTGTTGCTGGGGGGTCTGCTGGAGGCATGAAGGCCGGGACTGGGGGTGTGGAACGTTGTAGGGGGAGGCCTGGTCCGTGTGTGTCTGGGTCTGGGGGCTGGCCCAGTACGGGTCCCGGTCCTGGTCCCCTGGGGCCTGGACCAGGGGGCCCTCATGTGGGGGTGTTTGTGGGGGGTCTGCTGGTCCGTGCCTGCCTAACCTTAACCCTGGCCCAGTACGGGTCCCGGTCCTGGTCCCCTGGGGCCTGGACCTGGTTGCCCTCATGTGGGGGTGTTGCTGGGCCCTCATGTGGGGGTGTTGCTGGGGGGTCTGCTGGAGGCATGGAGGCCGGGACTGGGGGTGTGGAACGTCTGCTGGAGGCATGGAGGCCAGGTCTTGGGGTGTGGAACGTTGTAGGGGGAGGCCTGGTCCGTGTTTGTCTGGGTCTGGGGGCTGGGCAAGTACGGGTCACGGTCCTGGTCTCCTGGGGCCTGGACCTTGGGGCCCTGTGAGGAGGTGGTGCTGGGGGATCTGCTGGAGGCATGGAGGTCTGGACTGGGGGTGTGGAACGTTGTAGGGGGAGGCCTGGACCGTGTGTGAATGGGTCTGGGGGCAGGCCCAGTACGGGTCCCGGTCCTGGTCCCCTGGGGCCTGGACCTGGGGGCCCTCATGTGGGGGTGTTGCTGGGGGGTCTGCTGGAGGCATGGAGGCCGGGACTGGGGGTGTGGAACGTTGTAGGGGGAGGCCTGGTCCGTGTGTGTCTGGGTCTGGGGGCTGGCCCAGTACGGGTCCCGGTCCTGGTCCCCCGGGGCCTGGACCTGGGGGCCCTCTTGTGGGGGTGTTGCTGGGCCCTCATGTGGGGGTGTTGCTGGGGGGTCTGCTGGAGGCATGGAGGTCGGGACTGGGGGTGTGGAACGTCTGCTGGAGGCATGGAGGCCAGGACTGGGGGTGTGGAACGTTTTGGGGGAGGCCTGGTCCGTGTGTGTCTGGGTCTGGGGGCTGGCCAAGTACGGGTCACGGTCCTGGTCTCCTGTGGTCTGGACCTTGGGGCCATGTCAGGAGGTGGTGCTGGGGGGTGTGCTGGAGGATTGGAGGTCGGGACTGGGGGTGTGGAACGTTGCAGGGGGAGGCCTGGACCGTGTGTGTCTGGGTCTGGGGGCTGGCCAAGTACGGGTCACGGTCCTGGAATCCTGGGGCCTGGATCTGGGGGCCCTGTGTGGAGGTGGTGCTGTGGAGTCTGCTGGAGGCATGGAGGCCAGGACTGGGGGTGTGGAACGTTTTGGGGGAGGCCTGGTCCGTGTGTGTCTGGGTCAGGGGGCTGGCCAAGTACGGGTCACGGTCCTGGTCTCCTGGGGCCTGGACCTTGGGGCCATGTCAGGAGGTGGTGCTGGGGGGTGTGCTGGAGGCATGGAGGTCGGGACTGGGGGTGTGGAACGTTGTAGGGGAAGGCCTGGACCGTGTGTGTCTGGGTCTGGGGACTGGCCAAGAACGGGTCACGGTCCTGGTCTCCTGGGGCCTGGACCTGGGGGCCCTGTGTGGAGGTGGTGCTGTGGAGTCTGCTGGAGGCATGGAGGCCGGGACTGGGGGTGTGGAACGTTGTAGGGGGAGGCCTGGTCCATGTGTGTCTGGGTCTGGGGGCTGGCCAAGTACGGGTCACGGTCCTGGTCTCCTGGGGCCTGGACCTGGGGGCCCTGTGTGGAGGTGGTGCTGGGGGGTCTGCTGGAGGCATGGAGGTCGGGACTGGGGGTGTGGAACGTCTGCTGGAGGCATGGAGGCCAGGACTGGGGGTGTGGAACGTTTTGGGGGAGGCCTGGTCCGTGTGTGTCTGGGTCTGGGGACTGGCCAAGTACGGGTCACGGTCCTGGTCTCCTGTGGTCTGGACCTTGGGGCCATGTCAGGAGGTGGTGCTGGGGGGTGTGCTGGAGGCATGGAGGTCGGGACTGGGGGTGTGGAACGTTGTAGGGGGAAGCCTGGACCGTGTGTGTCTGGGTCTGGGGGCTGGCCAAGTACGAATCACGGTCCTGGTCTCCTGGGGCCTGGACCTGGGGGGCTGTGGAGTCTGCTGGAGGCATGGAAGTCGGGACTGGGGGTGTGGAACGTTGTAGGGGGAGGCCTGGACCGTGTGTGTCTGGGTCTGAGGGCTGGCCCAGAACGGGTCCGGTCCTGGTCCCCTGGGGCCTGGACCTGGGGGCCCTCATGTGGGGGTGTTGCTGGGGGGTCTGCTGGAGGCATGGAGGCCAGGACTGGGGGTGTGGAACGTTGTAGGGGGAGGCCTGGTCCGTGCCTGCCTAACCCTAATCCTGGCCCAGTACGGGATCCGGTCCTGGTCCCCTGGGGCCTGGACCTGGGGGCCCTCTTGTGGGGGTGTTGCTGGGCCCTCATGTGGGGGTGTTGCTGGGGGGTCTGCTGGAGGCATGGAGGTCGGGACTGGGGGTGTGGAGCGTTGTAGGGGGAGGCCTGGTCCGTGTGTGTCTGGGTCTGGGGGCTGGCCCAGTACGGGTCCCGGTCCTGGTCCCCTGGGGCCTGGACCAGGGGGCCCTCATGTGGGGGTGTTTGTGGGGGGTCTGCTGGTCCGTGCCTGCCTAACCCTAACCCTGGCCCAGTACGGGTCCCGGTCCTGGTCCCCTGGGGCATGGACCTGATTGCCCTCATGTGGGGGTGTTGCTGGGCCCTCATGTGGGGGTGTTGCTGGGGGGTCTGCTGGAGGCATGGAGGCCGGTACTGGGGGTGTGTGTCTGGGTCTGGGGGCTGGCCCAGAACGGGTCCCGGTCCTGGTCCCCTGGGGCCTGGACCTGGGGGCCCTCATGTGGGGGTGTTTGTGGGGGGTCTGCTGGTCCGTGCCTGCCTAACCCTAACCCTGGCCCAGTACGGGTCCCGGTCCTGGTCCCCTGGGGCCTGGACCTGGGGGCCCTCTTGTGGGGGTGTTGCTGGGCCCTCATGTGGGGGTGTTGCTGGGGGGTCTGCTGGAGGCATGGAGGTCGGGACTGGGGGTGTGGAACGTCTGCTGGAGGCATGGAGGCCAGGACTGGGGGTGTGGAACGTTTTGGGGGAGGCCTGGTCCGTGTGTGTCTGGGTCTGGGGGCTGGCCAAGTACGGGTCACGGTCCTGGTCTCCTGTGGTCTGGACCTTGGGGCCATGTCAGGAGGTGGTGCTGGGGGGTGTGCTGGAGGCATGGAGGTCGGGACTGGGGGTGTGGAACGTTTTGGGGGAGGCCTGGACCGTGTGTGTCTGGGTCTGGGGGCTGGCCAAGTACGGGTCACGGTCCTGGTCTCCTGGGGCCTGGACCTGGGGGCCCTGTGTGGAGGTGGTGCTGTGGAGTCTGCTGGAGGCATGGAGGCCGGGACTTGGGGTCTGGAACGTTGTAGGGGGAGGCCTGGACCTTGTGTGTCTGGGTCTGAGGGCTGGCCCAGAACGGGTCCGGTCCTGGTCCCCTGGGGCCTGGACCTGGGGGCCCTCATGTGGGGGTGTTGCTGGGGGGTCTGCTGGAGGCATGAAGGCCGGGACTGGAGGTGTGGAACGTTGTAAGGGGAGGCCTGGTCCGTGCCTGCCTAACCCTAACCCTGGCCCAGTACGGGTCCCGGTCCTGGTTCACTGGGGCCTGGACCTGGGGGCCCTCATGTGGGGGTGTTGCTGGGGGGTCTGCTGGAGGCATGGAGGCCGGGACTGGGGGTGTGGAACGTTGTAGGGGGAGGCCTGGTCCGTGTGTGTCTGGGTCTGGGGGCTGGCCCAGTACGGGTCCCGGTCCTGGTCCCCTGGGGCCTGGACCTGGGGGCCCTCTTGTGGGGGTGTTGCTGGGCCCTCATGTGGGGGTGTTGCTGGGGGGTCTGCTGGAGGCATGGAGGTCGGGACTGGGGGTGTGGAACGTCTGCTGGAGGCATGGAGGCCAGTACAGGGGGTGTGGAACGTTTTGGGGGAGGCCTGGTCCGTGTGTGTCTGGGTCTGGGGGCTGGCCAAGTACGGGTCACGGTCCTGGTCTCCTGGGGCCTGGACCTGGGGGCCCTGTGTGGAGGTGGTGCTGGGGGGTCTGCTGGAGGCACGGAGGTCGGGACTGGGGGTGTGGAACGTCTGCTGGAGGCATGGAGGCCAGGACTGGGGGTGTGGAACGTTTTGGGGGAGGCCTGGTCCGTGTGTGTCTGGGTCTGGGGGCTGGCCAAGTACGGGTCACGGTCCTGGTCTCCTGTGGTCTGGACCTTGGGGCCATGTCAGGAGGTGGTGCTGGGGGGTGTGCTGGAGGCATGGAGGTCGGGACTGGGGGTGTGGAACGTTGCAGGGGGAGGCCTGGACCGTGTGTGTCTGGGTCTGGGGGCTGGCCAAGTACGGGTCACGGTCCTGGTCTCCTGGGGCCTGGACCTGGGGGCCCTGTGTGGAGGTGGTGCTGTGGAGTCTGCTGGAGGCATGGAGGCCGGGACTGGGGGTGTGGAACGTTGTAGGGGGAGGCCTGGACCTTGTGTGTCTGGGTCTGAGGGCTGGCCCAGTACGGGTCCGGTCCTGGTCCCCTGGGGCCTGGACCTGGGGGCCCTCATGTGGGGGTGTTGCTGGGGGGTCTGCTGGAGGCATGAAGGCCGGGACTGGAGGTGTGGAACGTTGTAAGGGGAGGCCTGGTCCGTGCCTGCCTAACCCTAACCCTGGCCCAGTACGGGTCCCGGTCCTGGTTCACTGGGGCCTGGACCTGGGGGCCCTCATGTGGGGGTGTTGCTGGGGGGTCTGCTGGAGGCATGGAGGCCGGGACTGGGGGTGTGGAACGTTGTAGGGGGAGGCCTGGTCCGTGTGTGTCTGGGTCTGGGGGCTGGCCCAGAACGGGTCCCGGTCCTGGTCCCCTGGGGCCTGGACCAGGGGGCCCTCATGTGGGGGTGTTTGTGGGGGGTCTGCTGGTCCGTGCCTGCCTAACCTTAACCCTTGCCCAGTACGGGTCCCGGTCCTGGTCCCCTGGGGCCTGGACCTGGTTGCCCTCATGTGGGGGTGTTGCTGGGCCCTCATGTGGGGGTGTTGCTGGGGGGTCTGCTGGAGGCATGGAGGCCGGGACTGGGGGTGTGGAACGTTGTAGGGGGAGGCCTGGTCCATGTGTGTCTGGGTCTGGGGGCTGGCCAAGTACGGGTCACGGTCCTGGTCTCCTGGGGCCTGGACCTGGGGGCCCTGTGTGGAGGTGGTGCTGGGGGGTCTGCTGGAGGCATGGAGGTCGGGACTGGGGGTGTGGAACGTCTGCTGGAGGCATGGAGGCCAGGACTGGGGGTGTGGAACGTTTTGGGGGAGGCCTGGTCCGTGTGTGTCTGGGTCTGGGGGCTGGCCAAGTACGGGTCACGGTCCTGGTCTCCTGTGGTCTGGACCTTGGGGCCATGTCAGGAGGTGGTGCTGGGGGGTGTGCTGGAGGCATGGAGGTCGGGACTGGGGGTGTGGAACGTTGCAGGGGGAGGCCTGGACCGTGTGTCTGGGTCTGGGGGCTGGCCAAGTACGGGTCACGGTCCTGGTCTCCTGGGGCCTGGACCTGGGGGCCCTGTGTGGAGGTGGTGCTGTGGAGTCTGCTGGAGGCATGGAGGCCGGGACTGGGGGTGTGGAACGTTGTAGGGGGAGGCCTGGACCTTGTGTGTCTGGGTCTGAGGGCTGGCCCAGTACGGGTCCGGTCCTGGTCCCCTGGGGCCTGGACCTGGGGGCCCTCATGTGGGGGTGTTGCTGGGGGGTCTGCTGGAGGCATGAAGGCCGGGACTGGAGGTGTGGAACGTTGTAAGGGGAGGCCTGGTCCGTGCCTGCCTAACCCTAACCCTGGCCCAGTACGGGTCCCGGTCCTGGTTCACTGGGGCCTGGACCTGGGGGCCCTCATGTGGGGGTGTTGCTGGGGGGTCTGCTGGAGGCATGGAGGCCGGGACTGGGGGTGTGGAACGTTGTAGGGGGAGGCCTGGTCCGTGTGTGTCTGGGTCTGTGGGCTGGCCCAGTACGGGTCCCGGTCCTGGTCCCCTGGGCCTGGACCTGGGGGCTCTCATGTGGGGGTGTTTGTGTGGGGTCTGCTGGTCCGTGCCTGCCTAACCCTAACCCTGGCCCAGTACGGGTCCCGGTCCTGGTCTCCTGGGGCCTGGACCTGGGGGCCCTGTGTGGAGGTGGTGCTGTGGAGTCTGCTGGAGGCATGGAGGCCGGGACTGGGGGTGTGGAACGTTGTAGGGGGAGGCCTGGTCCGTGTGTGTCTGGGTCTGTGGGCTGGCCAAGTACGGGTCACGGTCCTGGTCTCCTGGGGCCTGGAGGTGGTGCTGGGGGGTCTGCTGGAGGCATGGAGGTCGGGACTGGGGGTGTGGAACGTTGTAGGGGGAGGCCTGGACCGTGTGTGTCTGGGTCTGGGGGCTGGCCCAGTACGGGTCCGGTCCTGGTCCCCTGGGGCCTGGACCTGGGGGCCCTCATCTGGGGGTGTTGCTGGGCCCTCATGTGGGGGTGTTGCTGGGGGGTCTGCTGGAGGCATGGAGGCCGGGACTGGGGGTGTGTGTCTGGGTATGGGGGCTGGCCCAGAACGGGTCCCGGTCCTGGTCCTCTGGGGCCTGGACCTGGGGGCCCTCATGTGGGGGTGTTGCTGGGGGGTCTACTGGAGGCATGGAGGTCGGGACTGGGGGTGTGGAACGTCTGCTGGAGGCATGGAGGCCGGGTCTTGGGGTGTGGAACGTTGTAGGGGGAGGCCTGGTCCGTGTTTGTCTGGGTCTGGGGGCTGGGCAAGTACGGGTCACGGTCCTGGTCTCCTGGGGCCTGGACCTTGGGGCCCTGTGAGGAGGTGGTGCTGGGGGATCTGCTGGAGGCATGGAGGTCTGGACTGGGGGTGTGGAACGTTGTAGGGGGAGGCCTGGACCGTGTGTGAATGGGTCTGGGGGCAGGCCCAGTACGGGTCCCGGTCCTGGTCCCCTGGGGCCTGGACCTGGGGGCCCTCATGTGGGGGTGTTGCTGGGGGGTCTGCTGGAGGCATGGAGGCCGGGACTGGGGGTGTGGAACGTTGTAGGGGGAGGCCTGGTCCGTGTGTGTCTGGGTCTGGGGGCTGGCCCAGTACGGGTCCCGGTCCTGGTCCCCCGGGGCCTGGACCTGGGGGCCCTCTTGTGGGGGTGTTGCTGGGCCCTCATGTGGGGGTGTTGCTGGGGGGTCTGCTGGAGGCATGGAGGTCGGGACTGGGGGTGTGGAACCTTGTAGGGGGAGGCCTGGTCCGTGCCTGCCTAACCCTAACCCTGGCCCAGTACAAGTCCCGGTCCTGGTCCCCTGGGGCCTGGACCTGGGGGCCCTGTGAGGAGGTGGTGCTGGGGGGTCTGCTGGAGGCATGGAGGTCGGGACTGGGGGTGTGGAACGTCTGCTGGAGGCATGGAGGCCAGGACTGGGGGTGTGGAACGTTTTGGGGGAGGCCTGGTCCGTGTGTGTCTGGGTCAGGGGGCTGGCCAAGTACGGGTCACGGTCCTGGTCTCCTGGGGCCTGGACCTTGGGGCCATGTCAGGAGGTGGTGCTGGGGGGTGTGCTGGAGGCATGGAGGTCGGGACTGGGGGTGTGGAACGTTGTAGGGGAAGGCCTGGACCGTGTGTGTCTGGGTCTGGGGACTGGCCAAGAACGGGTCACGGTCCTTGTCTCCTGGGGCCTGGACCTGGGGGCCCTGTGTGGAGGTGGTGCTGTGGAGTCTGCTGGAGGCATGGAGGCCGGGACTGGGGGTGTGGAACGTTGTAGGGGGAGGCCTGGTCCATGTGTGTCTGGGTCTGGGGGCTGGCCAAGTACGGGTCACGGTCCTGGTCTCCTGGGGCCTGGACCTGGGGGCCCTGTGTGGAGGTGGTGCTGGGGGGTCTGCTGGAGGCATGGAGGTCGGGACTGGGGGTGTGGAACGTCTGCTGGAGGCATGGAGGTCGGGACTGGGGGTGTGGAACGTCTGCTGGAGGCATGGAGGCCAGGACTGGGGGTGTGGAACGTTTTGGGGGAGGCCTGGTCCGTGTGTGTCTGGGTCTGGGGGCTGGCCAAGTACGGGTCACGGTCCTGGTCTCCTGGGGCCTGGACCTGGGGGCCCTGTGTGGAGGTGGTGCTGTGGAGTCTGCTGGAGGCATGGAGGCCGGGACTGGGGGTGTGGAACGTTGTAGGGGGAGGCCTGGACCTTGTGTGTCTGGGTCTGAGGGCTGGCCCAGTACGGGTCCGGTCCTGGTCCCCTGGGGCCTGGACCTGGGGGCCCTCATGTGGGGGTGTTGCTGGGGGGTCTGCTGGAGGCATGAAGGCCGGGACTGGAGGTGTGGAACGTTGTAAGGGGAGGCCTGGTCCGTGCCTGCCTAACCCTAACCCTGGCCCAGTACGGGTCCCGGTCCTGGTTCACTGGGGCCTGGACCTGGGGGCCCTCATGTGGGGGTGTTGCTGGGGGGTCTGCTGGAGGCATGGAGGCCGGGACTGGGGGTGTGGAACGTTGTAGGGGGAGGCCTGGTCCGTGTGTGTCTGGGTCTGCTGGCTGGCCCAGTACGGGTCCCGGTCCTGGTCCCCTGGGGCCTGGACCAGGGGGCCCTCATGTGGGGGTGTTTGTGGGGGGTCTGCTGGTCCGTGCCTGCCTAACCTTAACCCTTGCCCAGTACGGGTCCCGGTCCTGGTCCCCTGGGGCCTGGACCTGGTTGCCCTCATGTGGGGGTGTTGCTGGGCCCTCATGTGGGGGTGTTGCTGGGGGGTCTGCTGGAGGCATGGAGGCCGGGACTGGGGGTGTGGAACGTTGTAGGGGGAGGCCTGGTCCATGTGTGTCTGGGTCTGGGGGCTGGCCAAGTACGGGTCACGGTCCTGGTCTCCTGGGGCCTGGACCTGGGGGCCCTGTGTGGAGGTGGTGCTGGGGGGTCTGCTGGAGGCATGGAGGTCGGGACTGGGGGTGTGGAACGTCTGCTGGAGGCATGGAGGCCAGGACTGGGGGTGTGGAACGTTTTGGGGGAGGCCTGGTCCGTGTGTGTCTGGGTCTGGGGGCTGGCCAAGTACGGGTCACGGTCCTGGTCTCCTGTGGTCTGGACCTTGGGGCCATGTCAGGAGGTTTTGCTGGGGGGTGTGCTGGAGGCATGGAGGTCGGGACTGGGGGTGTGGAACGTTGCAGGGGGAGGCCTGGACCGTGTGTCTGGGTCTGGGGGCTGGCCAAGTACGGGTCACGGTCCTGGTCTCCTGGGGCCTGGACCTGGGGGCCCTGTGTGGAGGTGGTGCTGTGGAGTCTGCTGGAGGCATGGAGGCCGGGACTGGGGGTGTGGAACGTTGTAGGGGGAGGCCTGGACCTTGTGTGTCTGGGTCTGAGGGCTGGCCCAGTACGGGTCCGGTCCTGGTCCCCTGGGGCCTGGACCTGGGGGCCCTCATGTGGGGGTGTTGCTGGGGGGTCTGCTGGAGGCATGAAGGCCGGG
Organism: Micromesistius poutassou; assembly: GCF_964030765.1. Taxonomy (NCBI): domain Eukaryota; kingdom Metazoa; phylum Chordata; class Actinopteri; order Gadiformes; family Gadidae; genus Micromesistius; species Micromesistius poutassou. The sequence goes on along the minus strand of NC_140276.1, from coordinate 22,438,854 downwards.
ACTGGAGGTGTGGAACGTTGTAAGGGGAGGCCTGGTCCGTGCCTGCCTAACCCTAACCCTGGCCCAGTACGGGTCCCGGTCCTGGTTCACTGGGGCCTGGACCTGGGGGCCCTCATGTGGGGGTGTTGCTGGGGGGTCTGCTGGAGGCATGGAGGCCGGGACTGGGGGTGTGGAACGTTGTAGGGGGAGGCCTGGTCCGTGTGTGTCTGGGTCTGTGGGCTGGCCCAGTACGGGTCCCGGTCCTGGTCCCCTGGGCCTGGACCTGGGGGCCCTCATGTGGGGGTGTTTGTGGGGGGTCTGCTGGTCCGTGCCTGCCTAACCCTAACCCTGGCCCAGTACGGGTCCCGGTCCTGGTCTCCTGGGGCCTGGACCTGGGGGCCCTGTGTGGAGGTGGTGCTGTGGAGTCTGCTGGAGGCATGGAGGCCGGGACTGGGGGTGTGGAACGTTGTAGGGGGAGGCCTGGTCCGTGTGTGTCTGGGTCTGGGGGCTGGCCAAGTACGGGTCACGGTCCTGGTCTCCTGGGGCCTGGAGGTGGTGCTGGGGGGTCTGCTGAAGGCATGGAGGTCGGGACTGGGGGTGTGGAACGTTGTAGGGGGAGGCCTGGACCGTGTGTGTCTGGGTCTGGGGGCTGGCCCAGTACGGGTCCGGCCCTGGTCCCCTGGGACCTGGACCTGGGGGCCCTCATCTGGGGGTGTTGCTGGGCCCTCATGTGGGGGTGTTGCTGGGGGGTCTGCTGGAGGCATGGAGGCCGGGACTGGGGGTGTGTGTCTGGGTCTGGGGGCTGGCCCAGAACGGGTCCCGGTCCTGGTCCCCTGGGGCCTGGACCTGGGGGCCCTCATGTGGGGGTGTTGCTGGGGGGTCTACTGGAGGCATGGAGGTCGGGACTGGGGGTGTGGAACGTCTGCTGGAGGCATGGAGGCCAGGTCTTGGGTGTGGAACGTTGTAGGGGGAGGCCTGGTCCGTGTTTGTCTGGGTCTGGGGGCTGGGCAAGTACGGGTCACGGTCCTGGTCTCCTGGGGCCTGGACCTTGGGGCCCTGTGAGGAGGTGGTGCTGGGGGATCTGCTGGAGGCATGGAGGTCTGGACTGGGGGTGTGGAACGTTGTAGGGTGAGGCCTGGACCGTGTGTGAATGGGTCTGGGGGCAGGCCCAGTACGGGTCCCGGTCCTGGTCCCCTGGGGCCTGGACCTGGGGGCCCTCATGTGGGGGTGTTGCTGGGGGGTCTGCTGGAGGCATGGAGGCCGGGACTGGGGGTGTGGAGCGTTGTAGGGGGAGGCCTGGTCCGTGTGTGTCTGGGTCTGGGGGCTGGCCCAGTACGGGTCCCGGTCCTGGTCCCCCGGGGCCTGGACCTGGGGGCCCTCTTGTGGGGGTGTTGCTGGGCCCTCATGTGGGGGTGTTGCTGGGGGGTCTGCTGGAGGCATGGAGGTCGGGACTGGGGGTGTGGAACGTCTGCTGGAGGCATGGAGGCCAGGACTGGGGGTGTGGAACGTTTTGGGGGAGGCCTGGTCCGTGTGTGTCTGGGTCTGGGGGCTGGCCAAGTACGGGTCACGGTCCTGGTCTCCTGTGGTCTGGACCTTGGGGCCATGTCAGGAGGTGGTGCTGGGGGGTGTGCTGGAGGCATGGAGGTCGGGACTGGGGGTGTGGAACGTTGCAGGGGGAGGCCTGGACCGTGTGTGTCTGGGTCTGGGGGCTGGCCAAGTACGGGTCACGGTCCTGGAATCCTGGGGCCTGGATCTGGGGGCCCTGTGTGGAGGTGGTGCTGTGGAGTCTGCTGGAGGCATGGAGGCCAGGACTGGGGGTGTGGAACGTTTTGGGGGAGGCCTGGTCCGTGTGTGTCTGGGTCAGGGGGCTGGCCAAGTACGGGTCACGGTCCTGGTCTCCTGGGGCCTGGACCTTGGGGCCATGTCAGGAGGTGGTGCTGGGGGGTGTGCTGGAGGCATGGAGGTCGGGACTGGGGGTGTGGAACGTTGTAGGGGAAGGCCTGGACCGTGTGTGTCTGGGTCTGGGGACTGGCCAAGAACGGGTCACGGTCCTGGTCTCCTGGGGCCTGGACCTGGGGGCCCTGTGTGGAGGTGGTGCTGTGGAGTCTGCTGGAGGCATGGAGGCCGGGACTGGGGGTGTGGAACGTTGTAGGGGGAGGCCTGGTCCATGTGTGTCTGGGTCTGGGGGCTGGCCAAGTACGGGTCACGGTCCTGGTCTCCTGGGGCCTGGACCTGGGGGCCCTGTGTGGAGGTGGTGCTGGGGGGTCTGCTGGAGGCATGGAGGTCGGGACTGGGGGTGTGGAACGTCTGCTGGAGGCATGGAGGCCAGGACTGGGGGTGTGGAACGTTTTGGGGGAGGCCTGGTCCGTGTGTGTCTGGGTCTGGGGACTGGCCAAGTACGGGTCACGGTCCTGGTCTCCTGTGGTCTGGACCTTGGGGCCATGTCAGGAGGTGGTGCTGGGGGGTGTGCTGGAGGCATGGAGGTCGGGACTGGGGGTGTGGAAAGTTGTAGGGGGAAGCCTGGACCGTGTGTGTCTGGGTCTGGGGGCTGGCCAAGTACGAATCACGGTCCTGGTCTCCTGGGGCCTGGACCTGGGGGGCTGTGGAGTCTGCTGAAGGCATGGAAGTCGGGACTGGGGGTGTGGAACGTTGTAGGGGGAGGCCTGGACCGTGTGTGTCTGGGTCTGAGGGCTGGCCCAGAACGGGTCCGGTCCTGGTCCCCTGGGGCCTGGACCTGGGGGCCCTCATGTGGGGGTGTTTCTGGGGGGTCTGCTGGAGGCATGGAGGCCAGGACTGGGGGTGTGGAACGTTGTAGGGGGAGGCCTGGTCCGTGCCTGCCTAACCCTAATCCTGGCCCAGTACGGGTCCCGGTCCTGGTCCCCTGGGGCCTGGACCTGGGGGCCCTCTTGTGGGGGTGTTGCTGGGCCCTCATGTGGGGGTGTTGCTGGGGGGTCTGCTGGAGGCATGGAGGTCGGGACTGGGGGTGTGGAGCGTTGTAGGGGGAGGCCTGGTCCGTGTGTGTCTGGGTCTGGGGGCTGGCCCAGTACGGGTCCCGGTCCTGGTCCCCTGGGGCCTGGACCAGGGGGCCCTCATGTGGGGGTGTTTGTGGGGGGTCTGCTGGTCCGTGCCTGCCTAACCCTAACCCTGGCCCAGTACGGGTCCCGGTCCTGGTCCCCTGGGGCATGGACCTGATTGCCCTCATGTGGGGGTGTTGCTGGGCCCTCATGTGGGGGTGTTGCTGGGGGGTCTGCTGGAGGCATGGAGGCCGGTACTGGGGGTGTGTGTCTGGGTCTGGGGGCTGGCCCAGAACGGGTCCCGGTCCTGGTCCCCTGGGGCCTGGACCTGGGGGCCCTCATGTGGGGGTGTTTGTGGGGGGTCTGCTGGTCCGTGCCTGCCTAACCCTAACCCTGGCCCAGTACGGGTCCCGGTCCTGGTCCCCTGGGGCCTGGACCTGGGGGCCCTCTTGTGGGGGTGTTGCTGGGCCCTCATGTGGGGGTGTTGCTGGGGGGTCTGCTGGAGGCATGGAGGTCGGGACTGGGGGTGTGGAACGTCTGCTGGAGGCATGGAGGCCAGGACTGGGGGTGTGGAACGTTTTGGGGGAGGCCTGGTCCGTGTGTGTCTGGGTCTGGGGGCTGGCCAAGTACGGGTCACGGTCCTGGTCTCCTGTGGTCTGGACCTTGGGGCCATGTCAGGAGGTGGTGCTGGGGGGTGTGCTGGAGGCATGGAGGTCGGGACTGGGGGTGTGGAACGTTGCAGGGGGAGGCCTGGACCGTGTGTGTCTGGGTCTGGGGGCTGGCCAAGTACGGGTCACGGTCCTGGTCTCCTGGGGCCTGGACCTGGGGGCCCTGTGTGGAGGTGGTGCTGTGGAGTCTGCTGGAGGCATGGAGGCCGGGACTGGGGGTGTGGAACGTTGTAGGGGGAGGCCTGGACCTTGTGTGTCTGGGTCTGAGGGCTGGCCCAGAACGGGTCCGGTCCTGGTCCCCTGGGGCCTGGACCTGGGGGCCCTCATGTGGGGGTGTTGCTGGGGGGTCTGCTGGAGGCATGGAGGCCGGGACTGGGGGTGTGGAACATTGTAGGGGGAGGCCTGGTCCGTGCCTGCCTAACCCTAATCCTGGCCCAGTACGGGTCCCGGTCCTGGTCCCCTGGGGCCTGGACCTGGGGGCCCTCATCTGGGGGTGTTGCTGGGGGGTCTGCTGGAGGCATGGAGGCCGGTACTGGGGGTGTGTGTCTGGGTCTGGGGGCTGGCCCAGAACGGGTCCCGGTCCTGGTCCTCTGGGGCTTGGACCTGGGGGCCCTCATGTGGGGGTGTTGCTGGGGGGTCTGCTGGAGGCATGGAGGCCGGGTCTGGGGGTGGGGAACGTTGTAGGGGGAGGCCTGGTCCGTGCCTGCCTAACCCTAACCCTGGCCCAGTACGGGTCCCGGTCCTGGTCCCCTGGGGCCTGGACCTGGGGGCCCTGTGTGGAGGTGGTGCTGGGGGGTCTGCTGGAGGCATGGAGGTCGGGACTCGGGGTGTGGAACGTCTGCTGGAGGCATGGAGGCCAGGTCTGGGTGTGTGGAACGTTGTAGGGGGAGGACTGGTCCGTGTGTCACTGGGTCTGGGGGCTGGCCCAGTACGGGTCACGGTCCGGGTCTACTGGGGCCTGGACCTGGGGGCCCTGCGTGGACGTGGTGCTGGGGGGTCTTCTGGAGGCATGGAGGTCGGGACTGGGGGTGTGGAACGTTGTAGGGGGAGGCCTGGACCGTGTGTGTCTGGGTCTGGGGGCTGGCCAAGTACGGGTCACGGTCCTTTTCTCCTGGGGCCTGGACCTTGGGGCCCTGTGAGGAGGTGGAGCTGGGGGGTCTGCTGGAGGCATGGAGGTCGGGACTGGGGGTGTGGAACGTTGTAGGGGGAGGCCTGGTCCGTGTGTGTCTGGGTCTGGGGGCTGGCCCAGCACGGGTCCCGGTCCTGGTCCCCTGGGGCCTGGACCTGGGGGCCCTCATCTGAGGGTGTTGCTGGGGGGTCTGCTGGAGGCATGGAGGCCGGAACTGGGGGTGTGGAACGTTGTAGGGGGAGGCCTGGTCCGTGTGTGTCTGGGTCTGGGGGCTGGCCAAGTACGGGTCACGGTCCTGGTCTCCTGGGGCCTGGACTTGGGGGCCTTGTGGAGGTGGTGCTGGGGGGTCTGCTGGAGGCATGGAGGTCGGGACTGGGGGTGTGTAACGTTGTAGGGGGAGGCCTGGACCGTGTGTGTCTGGGTCTGGGGGCTGGCCCAGTACGGGTCCCGGTCCTGGTCCCGTGGGGCCTGGACCTGGGGGCCCTCATGTGGGGGTGTTGCTGAGGGGTCTGCTGGAGGCATGGAGGCCGGGACTGGGGGTATGGAACGTTGTAGGGGGAGGCCTGGTCCGTGCCTGCCTAACCCTAACCCTGGCCCAGTACGGGTCCTGGTCCTGGTCCCCTGGGGCCTGGACCTGGGGGCCCTCATCTGGGGGTGTTGCTGGGGGGTCTGCTGGAGGCATGGAGGCCGGAACTGGGGGTGTGGAACGTTGTAGGGGGAGGCCTGGTCCTTGCCTGCCTAACCCTAACCCTGGCTCAGTACAAGTCCCGGTCCTGGTCCCCTGGGGCCTGGACATGGGGGCCCTGTGAGGAGGTGGTGCTGGGGGGTCTGCTGGAGGCATGGAGGTTGGGACTGGGGGTGTGGAACGTCTGCTGGAGGCATGGAGGCCAGGACTGGGGGTGTGGAACGTTTTGGGGGAGGCCTAGTCCGTGTCTGTCTGGGTCTGGGGGCTGGCCAAGTACGGGTCACGGTCCTGGTCTCCTGGGGCCTGGACCTTGGGGCCATGTCAGGAGGTGGTGCTGGGGGGTCTGCTGGAGGCATGGAGGTCGGGACTGGGGGTGTGGAACGTTGTAGGGGGAAGCCTGGACCGTGTGTGTCTGGGTCTGGGGGCTGGCCAAGTACGAATCACGGTCCTGGTCTCCTGGGGCCTGGACCTGGGGGGCTGTGGAGTCTGCTGGAGGCATGGAAGTCGGGACTGGGGGTGTGGAACGTTGTAGGGGGAGGCCTGGACCGTGTCTGTCTGGGTCTGAGGGCTGGCCCAGAACGGGTCCGGTCCTGGTCCCCTGGGGCCTGGACCTGGGGGCCCTCATGTGGGGGTGTTGCTGGGGGGTCTGCTGGAGGCATGGAGGCCGGGACTGGGGGTGTGGAACGTTGTAGGGGGAGGCCTGGTCCGTGCCTGCCTAACCCTAATCCTGGCCCAGTACGGGTCCCGGTCCTGGTCCCCTGGGACCTGGACCTGGGGGCCCTCATCTGGGGGTGTTGCTGGGGGGTCTGCTGGAGGCATGGAGGCCGGAACTGGGGGTGGGAACCTTGTAGGGGGAGGCCTGGTCCGTGCCTGCCTAACCCTATCCCTGGCCAAGTACGGGTCACGGTCCTGGTCTCCTGGGGCCTGGACCTGGGGGCCCTGTGTGGAGGTGGTGCTGGGGGGTCTGCTGGAGGCATGGAGGTCGGGACTGGGGGTGTGGAACGTCTGCTGGAGGCATGGAGGCCAGGACTGGGGGTGTGGAACGTTTTGGGGGAGGCCTGGTCCGTGTGTGTCTGGGTCTGGGGGCTGGCCAAGTACGGGTCACGGTCCTGGTCTCCTGTGGTCTGGACCTTGGGGCCATGTCAAGAGGTGGTGCTGGGGGGTGTGCTGGAGGCATGGAGGTCGGGACTGGGGGTGTGGAACGTTGCAGGGGGAGGCCTGGACCGTGTGTGTCTGGGTCTGGGGGCTGGCCAAGTACGGGTCACGGTCCTGGTCTCCTGGGGCCTGGACCTGGGGGCCCTGTGTGGAGGTGGTGCTGTGGAGTCTGCTGGAGGCATGGAGGCCGGGACTGGGGGTGTGGAACGTTGTAGGGGGAGGCCTGGACCTTGTGTGTCTGGGTCTGAGGGCTGGCCCAGTACGGGTCCGGTCCTGGTCCCCTGGGGCCTGGACCTGGGGGCCCTCATGTGGGGGTGTTGCTGGGGGGTCTGCTGGAGGCATGAAGGCCGGGACTGGAGGTGTGGAACGTTGTAAGGGGAGGCCTGGTCCGTGCCTGCCTAACCCTAACCCTGGCCCAGTACGGGTCCCGGTCCTGGTCTCCTGGGGCCTGGACCTGGGGGCCCTGTGTGGAGGTGGTGCTGTGGAGTCTGCTGGAGGCATGGAGGCCGGGACTGGGGGTGTGGAACGTTGTAGGGGGAGGCCTGGTCCGTGTGTGTCTGGGTCTGGGGGCTGGCCAAGTACGGGTCACGGTCCTGGTCTCCTGGGGCCTGGAGGTGGTGCTGGGGGGTCTGCTGGAGGCATGGAGGTCGGGACTGGGGGTGTGGAACGTTGTAGGGGGAGGCCTGGACCGTGTGTGTCTGGGTCTGGGGGCTGGCCCAGTACGGGTCCGGTCCTGGTCCCCTGGGGCCTGGACCTGGGGGCCCTCATCTGGGGGTGTTGCTGGGCCCTCATGTGGGGGTGTTGCTGGGGGGTCTGCTGGAGGCATGGAGGCCGGGACTGGGGGTGTGTGTCTGGGTCTGGGGGCTGGCCCAGAACGGGTCCCGGTCCTGGTCCCCTGGGGCCTGGACCTGGGGGCCCTCATGTGGGGGTGTTGCTGGGGGGTCTACTGGAGGCATGGAGGTCGGGACTGGGGGTGTGGAACGTCTGCTGGAGGCATGGAGGCCAGGTCTTGGGGTGTGGAACGTTGTAGGGGGAGGCCTGGTCCGTGTTTGTCTGGGTCTGGGGGCTGGGCAAGTACGGGTCACGGTCCTGGTCTCCTGGGGCCTGGACCTTGGGGCCCTGTGAGGAGGTGGTGCTGGGGGATCTGCTGGAGGCATGGAGGTCTGGACTGGGGGTGTGGAACGTTGTAGGGGGAGGCCTGGACCGTGTGTGAATGGGTCTGGGGGCAGGCCCAGTACGGGTCCCGGTCCTGGTCCCCTGGGGCCTGGACCTGGGGGCCCTCATGTGGGGGTGTTGCTGGGGGGTCTGCTGGAGGCATGGAGGCCGGGACTGGGGGTGTGGAACGTTGTAGGGGGAGGCCTGGTCCGTGTGTGTCTGGGTCTGGGGGCTGGCCCAGTACGGGTCCCGGTCCTGGTCCCCCGGGGCCTGGACCTGGGGGCCCTCTTGTGGGGGTGTTGCTGGGCCCTCATGTGGGGGTGTTGCTGGGGGGTCTGCTGGAGGCATGGAGGTCGGGACTGGGGGTGTGGAACGTCTGCTGGAGGCATGGAGGCCAGGACTGGGGGTGTGGAACGTTTTGGGGGAGGCCTGGTCCGTGTGTGTCTGGGTCTGGGGGCTGGCCAAGTACGGGTCACGGTCCTGGTCTCCTGTGGTCTGGACCTTGGGGCCATGTCAGGAGGTGGTGCTGGGGGGTGTGCTGGAGGCATGGAGGTCGGGACTGGGGGTGTGGAACGTTGCAGGGGGAGGCCTGGACCGTGTGTGTCTGGGTCTGGGGGCTGGCCAAGTACGGGTCACGGTCCTGGAATCCTGGGGCCTGGATCTGGGGGCCCTGTGTGGAGGTGGTGCTGTGGAGTCTGCTGGAGGCATGGAGGCCAGGACTGGGGGTGTGGAACGTTTTGGGGGAGGCCTGGTCCGTGTGTGTCTGGGTCAGGGGGCTGGCCAAGTACGGGTCACGGTCCTGGTCTCCTGGGGCCTGGACCTTGGGGCCATGTCAGGAGGTGGTGCTGGGGGGTGTGCTGGAGGCATGGAGGTCGGGACTGGGGGTGTGGAACGTTGTAGGGGAAGGCCTGGACCGTGTGTGTCTGGGTCTGGGGACTGGCCAAGAACGGGTCACGGTCCTGGTCTCCTGGGGCCTGGACCTGGGGGCCCTGTGTGGAGGTGGTGCTGTGGAGTCTGCTGGAGGCATGGAGGCCGGGACTGGGGGTGTGGAACGTTGTAGGGGGAGGCCTGGTCCATGTGTGTCTGGGTCTGGGGGCTGGCCAAGTACGGGTCACGGTCCTGGTCTCCTGGGGCCTGGACCTGGGGGCCCTGTGTGGAGGTGGTGCTGGGGGGTCTGCTGGAGGCATGGAGGTCGGGACTGGGGGTGTGGAACGTCTGCTGGAGGCATGGAGGCCAGGACTGGGGGTGTGGAACGTTTTGGGGGAGGCCTGGTCCGTGTGTGTCTGGGTCTGGGGACTGGCCAAGTACGGGTCACGGTCCTGGTCTCCTGTGGTCTGGACCTTGGGGCCATGTCAGGAGGTGGTGCTGGGGGGTGTGCTGGAGGCATGGAGGTCGGGACTGGGGGTGTGGAAAGTTGTAGGGGGAAGCCTGGACCGTGTGTGTCTGGGTCTGGGGGCTGGCCAAGTACGAATCACGGTCCTGGTCTCCTGGGGCCTGGACCTGGGGGGCTGTGGAGTCTGCTGGAGGCATGGAAGTCGGGACTGGGGGTGTGGAACGTTGTAGGGGGAGGCCTGGACCGTGTGTGTCTGGGTCTGAGGGCTGGCCCAGAACGGGTCCGGTCCTGGTCCCCTGGGGCCTGGACCTGGGGGCCCTCATGTGGGGGTGTTTCTGGGGGGTCTGCTGGAGGCATGGAGGCCAGGACTGGGGGTGTGGAACGTTGTAGGGGGAGGCCTGGTCCGTGCCTGCCTAACCCTAATCCTGGCCCAGTACGGGTCCCGGTCCTGGTCCCCTGGGGCCTGGACCTGGGGGCCCTCTTGTGGGGGTGTTGCTGGGCCCTCATGTGGGGGTGTTGCTGGGGGGTCTGCTGGAGGCATGGAGGCCGGGACTGGCGGTGTGGAACGTTGTAAGGGGAGGCCTGGTCAGTGCCTGCCTAACCCAAACCCTGGCCCAGTAAGGGTCCCGGTCCTGGTCCCCTGGGGCCAGGACCTGGGGGCCCTCATCTGGGGGTGTTGCTGGGGGGTCTGCTGGAGGCCGGGACTGGGGATGTGGAACGTTGTAGGGGGAGGCCTGGTCCGTGTGTGTCTGGGTCTGGGGGCTGGCCCAGTACGGGTCCCGGTCCTGGTCCCCTGGGGCCTGGACCAGGGGGCCCTCATGTGGGGGTGTTTGTGGGGGGTCTGCTGGTCCGTGCCTGCCTAACCATAACCCTGGCCCAGTACGGGTCCCGGTCCTGGTCCCCTGGGGCATGGACCTGGTTGCCCTCATGTGGGGGTGTTGCTGGGCCCTCATGTGGGGGTGTTGCTGGGGGGTCTGCTGGAGGCATGGAGTCCGGTACTGGGGGTGTGTGTCTGGGTCTGGGGGCTGGCCCAGAACGGGTCCCGGTCCTGGTCCTGGTCCTCTGGGGCTTGGACCTGGGGGCCCTCATGTGGGGGTGTTGCTGGGGGGTCTGCTGGAGGCATGGAGGCCTGGTCTGGGGGTGTGGAACGTTGTAGGGGGAGGCCTGGTCCGTGCCTGCCTAACACTAACCCTGGCCCAGTACGGGTCCCGGTCCTGGTCCCCTGGGGCCTGGACCTGGGGGCCCTCATCTGGGGGTGTTGCTGGGGGGTCTGCTGGAGGCATGGAGGCCGGGACTGGGGATGTGGAACGTTGTAGGGGGAGGCCTGGTCCGTTCCTGCCTAACCCTAACCCTGGCCCAGTACAAGTCCCGGTCTTGGTCCCCTGGGGCCTGGACCTGGGGGCCCTGTGAGGAGGTGGTGCTGGGGGGTCTGCTGGAGGCATTGAGGTCGGGACTGGGGGTGTGGAACGTCTGCTGGAGGCATGGAGGCCGGGACTGGGGGTGTGGAACGTTTTGGGGGAGGCCTGGTCCGTGTGTGTCTGGGGGCTGGCCAAGTACGGGTCATGGTCCTGGTTTCCTGGGTCCTGGACCTGGGGGCCCTCTTTGGAGGTGGTGCTGTGGAGTCTGCTGGAGGCATGAAGGCCGGGACTGGGGGTGTGGAACGTTGTAGGGGGAGGCCTGGTCCGTGTTTGTCTGGGTCTGGGGGCTGGCCAAGTACGGGTCACGGTCCTGGTCTCCTGGGGCCTGGACCTGGGGGCCCTGTGTGAAGGTGGTGCTGGGGGGTCTGCTGGAGGCATGGAGTTCGGGACTCGGGGTGTGGAACGTTGTAGGAGGAGGCCTGGACCGTGTGTGTCTGGGTCTGGGGGCTGGCCAGTACGGGTCCCGGTCCTGGTCCCCTGGGGCCTGGACCTGGGGGCCCTCATCTGGGGGTGTTGCTGGGGGGTCTGCTGGAGGCATAGGGGCCGGAACTGGGGGTGTGGAACGTTGTAGAGGGTGGCCTGGTCCGTGCCTGCCTAACCCTAACCCTGGCCCAGTACAAGTCCCGGTCCTGGTCCCCTGGGGCCTGGACCTGGGGGCCCTGTGAGGAGGTGGTGCTGGGGGGTCTGCTGGAGGCATGGAGGTTGGGACTGGGGGTGTGGAACGTCTGCTGGAGGCATGGAGGCCAGGACTGGGGGTGTGGAACGTTTTGGGGGAGGCCTGATCCGTGTGTGTCTGGGTCTGGGGGCTGGCCAAGTACGGGTCACGGTCCTGGTCTCCTTGTGCCTGGACCTTGGGGCCATGTCAGGAGGTGGTGCTGGGGGGTCTGCTGGAGGCATGGAGGTCGGGACTGGGGGTGTGGAACGCTGTAGTTGGAGGCCTGGACCGTGTGTATCTGGGTCTGGGGGCTGGCCAAGTACGGGTCACGGTCCTGGTCTCCTGGGGCCTGGACCTGGGGGCCCTCTGTGGAGGTGGTGCTGTGGAGTCTGCTGGAGGCATGGAGGCCGGGACTGGGGGTGTGGAACGTTGTAGGGGGAGGCCTGGTCCGTGTGTGTCTGGGTCTGGGGGCTGGCCAAGTACGGGTCACGGTCCTGGTCTCCTGGGGCCTGGACCTGGGGGCCCTGTTTGGAGGTGGTGCTGGGGGGTCTGCTGGAGGCATGGAGGTCGGGACTGGGGGTGTGGAACGTTGTAGGGGGAGGCCTGGACCGTGTGTGTCTGGGTCTGGGGGCTGGCCCAGTACGGGTCCGGTCCTGGTCCCCTGGGGCCTGGACCTGGGGGCCCTCATGTGGGGGTGTTGCTGGGGGGTCTGCTGGAGGCATGGAGGCCGGGACTGGGGGTGTGGAACGTTGTAAGGGGAGGCCTGGTCCGTGCCTGCCTAACCCTAACCCTGCCCCAGTACGGGTCCCGGTCCTGGTCCACTGGGGCCTGGACCTGGGGGCCCTCATGTGGGGGTGTTGCTGGGGGGTCTGCTGGAGGCATGGAGGCCGGGACTGGGGGTGTGGAACGTTGTAGGGGGAGGCCTGGTCCGTGCCTGCCTAACCCTAACCCTGGCCCAGTGCGGGTCCCGGTCCTGGTCCCCTGGGGCCTGGACCTGGGGGCCCTCATGTGGGCGTGTTGCTGGGGGGTCTGCTGGAGGCATGGAGGCCGGGACTGGGGGTTGTGTCTCTGGGTCTGGGGGCTGGCCCAGAACGGGTCCCGGTCCTGGTCCCCTGGGACATGGACCTGGGGGCCCTCATGTGGGGGTGTTGCTGGGGGGTCTGCTGGAGCCATGGAGGCCGGGACTGGGGGTGTGGAACGTTGTAGGGGGAGGCCTGGTCCGTGCCTGCCTAACCCTAACCCTGGCCCAGTACGGGTCCCGGTCCTGGTCCCCTGGGGCCTGGACCTGGGGGCCCTCATCTGGGGGTGTTGGTGGGGGGTCTGCTGGAGGCATGGAGGCCGGGACTGGGGGTGTGGAACGTTGTAGGGGGAGGCCTGGTCCGTGCCTTCCTAACCCTAACCCTGGCCCAGTACAAGTCCCGGTCCTGGTCCCCTGGGGCCTGGACCTGGGGGCCCTGTGTGGAGGTGGTGCTGGGGGGTCTGCTGGAGGCATGGAGGTCGGGACTCGGGGTGTGGAACGTCTGCTGGAGGCATGGAGGCCAGGTCTGGGGGTGTGGAACTTTGTAGGGGGAGGACTGGTCCGTGTGTCACTGGGTCTGGGGGCTGGCCCAGTACGGGTCACGGTCCGGGTCTACTGGGGCCTGGACCTGGGGGCCCTGCGTGGACGTGGTGCTGGGGGGTCTTCTGGAGGCATGGAGGTCGGGACTGGGGGTGTGGAACGTTGTAGGGGGAGGCCTGGACCGTGTGTGTCTGGGTCTGGGTCTGGGGGCTGGCCAAGTACGGGTCACGGTCCTTTTCTCCTGGGGCCTGGACCTTGGGGCCCTGTGAGGAGGTGGAGCTGGGGGGTCTGCTGGAGGCATGGAGGTCGGGACTGGGGGTGTGGAACGTTGTAGGGGGAGGCCTGGTCCGTGTGTGTCTGGGTCTGGGGGCTGGCCCAGCACGGGTCCCGGTCCTGGTCCCCTGGGGCCTGGACCTGGGGGCCCTCATCTGAGGGTGTTGCTGGGGGGTCTGCTGGAGGCATGGAGGCCGGAACTGGGGGTGTGGAACGTTGTAGGGGGAGGCCTGGTCCGTGCCTGCCTAACCCTAACCCTGGCCCAGTACAAGTCCCGGTCTTGGTCCCCTGGGGCCTGGACCTGGTGGCCCTGTGAGGAGGTGGTGCTGGGGGGTCTGCTGGAGGCATTGAGGTCGGGACTGGGGGTGTGGAACGTCTGCTGGAGGCATGGAGGCCGGGACTGGGGGTGTGGAACGTTTTGGGGGAGGCCTGGTCCGTGCCTGCCTAACCCTAACCCTGGCCCAGTACAAGTCCCGGTCCTGGTCCCCTTGGGCCTGGACCTGAGGGCCCTGTGTGGAGGTGGTGCTGGGGGGTCTGCTGGAGGCATGGGGTGTGGAACGTCTGCTGGAGGCATGGAGGCCAGGTCTGGGGGTGTGGAACGTTGTAGGGGGAGGCCTGGTCCGTGTGTGTCTGGGTCTGGGGGCTGGCCAAGTACGGGTCACGGTCCTGGTCTCCTGGGGCCTGGACCTTGGGGCCCTGTGAGGAGGTGGTGCTGGGGGATCTGCTGGAGGCATGGAGGTCGGGACTGGGGGTGTGGAACATTGTAGGGGGAGGCCTGGACCGAGTGTGAATGGGTCTGGGGGCTGGCCCAGTACGGGTCCCGGTCCTGGTCCCCTGGGGCCTGGACCTGGGGGCCCTCATGTGGGGGTGTTGCTGGGGGGTCTGCTGGAGGCATGGAGGCCGGGACTGGGGGTGTGGAACGTTGTAGGGGGAGGCCTGGTCCGTGCCTGCCTAACCCTAACCCTGGCCCAGTACAAGTCCCGGTCTTGGTCCCCTGGGGCCTGGACCTGGGGGCCCTGTGAGGAGGTGGTGCTGGGGGGTCTGCTGGAGGCATTGAGGTCGGGACTTGGGGTGTGGAACGTCTGCTGGAGGCATGGAGGCCGGGACTGGGGGTGTGGAACGTTTTGGGGGAGGCCTGGTCCGTGTGTGTCTGGGGGCTGGCCAAGTACGGGTCATGGTCCTGGTTTCCTGGGTCCTGGACCTGGGGGCCCTCTTAGGAGGTGGTGCTGTGGAGTCTGCTGGAGGCATGGAGGCCGGGACTGGGAGTGTGGAACGTTGAAGGGGGAGGCCTGGTCCATGTTTGTCTGGGTCTGGGGGCTGGCCAAGTACGGGTCACGGTCCTGGTCTCCTGGGGCCTGGAACTGGGGGCCCTGTGTGGAGGTGGTGCTGGGGGGTCTGCTGGAGGCATGGAGGTCGGGACTGGGGGTGTGGAACGTTTTGGGGGAGGCCTGGTCCGTGTGTGTCTGGGTCAGGGGGCTGGCCAAGTACGGGTCACGGTCCTGGTGTCCTGGGGCCTGGACCTTGGGGCCATGTCAGGAGGTGGTGCTGGGGGGTCTGCTGGAGGCATGGAGGTCGGGACTGGGGGTGTGGAACGTTGTAGGGGAAGGCCTGGACCGTGTGTGTCTGGGTCTGGGGGCTGGCCAAGTACGGGTCACGGTCCTGGTCTCCTGGGGCCTGGACCTAGGGGCCCTGTGTGGAGGTGGTGCTGTGGAGTCTGCTGGAGGCATGGAGGCCGGGACTCGGGGTGTGGAACGTTGTAGGGGGAGGCCTGGTCCATGTGTGTCTGGGTCTGGGGGCTGGCCAAGTACGGGTCACGGTCCTGGTCTCCTGGGGCCTGGACCTGGGGGCCCTGTGTGGAGGTGGTGCTGGGGGGTCTGCTGGAGGCATGGAGGTCGGGACTGGGGGTGTGGAGCGTCTGCTGGAGGCATGGAGGCCAGGACTGGGGGTGTGGAACGTTGTAGGGGGAGGCCTGGTCCGTGCCTGCCTAACCCTAACCCTGGCCCAGTGCGGGTCCCGGTCCTGGTCCCCTGGGGCCTGGACCTGGGGGCCCTCATGTGGGCGTCTTGCTGGGGGGTCTGCTGGAGGCATGGAGGCCGGGACTGGGGGTTGTGTCTCTGGGTCTGGGGGCTGGCCCAGAACGGGTCCCGGTCCTGGTCCCCTGGGACATGGACCTGGGGGCCCTCATGTGGGGGTGTTGCTGGGGGGTCTGCTGGAGCCATGGAGGCCGGGACTGGGGGTGTGGAACGTTGTAGGGGGAGGCCTGGTCCGTGCCTGCCTAACCCTAACCCTGGCCCAGTACGGGTCCCGGTCCTGGTCCCCTGGGGCCTGGACCTGGGGGCCCTCATCTGGGGGTGTTGCTGGGGGGTCTGCTGGAGGCATGGAGGCCGGGACTGGGGGTGTGGAACGTTGTAGGGGGAGGCCTGGACCGTGTGTGAATGGGTCTGGGGGCTGGCCCAGTACGGGTCCCGGTCCTGGTCCCCTGGGGCCTGGACCTGGGGGCCCTCATGTGGGGGTGTTGCTGGGGGGTCTGCTGGAGGCATGGAGGCCGGGACTGGGGGTGTGGAACGTTGTAGGGGGAGGCCTGGTCCGTGCCTGCCTAACCCTAACCCTGGCTCAGTACAAGTCCCGGTCCTGGTCCCCTGGGGCCTGGACATGGGGGCCCTGTGAGGAGGTGGTGCTGGGGGGTCTGCTGGAGGCATGGAGGTCGGGACTGGGGGTGTGGAACGTCTGCTGGAGGCATGGAGGCCAGGACTGGGGGTGTGGAACGTTTTGGGGGAGGCCTAGTCCGTGTGTGTCTGGGTCTGAGGGCTGGCCCAGAACGGGTCCGGTCCTGGTCCCCTGGGGCCTGGACCTGGGGGCCCTCATGTGGGGGTGTTGCTGGGGGGTCTGCTGGAGGCATGGAGGCCGGGACTGGGGGTGTGGAACGTTGTAGGGGGAGGCCTGGTCCGTGCCTGCCTAACCCTAATCCTGGCCCAGTACGGGTCCCGGTCCTGGTCCCCTGGGGCCTGGACCTGGGGGCCCTCATCTGGGGGTGTTGCTGGGGGGTCTGCTGGAGGCATGGAGGCCGGAACTGGGGGTGTGGAACCTTGTAGGGGGAGGCCTGGTCCGTGCCTGCCTAACCCTATCCCTGGCCCAGTACAAGTCCCGGTCCTGGTCCCCTGGGGCCTGGACCTGGGGGCCCTGTGAGGAGGTGGTGCTGGGGGGTCTGCTGGAGGCATGGAGGTCGGGACTGGGGGTGTGGAACGTCTGCTGGAGGCATGGAGGCCAGGACTGGGGGTGTGGAACGTTTTGGGGGAGGCCTGGTCCGTGTGTGTCTGGGTCTGGGGGCTGGCCAAGTACGGGTCACGGTCCTGGTCTCCTGTGGTCTGGACCTTGGGGCCATGTCAAGAGGTGGTGCTGGGGGGTGTGCTGGAGGCATGGAGGTCGGGACTGGGGGTGTGGAACGTTGCAGGGGGAGGCCTGGACCGTGTGTGTCTGGGTCTGAGGGCTGGCCCAGAACGGGTCCGGTCCTGGTCCCCTGGGGCCTGGACCTGGGGGCCCTCATGTGGGGGTGTTGCTGGGGGGTCTGCTGGAGGCATGGAGGCCGGGACTGGGGGTGTGGAACGTTGTAGGGGGAGGCCTGGTCCGTGCCTGCCTAACCCTAATCCTGGCCCAGTACGGGTCCCGGTCCTGGTCCCCTGGGACCTGGACCTGGGGGCCCTCATCTGGGGGTGTTGCTGGGGGGTCTGCTGGAGGCATGGAGGCCGGAACTGGGGGTGTGGAACCTTGTAGGGGGAGGCCTGGTCCGTGCCTGCCTAACCCTATCCCTGGCCAAGTACGGGTCACGGTCCTGGTCTCCTGGGGCCTGGACCTGGGGGCCCTGTGTGGAGGTGGTGCTGGGGGGTCTGCTGGAGGCATGGAGGTCGGGACTGGGGGTGTGGAACGTCTGCTGGAGGCATGGAGGCCAGGACTGGGGGTGTGGAACGTTTTGGGGGAGGCCTGGTCCGTGTGTGTCTGGGTCTGGGGGCTGGCCAAGTACGGGTCACGGTCCTGGTCTCCTGTGGTCTGGACCTTGGGGCCATGTCAAGAGGTGGTGCTGGGGGGTGTGCTGGAGGCATGGAGGTCGGGACTGGGGGTGTGGAACGTTGCAGGGGGAGGCCTGGACCGTGTGTGTCTGGGTCTGGGGGCTGGCCAAGTACGGGTCACGGTCCTGGTCTCCTGGGGCCTGGACCTGGGGGCCCTGTGTGGAGGTGGTGCTGTGGAGTCTGCTGGAGGCATGGAGGCCGGGACTGGGGGTGTGGAACGTTGTAGGGGGAGGCCTGGACCTTGTGTGTCTGGGTCTGAGGGCTGGCCCAGTACGGGTCCGGTCCTGGTCCCCTGGGGCCTGGACCTGGGGGCCCTCATGTGGGGGTGTTGCTGGGGGGTCTTCTGGAGGCATGGAGGCCGGGACTGGGGGTGTGGAACGTTGTAAGGGGAGGCCTGGTCCGTGCCTGCCTAACCCTAACCCTGGCCCAGTACGGGTCCCGGTCCTGGTTCACTGGGGCCAGTACCTGGGGGCCCTCATGTGGGGGTGTTGCTGGGGGGTCTGCTGGAGGCATGGAGGCCGGGACTGGGGGTGTGGAACGTTGTAGGGGGAGGCCTGGTCCGTGTGTGTCTGGGTCTGGGGGCTGGCCCAGTACGGGTCCCGGTCCTGGTCCCCTGGGGCCTGGACCAGGGGGCCCTCATGTGGGGGTGTTTGTGGGGGGTCTGCTGGTCCGTGCCTGCCTAACCCTAACCCTGGCCCAGTACGGGTCCCGGTCCTGGTCCCCTGGGGCCAGGACCTGGGGGCCCTCATCTGGGGGTGTTTGTGGGGGGTCTGCTGGTCCGTGCCTGCCAAACCCTAACCCTGGCCCAGTACGGGTCCCGGTCCTGGTCCCCTGGGGCCAGGACCTGGGGGCCCTCATCTGGGGGTGTTGCTGGGGGGTCTGCTGGAGGCATGGAGGCCGGGACTGGGGATGTGGAACGTTGTAGGGGGAGGCCTGGTCCGTGTGTGTCTGGGTCTGGGGGCTGGCCCAGTACGGGTCCCGGTCCTGGTCCCCTGGGGCATGGACCTGGTTGCCCTCATGTGGGGGTGTTGCTGGGCCCTCATGTGGGGGTGTTGCTGGGGGGTCTGCTGGAGGCATGGAGTCCGGTACTGGGGGTGTGTGTCTGGGTCTGGGGGCTGGCCCAGAACGGGTCCCGGTCCTGGTCCTGGTCCTCTGGGGCTTGGACCTGGGGGCCCTCATGTGGGGGTGTTGCTGGGGGGTCTGCTGGAGGCATGGAGGCCGGGTCTGGGGGTGTGGAACGTTGTAGGGGGAGGCCTGGTCCGTGCCTGCCTAACACTAACCCTGGCCCAGTACGGGTCCCGGTCCTGGTCCCCTGGGGCCTGGACCTGGGGGCCCTCATCTGGGGGTGTTGCTGGGGGGTCTGCTGGAGGCATGGAGGCCGGGACTGGGGGTGTGGAACGTTGTAGGGGGAGGCCTGGTCCGTGCCTGCCTAACCCTAACCCTGGCCCAGTACAAGTCCCGGTCTTGGTCCCCTGGGGCCTGGACCTGGGGGCCCTGTGAGGAGGTGGTGCTGGGGGGTCTGCTGGAGGCATTGAGGTCGGGACTGGGGGTGTGGAACGTCTGCTGGAGGCATGGAGGCCGGGACTGGGGGTGTGGAACGTTTTGGGGGAGGCCTGGTCCGTGTGTGTCTGGGGGCTGGCCAAGTACGGGTCATGGTCCTGGTTTCCTGGGTCCTGGACCTGGGGGCCCTCTTTGGAGGTGGTGCTGTGGAGTCTGCTGGAGGCATGAAGGCCGGGACTGGGGGTGTGGAACGTTGTAGGGGGAGGCCTGGTCCGTGTTTGTCTGGGTCTGGGGGCTGGCCAAGTACGGGTCACGGTCCTGGTCTCCTGGGGCCTGGACCTGGGGGCCCTGTGTGGAGGTGGTGCTGGGGGGTCTGCTGGAGGCATGGAGGTCGGGACTGGGGGTGTGGAACGTTTTGGGGGAGGCCTGGTCCGTGTGTGTCTGGGTCAGGGGGCTGGCCAAGTACGGGTCACGGTCCTGGTGTCCTGGGGCCTGGACCTTGGGGCCATGTCAGGAGGTGGTGCTGGGGGGTCTGCTGGAGGCATGGAGGTCGGGACTGGGGGTGTGGAACGTTGTAGGGGAAGGCCTGGACCGTGTGTGTCTGGGTCTGGGGGCTGGCCAAGTACGGGTCACGGTCCTGGTCTCCTGGGGCCTGGACCTGGGGGCCCTGTGTGGAGGTTGTGCTGTGGAGTCTGCTGGAGGCATGGAGGCCGGGACTCGGGGTGTGGAACGTTGTAGGGGGAGGCCTGGTCCATGTGTGTCTGGGTCTGGGGGCTGGCCAAGTACGGGTCACGGTCCTGGTCTCCTGGGGCCTGGACCTGGGGGCCCTGTGTGGAGGTGGTGCTGGGGGGTCTGCTGGAGGCATGGAGGTCGGGACTGGGGGTGTGGAGCGTCTGCTGGAGGCATGGAGGCCAGGACTGGGGGTGTGGAACGTTGTAGGGGGAGGCCTGGTCCGTGCCTGCCTAACCCTAACCCTGGCCCAGTGCGGGTCCCGGTCCTGGTCCCCTGGGGCCTGGACCTGGGGGCCCTCATGTGGGCGTCTTGCTGGGGGGTCTGCTGGAGGCATGGAGGCCGGGACTGGGGGTTGTGTCTCTGGGTCTGGGGGCTGGCCCAGAACGGGTCCCGGTCCTGGTCCCCTGGGACATGGACCTGGGGGCCCTCATGTGGGGGTGTTGCTGGGGGGTCTGCTGGAGCCATGGAGGCCGGGACTGGGGGTGTGGAACGTTGTAGGGGGAGGCCTGGTCCGTGCCTGCCTAACCCTAACCCTGGCCCAGTACGGGTCCCGGTCCTGGTCCCCTGGGGCCTGGACCTGGGGGCCCTCATCTGGGGGTGTTGCTGGGGGGTCTGCTGGAGGCATGGAGGCCGGGACTGGGGGTGTGGAACGTTGTAGGGGGAGGCCTGGACCGTGTGTGAATGGGTCTGGGGGCTGGCCCAGTACGGGTCCCGGTCCTGGTCCCCTGGGGCCTGGACCTGGGGGCCCTCATGTGGGGGTGTTGCTGGGGGGTCTTCTGGAGGCATGGAGGCCGGGACTGGGGGTGTGGAACGTTGTAAGGGGAGGCCTGGTCCGTGCCTGCCTAACCCTAACCCTGGCCCAGTACGGGTCCCGGTCCTGGTTCACTGGGGCCAGTACCTGGGGGCCCTCATGTGGGGGTGTTGCTGGGGGGTCTGCTGGAGGCATGGAGGCCGGGACTGGGGGTGTGGAACGTTGTAGGGGGAGGCCTGGTCCGTGTGTGTCTGGGTCTGGGGGCTGGCCCAGTACGGGTCCCGGTCCTGGTCCCCTGGGGCCTGGACCAGGGGGCCCTCATGTGGGGGTGTTTGTGGGGGGTCTGCTGGTCCGTGCCTGCCTAACCTTAACCCTGGCCCAGTACGGGTCCCGGTCCTGGTCCCCTGGGGCCTGGACCTGGTTGCCCTCATGTGGGGGTGTTGCTGGGCCCTCATGTGGGGGTGTTGCTGGGGGGTCTGCTGGAGGCATGGAGGCCGGGACTGGGGGTGTGTGTCTGGGTCTGGGGGCTGGCCCAGAACGGGTCCCGGTCCTGGTCCTCTGGGGCTTGGACCTGGGGGCCCTCATGTGGGGGTGTTGCTGGGGGGTCTGCTGGAGGCATGGAGGCCGGGTCTGGGGGTGTGGAACGTTGTAGGGGGAGGCCTGGTCCGTGCCTGCCTAACCCTAACCCTGGCCCAGTACGGGTCCCGGTCCTGGTCCCCTGGGGCCAGGACCTGGGGGCCCTCATCTGGGGGTGTTTGTGGGGGGTCTGCTGGTCCGTGCCTGCCAAACCCTAACCCTGGCCCAGTACGGGTCCCGGTCCTGGTCCCCTGGGGCCAGGACCTGGGGGCCCTCATCTGGGGGTGTTGCTGGGGGGTCTGCTGGAGGCATGGAGGCCGGGACTGGGGATGTGGAACGTTGTAGGGGGAGGCCTGGTCCGTGTGTGTCTGGGTCTGGGGGCTGGCCCAGTACGGGTCCCGGTCCTGGTCCCGTGGGGCCTGGACCTGGGGGCCCTCATGTGGGGGTGTTGCTGGGGGGTCTGCTGGAGGCATGGAGGCCGGGACTGGGGGTTGTGTCTCTGGGTCTGGGGGCTGGCCCAGAACGGGTCCCGGTCCTGGTCCCCTGGGACATGGACCTGCGGGCCCTCATGTGGGGGTGTTGCTGGGGGGTCTGCTGGAGCCATGGAGGCCGAGACTGGGGGTGTGGAACGTTGTAGGGGGAGGCCTGGTCCGTGCCTGCCTAACCCTAACCCTGGCCCAGTACGGGTCCCGGTCCTGGTCCCCTGGGGCCTGGACCTGGGGGCCCTGTGTGGAGGTTGTGCTGCGGGGTCTGCTGGAGGCATGGAGGTCAGGACTCGGGGTGTGGAACGTCTGCTGGAGGCATGGAAGCCAGGTCTGGGGGTGTGGAACGTTGTAGGGCGAGGCCTGGTCCGTGTGTCACTGGGTCTGGGGGCTGGCCCAGTACGGGTCACGGTCCGGGTCTACTGGGGCCTGGACCTGGGGGCCCTGCGTGGACGTGGTGCTGGGGGGTCTTCTGGAGGCATGGAGGTCGGGACTGGGGGTGTGGAACGTTGTAGGGGGAGGCCTGGACCGTGTGTGTCTGGGTCTGGGGGCTGGCCAAGTACGGGTCACGGTCCTTTTCTCCTGGGGCCTGGACCTTGGGGCCCTGTGAGGAGGTGGTGCTGGTGGGTCTGCTGGAGGCATGGAGGTCGGGACTGGGGGTGTGGAACGTTGTAGGGGGAGGACTGGTCCGTGTGTGTCTGGGTCTGGGGGCTGGCCCAGTACGGGTCCCGGTCCTGGTCCCCTGGGGCCTGGACCAGGGGGCCCTCATGTGGGGGTGTTTGGGGGGGTCTGCTGGTCCGGGACTGGGGTTGTGGAATGGTGTAGGCGGAGGCCTGGTCCGTGCCTGCCTAAACCTAACCCTGGCCCAGTACAAGTCCCGGTCCTGGTCCCCTGGGGCCTGGACCTGAGGGCCCTGTGTGGAGGTGGTGCTGGGCGGTCTGCTGGAGGCATGGAGGTCGGGACTGGGGGTGTGGAACGTCTGCTGGAGGCATGGAGGCCAGGACTGGGGGTGTGGAACGTTTTGGGGGAGGCCTGGTCCGTGTGTGTCTGGGTCTGGGGGCTGGCCAAGTACGGGTCACGGTCCTGGTCTCCTGTGGTCTGGACCTTGGGGCCATGTTAAGAGGTGGTGCTGGGGGGTGTGCTGGAGGCATGGAGGTCGGGACTGGGGGTGTGGAACGTTGCAGGGGGAGGCCTGGACCGTGTGTGTCTGGGTCTGGGGGCTGGCCAAGTACGGGTCACGGTCCTGGTCTCCTGGGGCCTGGACCTGGGGGGCTGTGGAGTCTGCTGGAGGCATGGAAGTCGGGACTGGGGGTGTGGAACGTTGTAGGGGGAGGCCTGGACCGTGTGTGTCTGGGTCTGAGGGCTGGCCCAGTACGGGTCCGGTCCTGGTCCCCTGGGGCCTGGACCTGGGGGCCCTCATGTGGGGGTGTTGCTGGGGGGTCTGCTGGAGGCATGGAGGCCGGGACTGGGGGTGTGGAACGTTGTAGGGGGAGGCCTGGTCCGTGCCTGCCTAACCCTAATCCTGGCCCAGTACGGGTCCCGGTCCTGGTCCCCTGGGGCCTGGACCTGGGGGCCCTCATCTGGGGGTGTTGCTGGGGGGTCTGCTGGAGGCATGGAGGCCGGAACTGGGGGTGTGGAACGTTGTAGGGGGAGGCCTGGTCCGTGCCTGCCTAACCCTAACCCTTGCCCAGTACAAGTCCCGGTCCTGGTCCCCTGGGGCCTGGACCTGGGGGCCCTGTGAGGAGGTGGTGCTGGGGGGTCTGCTGGAGGCATGGAGGTTGGGACTGGGGGTGTGGAACGTCTGCTGGAGGCATGGAGGCCAGGACTGGGGGTGTGGAAAGTTTTGGGGGAGGCCTGGTCCGTGTGTGTCTGGGTCAGGGGGCTGGCCAAGTACGGGTCACGGTCCTGGTCTCCTGGGGCCTGGACCTTGGGGCCATGTCAGGAGGTGGTGCTGGGGGGTGTGCTGGAGGCATGGAGGTCGGGACTGGGGGTGTGGAACGTTGTAGGGGAAGGCCTGGACCGTGTGTGTCTGGGTCTGGGGGCTGGCCAAGTACGGGTCACGGTCCTGGTCTCCTGGGGCCTGGACCTGGGGGCCCTGCGTGGAGGTGGTGCTGTGGAGTCTGCTGGAGGCATGGAGGCCGGGACTGGGGGTGTGGAACGTTGCAGGGGGAGGCCTGGTCCATGTGTGTCTGGGTCTGGGGGCTGGCCAAGTACGGGTCACGGTCCTGGTCTCCTGGGGCCTGGACCTGGGGGCCCTGTGTGGAAGTGGTGCTGGGGGGTCTGCTGGAGGCATGGAGGTCGGGCCTGGGGGTGTGGAACGTCTGCTGGAGGCATGGAGGCCAGGACTGGGGGTGTGGAACGTTTTGGGGGAGGCCTGGTCCGTGTGTGTCTGGGTCTGGGGGCTGGCCAAGTACGGGTCACGGTCCTGGTCTCCTGCGGTCTGGACCTTGGGGCCATGTCAGGAGGTGGTGCTGGGGGGTGTGCTGGAGGCATGGAGGCCGGGACTGGGGGTGTGGAACGTTGCAGGGGGAGGCCTGGTCCATGTGTGTCTGGGTCTGGGGGCTGGCCAAGTACGGGTCACGGTCCTGGTCTCCTGGGGCCTGGACCTGGGGGCCCTGTGTGGAAGTGGTGCTGGGGGGTCTGCTGGAGGCATGGAGGTCGGGCCTGGGGGTGTGGAACGTCTGCTGGAGGCATGGAGGCCAGGACTGGGGGTGTGGAACGTTTTGGGGGAGGCCTGGTCCGTGTGTGTCTGGGTCTGGGGGCTGGCCAAGTACGGGTCACGGTCCTGGTCTCCTGCGGTCTGGACCTTGGGGCCATGTCAGGAGGTGGTGCTGGGGGGTGTGCTGGAGGCATGGAGGTCGGGACTGGGGGTGTGGAACGTTGCAGGGGGAGGCCTGGACCGTGTGTGTCTGGGTCTGGGGGCTGGCCAAGTACGGGTCACGGTCCTGGTCTCCTGGGGCCTGGACCTGGGGGCCCTGTGTGGAGGTGGTGCTGTGGAGTCTGCTGGAGGCATGGAGGCCGGGACTGGGGGTGTGGAACGTTTTGGGGGAGGCCTGGTCCGTGTGTGTCTGGGGGCTGGCCAAGTACGGGTCATGGTCCTGGTTTCCTGGGTCCTGGACCTGAGGGCCCTCTTTGGAGGTGGTGCTGTGGAGTCTGCTGGAGGCATGAAGGCCGGGACTGGGGGTGTGGAACGTTGTAGGGGGAGGCCTGGTCCGTGTTTGTCTGGGTCTGGGGGCTGGCCAAGTACGGGTCACGGTCCTGGTCTCCTGGGGCCTGGACCTGGGGGCCCTGTGTGGAGGTGGTGCTGGGGGGTCTGCTGGAGGCATGGAGGTCGGGACTGGGGGTGTGGAACGTTTTGGGGGAGGCCTGGTCCGTGTGTGTCTGGGTCAGGGGGCTGGCCAAGTACGGGTCACGGTCCTGGTGTCCTGGGGCCTGGACCTTGGGGCCATGTCAGGAGGTGGTGCTGGGGGGTCTGCTGGAGGCATGGAGGTCGGGACTGGGGGTGTGGAACGTTGTAGGGGAAGGCCTGGACCGTGTGTGTCTGGGTCTGGGGGCTGGCCAAGTACGGGTCACGGTCCTGGTCTCCTGGGGCCTGGACCTGGGGGCCCTGTGTGGAGGTTGTGCTGTGGAGTCTGCTGGAGGCATGGAGGCCGGGACTCGGGGTGTGGAACGTTGTAGGGGGAGGCCTGGTCCATGTGTGTCTGGGTCTGGGGGCTGGCCAAGTACGGGTCACGGTCCTGGTCTCCTGGGGCCTGGACCTGGGGGCCCTGTGTGGAGGTGGTGCTGGGGGGTCTGCTGGAGGCATGGAGGTCGGGACTGGGGGTGTGGAGCGTCTGCTGGAGGCATGGAGGCCAGGACTGGGGGTGTGGAACGTTGTAGGGGGAGGCCTGGTCCGTGCCTGCCTAACCCTAACCCTGGCCCAGTGCGGGTCCCGGTCCTGGTCCCCTGGGGCCTGGACCTGGGGGCCCTCATGTGGGCGTCTTGCTGGGGGGTCTGCTGGAGGCATGGAGGCCGGGACTGGGGGTTGTGTCTCTGGGTCTGGGGGCTGGCCCAGAACGGGTCCCGGTCCTGGTCCCCTGGGACATGGACCTGGGGGCCCTCATGTGGGGGTGTTGCTGGGGGGTCTGCTGGAGCCATGGAGGCCGGGACTGGGGGTGTGGAACGTTGTAGGGGGAGGCCTGGTCCGTGCCTGCCTAACCCTAACCCTGGCCCAGTACGGGTCCCGGTCCTGGTCCCCTGGGGCCTGGACCTGGGGGCCCTCATCTGGGGGTGTTGCTGGGGGGTCTGCTGGAGGCATGGAGGCCGGGACTGGGGGTGTGGAACGTTGTAGGGGGAGGCCTGGACCGTGTGTGAATGGGTCTGGGGGCTGGCCCAGTACGGGTCCCGGTCCTGGTCCCCTGGGGCCTGGACCTGGGGGCCCTCATGTGGGGGTGTTGCTGGGGGGTCTTCTGGAGGCATGGAGGCCGGGACTGGGGGTGTGGAACGTTGTAAGGGGAGGCCTGGTCCGTGCCTGCCTAACCCTAACCCTGGCCCAGTACGGGTCCCGGTCCTGGTTCACTGGGGCCAGTACCTGGGGGCCCTCATGTGGGGGTGTTGCTGGGGGGTCTGCTGGAGGCATGGAGGCCGGGACTGGGGGTGTGGAACGTTGTAGGGGGAGGCCTGGTCCGTGTGTGTCTGGGTCTGGGGGCTGGCCCAGTACGGGTCCCGGTCCTGGTCCCCTGGGGCCTGGACCAGGGGGCCCTCATGTGGGGGTGTTTGTGGGGGGTCTGCTGGTCCGTGCCTGCCTAACCTTAACCCTGGCCCAGTACGGGTCCCGGTCCTGGTCCCCTGGGGCCTGGACCTGGTTGCCCTCATGTGGGGGTGTTGCTGGGCCCTCATGTGGGGGTGTTGCTGGGGGGTCTGCTGGAGGCATGGAGGCCGGGACTGGGGGTGTGTGTCTGGGTCTGGGGGCTGGCCCAGAACGGGTCCCGGTCCTGGTCCTCTGGGGCTTGGACCTGGGGGCCCTCATGTGGGGGTGTTGCTGGGGGGTCTGCTGGAGGCATGGAGGCCGGGTCTGGGGGTGTGGAACGTTGTAGGGGGAGGCCTGGTCCGTGCCTGCCTAACCCTAACCCTGGCCCAGTACGGGTCCCGGTCCTGGTCCCCTGGGGCCAGGACCTGGGGGCCCTCATCTGGGGGTGTTTGTGGGGGGTCTGCTGGTCCGTGCCTGCCAAACCCTAACCCTGGCCCAGTACGGGTCCCGGTCCTGGTCCCCTGGGGCCAGGACCTGGGGGCCCTCATCTGGGGGTGTTGCTGGGGGGTCTGCTGGAGGCATGGAGGCCGGGACTGGGGATGTGGAACGTTGTAGGGGGAGGCCTGGTCCGTGTGTGTCTGGGTCTGGGGGCTGGCCCAGTACGGGTCCCGGTCCTGGTCCCGTGGGGCCTGGACCTGGGGGCCCTCATGTGGGGGTGTTGCTGGGGGGTCTGCTGGAGGCATGGAGGCCGGGACTGGGGGTATGGAACGTTGTAGGGGGAGTTCTGGTCCGTGCCTGCCTAACCCTAACCCTGGCCCAGTACGGGTCCGGTCCTGGTCCCCTGGGGCCTGGACCTGGGGGCCCTCATGTGGGGGTGTTGCTGGGGGGTCTGCTGGAGGCATGGAGGCCGGGACTGGGGGTTGTGTCTCTGGGTCTGGGGGCTGGCCCAGAACGGGTCCCGGTCCTGGTCCCCTGGGACATGGACCTGCGGGCCCTCATGTGGGGGTGTTGCTGGGGGGTCTGCTGGAGCCATGGAGGCCGGGACTGGGGGTGTGGAACGTTGTAGGGGGAGGCCTGGTCCGTGCCTGCCTAACCCTAACCCTGGCCCAGTACGGGTCCCGGTCCTGGTCCCCTGGGGCCTGGACCTGGGGGCCCTGTGTGGAGGTTGTGCTGCGGGGTCTGCTGGAGGCATGGAGGTCAGGACTCGGGGTGTGGAACGTCTGCTGGAGGCATGGAAGCCAGGTCTGGGGGTGTGGAACGTTGTAGGGCGAGGCCTGGTCCGTGTGTCACTGGGTCTGGGGGCTGGCCCAGTACGGGTCACGGTCCGGGTCTACTGGGGCCTGGACCTGGGGGCCCTGCGTGGACGTGGTGCTGGGGGGTCTTCTGGAGGCATGGAGGTCGGGACTGGGGGTGTGGAACGTTGTAGGGGGAGGCCTGGACCGTGTGTGTCTGGGTCTGGGGGCTGGCCAAGTACGGGTCACGGTCCTTTTCTCCTGGGGCCTGGACCTTGGGGCCCTGTGAGGAGGTGGTGCTGGTGGGTCTGCTGGAGGCATGGAGGTCGGGACTGGGGGTGTGGAACGTTGTAGGGGGAGGACTGGTCCGTGTGTGTCTGGGTCTGGGGGCTGGCCCAGTACGGGTCCCGGTCCTGGTCCCCTGGGGCCTGGACCAGGGGGCCCTCATGTGGGGGTGTTTGGGGGGGTCTGCTGGTCCGGGACTGGGGTTGTGGAATGGTGTAGGCGGAGGCCTGGTCCGTGCCTGCCTAAACCTAACCCTGGCCCAGTACAAGTCCCGGTCCTGGTCCCCTGGGGCCTGGACCTGAGGGCCCTGTGTGGAGGTGGTGCTGGGCGGTCTGCTGGAGGCATGGAGGTCGGGACTGGGGGTGTGGAACGTCTGCTGGAGGCATGGAGGCCAGGACTGGGGGTGTGGAACGTTTTGGGGGAGGCCTGGTCCGTGTGTGTCTGGGTCTGGGGGCTGGCCAAGTACGGGTCACGGTCCTGGTCTCCTGTGGTCTGGACCTTGGGGCCATGTTAAGAGGTGGTGCTGGGGGGTGTGCTGGAGGCATGGAGGTCGGGACTGGGGGTGTGGAACGTTGCAGGGGGAGGCCTGGACCGTGTGTGTCTGGGTCTGGGGGCTGGCCAAGTACGGGTCACGGTCCTGGTCTCCTGGGGCCTGGACCTGGGGGGCTGTGGAGTCTGCTGGAGGCATGGAAGTCGGGACTGGGGGTGTGGAACGTTGTAGGGGGAGGCCTGGACCGTGTGTGTCTGGGTCTGAGGGCTGGCCCAGTACGGGTCCGGTCCTGGTCCCCTGGGGCCTGGACCTGGGGGCCCTCATGTGGGGGTGTTGCTGGGGGGTCTGCTGGAGGCATGGAGGCCGGGACTGGGGGTGTGGAACGTTGTAGGGGGAGGCCTGGTCCGTGCCTGCCTAACCCTAATCCTGGCCCAGTACGGGTCCCGGTCCTGGTCCCCTGGGGCCTGGACCTGGGGGCCCTCATCTGGGGGTGTTGCTGGGGGGTCTGCTGGAGGCATGGAGGCCGGAACTGGGGGTGTGGAACGTTGTAGGGGGAGGCCTGGTCCGTGCCTGCCTAACCCTAACCCTTGCCCAGTACAAGTCCCGGTCCTGGTCCCCTGGGGCCTGGACCTGGGGGCCCTGTGAGGAGGTGGTGCTGGGGGGTCTGCTGGAGGCATGGAGGTTGGGACTGGGGGTGTGGAACGTCTGCTGGAGGCATGGAGGCCAGGACTGGGGGTGTGGAAAGTTTTGGGGGAGGCCTGGTCCGTGTGTGTCTGGGTCAGGGGGCTGGCCAAGTACGGGTCACGGTCCTGGTCTCCTGGGGCCTGGACCTTGGGGCCATGTCAGGAGGTGGTGCTGGGGGGTGTGCTGGAGGCATGGAGGTCGGGACTGGGGGTGTGGAACGTTGTAGGGGAAGGCCTGGACCGTGTGTGTCTGGGTCTGGGGGCTGGCCAAGTACGGGTCACGGTCCTGGTCTCCTGGGGCCTGGACCTGGGGGCCCTGCGTGGAGGTGGTGCTGTGGAGTCTGCTGGAGGCATGGAGGCCGGGACTGGGGGTGTGGAACGTTGCAGGGGGAGGCCTGGTCCATGTGTGTCTGGGTCTGGGGGCTGGCCAAGTACGGGTCACGGTCCTGGTCTCCTGGGGCCTGGACCTGGGGGCCCTGTGTGGAAGTGGTGCTGGGGGGTCTGCTGGAGGCATGGAGGTCGGGCCTGGGGGTGTGGAACGTCTGCTGGAGGCATGGAGGCCAGGACTGGGGGTGTGGAACGTTTTGGGGGAGGCCTGGTCCGTGTGTGTCTGGGTCTGGGGGCTGGCCAAGTACGGGTCACGGTCCTGGTCTCCTGCGGTCTGGACCTTGGGGCCATGTCAGGAGGTGGTGCTGGGGGGTGTGCTGGAGGCATGGAGGTCGGGACTGGGGGTGTGGAACGTTGCAGGGGGAGGCCTGGACCGTGTGTGTCTGGGTCTGGGGGCTGGCCAAGTACGGGTCACGGTCCTGGTCTCCTGGGGCCTGGACCTGGGGGCCCTGTGTGGAGGTGGTGCTGTGGAGTCTGCTGGAGGCATGGAGGCCGGGACTGGGGGTGTGGAACGTTGTAGGGGGAGGCCTGGAACTTGTGTGTCTGGGTCTGAGGACTGGCCCAGTACGGGTCCGGTCCTGGTCCCCTGGGGCCTGGACCTGGGGGCCCTCATGTGGGGGTGTTGCTGGGGGGTCTGCTGGAGGCATGGAGGCCGGGACTGGCGGTGTGGAACGTTGTAAGGGGAGGCCTGGTCAGTGCCTGCCTAACCCTAACCCTGGCCCAGTACGGGTCCCGGTCCTGGTCCCCTGGGGCCAGGACCTGGGGGCCCTCATCTGGGGGTGTTGCTGGGGGGTCTGCTGGAGGCATGGAGGCCGGGACTGGGGATGTGGAACGTTGTAGGGGGAGGCCTGGTCCGTGTGTGTCTGGGTCTGGGGGCTGGCCCAGTACGGGTCCCGGTCCTGGTCCCCTGGGGCCTGGACCAGGGGGCCCTCATGTGGGGGTGTTTGTGGGGGGTCTGCTGGTCCGTGCCTGCCTAACCATAACCCTGGCCCAGTACGGGTCCCGGTCCTGGTCCCCTGGGGCATGGACCTGGTTGCCCTCATGTGGGGGTGTTGCTGGGCCCTCATGTGGGGGTGTTGCTGGGGGGTCTGCTGGAGGCATGGAGTCCGGTACTGGGGGTGTGTGTCTGGGTCTGGGGGCTGGCCCAGAACGGGTCCCGGTCCTGGTCCTGGTCCTCTGGGGCTTGGACCTGGGGGCCCTCATGTGGGGGTGTTGCTGGGGGGTCTGCTGGAGGCATGGAGGCCGGGTCTGGGGGTGTGGAACGTTGTAGGGGGAGGCCTGGTCCGTGCCTGCCTAACACTAACCCTGGCCCAGTACGGGTCCCGGTCCTGGTCCCCTGGGGCCTGGACCTGGGGGCCCTCATCTGGGGGTGTTGCTGGGGGGTCTGCTGGAGGCATGGAGGCCGGGACTGGGGATGTGGAACGTTGTAGGGGGAGGCCTGGTCCGTGCCTGCCTAACCCTAACCCTGGCCCAGTACAAGTCCCGGTCTTGGTCCCCTGGGGCCTGGACCTGGGGGCCCTGTGAGGAGGTGGTGCTGGGGGGTCTGCTGGAGGCATTGAGGTCGGGACTGGGGGTGTGGAACGTCTGCTGGAGGCATGGAGGCCGGGACTGGGGGTGTGGAACGTTTTGGGGGAGGCCTGGTCCGTGTGTGTCTGGGGGCTGGCCAAGTACGGGTCATGGTCCTGGTTTCCTGGGTCCTGGACCTGGGGGCCCTCTTTGGAGGTGGTGCTGTGGAGTCTGCTGGAGGCATGAAGGCCGGGACTGGGGGTGTGGAACGTTGTAGGGGGAGGCCTGGTCCGTGTTTGTCTGAGTCTGGGGGCTGGCCAAGTACGGGTCACGGTCCTGGTCTCCTGGGGCCTGGACCTGGGGGCCCTGTGTGGAGGTGGTGCTGGGGGGTCTGCTGGAGGCATGGAGGTCGGGACTGGGGGTGTGGAACGTTGTAGGGGGAGGCCTGGTCCGTGTTTGTCTGGGTCTGGGGTCTGGCCAAGTACGGGTCACGGTCCTGGTCTCCTGGGGCCTGGACCTGGGGGCCCTGTGTGAAGGTGGTGCTGGGGGGTCTGCTGGAGGCATGGAGTTCGGGACTCGGGGTGTGGAACGTTGTAGGAGGAGGCCTGGACCGTGTGTGTCTGGGTCTGGGGGCTGGCCAGTACGGGTCCCGGTCCTGGTCCCCTGGGGCCTGGACCTGGGGGCCCTCATCTGGGGGTGTTGCTGGGGGGTCTGCTGGAGGCATAGGGGCCGGAACTGGGGGTGTGGAACGTTGTAGAGGGAGGCCTGGTCCGTGCCTGCCTAACCCTAACCCTGGCCCAGTACAAGTCCCGGTCCTGGTCCCCTGGGGCCTGGACCTGGGGGCCCTGTGAGGAGGTGGTGCTGGGGGGTCTGCTGGAGGCATGGAGGTCGGGACTGGGGGTGTGGAACGTCTGCTGGAGGCATGGAGGCCAGGACTGGGGGTGTGGAACGTTTTGGGGGAGGCCTGATCCGTGTGTGTCTGGGTCTGGGGGCTGGCCAAGTACGGGTCACGGTCCTGGTCTCCTTGTGCCTGGACCTTGGGGCCATGTCAGGAGGTGGTGCTGGGGGGTCTGCTGGAGGCATGGAGGTCGGGACTGGGGGTGTGGAACGTTGTAGTTGGAGGCCTGGACCGTGTGTATCTGGGTCTGGGGGCTGGCCAAGTACGGGTCACGGTCCTGGTCTCCTGGGGCCTGGACCTGGGGGCCCTGTTTGGAGGTGGTGCTGGGGGGTCTGCTGGAGGCATGGAGGTCGGGACTGGGGGTGTGGAACGTTGTAGGGGGAGGCCTGGACCGTGTGTGTCTGGGTCTGGGGGCTGGCCCAGTACGGGTCCGGTCCTGGTCCCCTGGGGCCTGGACCTGGGGGCCCTCATGTGGGGGTGTTGCTGGGGGGTCTGCTGGAGGCATGGAGGCCGGGACTGGGGGTGTGGAACGTTGTAAGGGGAGGCCTGGTCCGTGCCTGCCTAACCCTAACCCTGCCCCAGTACGGGTCCCGGTCCTGGTCCACTGGGGCCTGGACCTGGGGGCCCTCATGTGGGGGTGTTGCTGGGGGGTCTGCTGGAGGCATGGAGGCCGGGACTGGGGGTGTGGAACGTTGTAGGGGGAGGCCTGGTCCGTGCCTGCCTAACCCTAACCCTGGCCCAGTGCGGGTCCCGGTCCTGGTCCCCTGGGGCCTGGACCTGGGGGCCCTCATGTGGGCGTGTTGCTGGGGGGTCTGCTGGAGGCATGGAGGCCGGGACTGGGGGTTGTGTCTCTGGGTCTGGGGGCTGGCCCAGAACGGGTCCCGGTCCTGGTCCCCTGGGACATGGACCTGGGGGCCCTCATGTGGGGGTGTTGCTGGGGGGTCTGCTGGAGCCATGGAGGCCGGGACTGGGGGTGTGGAACGTTGTAGGGGGAGGCCTGGTCCGTGCCTGCCTAACCCTAACCCTGGCCCAGTACGGGTCCCGGTCCTGGTCCCCTGGGGCCTGGACCTGGGGGCCCTCATCTGGGGGTGTTGGTGGGGGGTCTGCTGGAGGCATGGAGGCCGGGACTGGGGGTGTGGAACGTTGTAGGGGGAGGCCTGGTCCGTGCCTTCCTAACCCTAACCCTGGCCCAGTACAAGTCCCGGTCCTGGTCCCCTGGGGCCTGGACCAGGGGGCCCTGTGTGGAGGTGGTGCTGGGGGGTCTGCTGGAGGCATGGAGGTCGGGACTCGGGGTGTGGAACGTCTGCTGGAGGCATGGAGGCCAGGTCTGGGGGTGTGGAACTTTGTAGGGGGAGGACTGGTCCGTGTGTCACTGGGTCTGGGGGCTGGCCCAGTACGGGTCACGGTCCGGGTCTACTGGGGCCTGGACCTGGGGGCCCTGCGTGGACGTGGTGCTGGGGGGTCTTCTGGAGGCATGGAGGTCGGGACTGGGGGTGTGGAACGTTGTAGGGGGAGGCCTGGACCGTGTGTGTCTGGGTCTGGGTCTGGGGGCTGGCCAAGTACGGGTCACGGTCCTTTTCTCCTGGGGCCTGGACCTTGGGGCCCTGTGAGGAGGTGGAGCTGGGGGGTCTGCTGGAGGCATGGAGGTCGGGACTGGGGGTGTGGAACGTTGTAGGGGGAGGCCTGGTCCGTGTGTGTCTGGGTCTGGGGGCTGGCCCAGCACGGGTCCCGGTCCTGGTCCCCTGGGGCCTGGACCTGGGGGCCCTCATCTGAGGGTGTTGCTGGGGGGTCTGCTGGAGGCATGGAGGCCGGAACTGGGGGTGTGGAACGTTGTAGGGGGAGGCCTGGTCCGTGCCTGCCTAACCCTAACCCTGGCTCAGTACAAGTCCCGGTCCTGGTCCCCTGGGGCCTGGACCTGGGGGCCCTGTGAGGAGGTGGTGCTGGGGGGTCTGCTGGAGGCATGGAGGTCGGGACTGGGGGTGTGGAACGTCTGCTGGAGGCATGGAGGCCAGGACTGGGGGTGTGGAACGTTTTGGGGGAGGCCTAGTCCGTGTGTGTCTGGGTCTGGGGGCTGGCCAAGTACGGGTCACGGTCCTGGTCTCCTGGGGCCTGGACCTTGGGGCCATGTCAGGAGGTGGTGCTGGGGGGTCTGCTGGAGGCATGGAGGTCGGGACTGGGGGTGTGGAACGTTGTAGGGGGAAGCCTGGACCGTGTGTGTCTGGGTCTGGGGGCTGGCCAAGTACGGGTCACGGTCCTGGTCTCCTGGGGCCTGGACCTGGGGGCCCTCATGTGGGGGTGTTGCTGGGGGGTCAGCTGGAGGCATGGAGGCCGGGACTGGGGGTGTGGAACGTTGTAGGGGGAGGCCTGGTCCGTGCCTGCCTAACCCTAATCCTGGCCCAGTACGGGTCCCGGTCCTGGTCCCCTGGGGCCTGGACCTGGGGGCCCTCATCTGGGGGTGTTGCCGGGCTGTCTGCTGGAGGCATGGAGGCCGGAACTGGGGGTGTGGAACCTTGTAGGGGGAGGCCTGGTCCGTGCCTGCCTAACCCTATCCCTGGCCCAGTACAAGTCCCGGTCCTGGTCCCCTGGGGCCTGGACCTGGGGGCCCTGTGAGGAGGTGGTGCTGGGGGGTCTTCTGGAGGCATGGAGGTCGGGACTGGGGGTGTGGAACGTCTGCTGGAGGCATGGAGGCCAGGACTGGGGGTGTGGAACGTTTTGGGGGAGGCCTGGTCCGTGTGTGTCTGGGTCTGGGGGCTGGCCAAGTACGGGTCACGGTCCTGGTCTCCTGTGGTCTGGACCTTGGGGCCATGTCAAGAGGTGGTGCTGGGGGGTGTGCTGGAGGCATGGAGGTCGGGACTGGGGGTGTGGAACGTTGCAGGGGCAGGCCTGGACCGTGTGTGTCTGGGTCTGGGGGCTGGCCAAGTACGGGTCACGGTCCTGGTCTCCTGGGGCCTGGACCTGGGGGCCCTGTGTGGAGGTGGTGCTGTGGAGTCTGCTGGAGGCATGGAGGCCGGGACTGGGGGTGTGGAACGTTGTAGGGGGAGGCCTGGACCTTGTGTGTCTGGGTCTGAGGGCTGGCCCAGTACGGGTCCGGTCCTGGTCCCCTGGGGCCTGGACCTGGGGGCCCTCATGTGGGGGTGTTGCTGGGGGGTCTTCTGGAGGCATGGAGGCCGGGACTGGGGGTGTGGAACGTTGTAAGGGGAGGCCTGGTCCGTGCCTGCCTAACCCTAACCCTGGCCCAGTACGGGTCCCGGTCCTGGTTCACTGGGGCCAGTACCTGGGGGCCCTCATGTGGGGGTGTTGCTGGGGGGTCTGCTGGAGGCATGGAGGCCGGGACTGGGGGTGTGGAACGTTGTAGGGGGAGGCCTGGTCCGTGTGTGTCTGGGTCTGGGGGCTGGCCCAGTACGGGTCCCGGTCCTGGTCCCCTGGGGCCTGGACCAGGGGGCCCTCATGTGGGGGTGTTTGTGGGGGGTCTGCTGGTCCGTGCCTGCCTAACCTTAACCCTGGCCCAGTACGGGTCCCGGTCCTGGTCCCCTGGGGCCTGGACCTGGTTGCCCTCATGTGGGGGTGTTGCTGGGCCCTCATGTGGGGGTGTTGCTGGGGGGTCTGCTGGAGGCATGGAGGCCGGGACTGGGGGTGTGTGTCTGGGTCTGGGGGCTGGCCCAGAACGGGTCCCGGTCCTGGTCCACTGGGGCCTGGACCTGGGGGCCCTCATGTGGGGGTGTTGCTGGGGGGTCTGCTGGAGGCATGGAGGCCGGGACTGGGGGTGTGGAACGTTGTAGGGGGAGGCCTGGTCCGTGCCTGCCTAACCCTAACCCTGGCCCAGTGCGGGTCCCGGTCCTGGTCCCCTGGGGCCTGGACCTGGGGGCCCTCATGTGGGCGTGTTGCTGGGGGGTCTGCTGGAGGCATGGAGGCCGGGACTGGGGGTTGTGTCTCTGGGTCTGGGGGCTGGCCCAGAACGGGTCCCGGTCCTGGTCCCCTGGGACATGGACCTGGGGGCCCTCATGTGGGGGTGTTGCTGGGGGGTCTGCTGGAGCCATGGAGGCCGGGACTGGGGGTGTGGAACGTTGTAGGGGGAGGCCTGGTCCGTGCCTGCCTAACCCTAACCCTGGCCCAGTACGGGTCCCGGTCCTGGTCCCCTGGGGCCTGGACCTGGGGGCCCTCATCTGGGGGTGTTGGTGGGGGGTCTGCTGGAGGCATGGAGGCCGGGACTGGGGGTGTGGAACGTTGTAGGGGGAGGCCTGGTCCGTGCCTTCCTAACCCTAACCCTGGCCCAGTACAAGTCCCGGTCCTGGTCCCCTGGGGCCTGGACCAGGGGGCCCTGTGTGGAGGTGGTGCTGGGGGGTCTGCTGGAGGCATGGAGGTCGGGACTCGGGGTGTGGAACGTCTGCTGGAGGCATGGAGGCCAGGTCTGGGGGTGTGGAACTTTGTAGGGGGAGGACTGGTCCGTGTGTCACTGGGTCTGGGGGCTGGCCCAGTACGGGTCACGGTCCGGGTCTACTGGGGCCTGGACCTGGGGGCCCTGCGTGGACGTGGTGCTGGGGGGTCTTCTGGAGGCATGGAGGTCGGGACTGGGGGTGTGGAACGTTGTAGGGGGAGGCCTGGACCGTGTGTGTCTGGGTCTGGGTCTGGGGGCTGGCCAAGTACGGGTCACGGTCCTTTTCTCCTGGGGCCTGGACCTTGGGGCCCTGTGAGGAGGTGGAGCTGGGGGGTCTGCTGGAGGCATGGAGGTCGGGACTGGGGGTGTGGAACGTTGTAGGGGGAGGCCTGGTCCGTGTGTGTCTGGGTCTGGGGGCTGGCCCAGCACGGGTCCCGGTCCTGGTCCCCTGGGGCCTGGACCTGGGGGCCCTCATCTGAGGGTGTTGCTGGGGGGTCTGCTGGAGGCATGGAGGCCGGAACTGGGGGTGTGGAACGTTGTAGGGGGAGGCCTGGTCCGTGCCTGCCTAACCCTAACCCTGGCTCAGTACAAGTCCCGGTCCTGGTCCCCTGGGGCCTGGACCTGGGGGCCCTGTGAGGAGGTGGTGCTGGGGGGTCTGCTGGAGGCATGGAGGTCGGGACTGGGGGTGTGGAACGTCTGCTGGAGGCATGGAGGCCAGGACTGGGGGTGTGGAACGTTTTGGGGGAGGCCTAGTCCGTGTGTGTCTGGGTCTGGGGGCTGGCCAAGTACGGGTCACGGTCCTGGTCTCCTGGGGCCTGGACCTTGGGGCCATGTCAGGAGGTGGTGCTGGGGGGTCTGCTGGAGGCATGGAGGTCGGGACTGGGGGTGTGGAACGTTGTAGGGGGAAGCCTGGACCGTGTGTGTCTGGGTCTGGGGGCTGGCCAAGTACGGGTCACGGTCCTGGTCTCCTGGGGCCTGGACCTGGGGGCCCTCATGTGGGGGTGTTGCTGGGGGGTCAGCTGGAGGCATGGAGGCCGGGACTGGGGGTGTGGAACGTTGTAGGGGGAGGCCTGGTCCGTGCCTGCCTAACCCTAATCCTGGCCCAGTACGGGTCCCGGTCCTGGTCCCCTGGGGCCTGGACCTGGGGGCCCTCATCTGGGGGTGTTGCCGGGCTGTCTGCTGGAGGCATGGAGGCCGGAACTGGGGGTGTGGAACGTTGTAGGGGGAGGCCTGGTCCGTGCCTGCCTAACCCTAACCCTGGCCCAGTACAAGTCCCGGTCCTGGTCCCCTGGGGCCTGGACCTGGGGGCCCTGTGAGGAGATGGTGCTGGGGGGTCTGCTGGAGGCATGGAGGTTGGGACTGGGGGTGTGGAACGTCTGCTGGAGGCATGGAGGCCAGGACTGGGGGTGTGGAACGTTTTGGGGGAGGCCTGGTCCGTGTGTGTCTGGGTCAGGGGGCTGGCCAAGTACGGGTCAGGGTCCTGGTCTCCTGGGGCCTGGACCTTGGGGCCATGTCAGGAGGTGGTGCTGGGGGGTGTGCTGGAGGCATGGAGGTCGGGACTGGGGGTGTGGAACGTTGTAGGGGAAGGCCTGGACCGTGTGTGTCTGGGTCTGGGGGCTGGCCAAGTACGGGTCACGGTCCTGGTCTCCTGGGGCCTGGACCTGGGGGCCCTGTGTGGAGGTGGTGCTGTGGAGTCTGCTGGAGGCATGGAGGCCGGGACTGGGGGTGTGGAACGTTGCAGGGGAAGGCCTGGTCCATGTGTGTCTGGGTCTGGGGGCTGGCCAAGTACGGGTCACGGTCCTGGTCTCCTGGGGCCTGGACCTGGGGGCCCTGTGTGGAAGTGGTGCTGGGGGGTCTGCTGGAGGCATAGAGGTCGGGCCTGGGGGTGTGGAATGTCTGCTGGAGGCATGGAGGCCAGGACTGGGGGTGTGGAACGTTTTGGGGGAAGCCTGGTCCGTCTGTGTCTGGGTCTGGGGGCTGGCCAAGTACGGGTCACGGTCCTGGTCTCATGGGGTCTGGACCTTGGGGCCATGTCAGGAGGTGGTGCTGGGGGGTGTGCTGGAGGCATGGAGGTCGGGACTGGGGGTGTGGAACGTTGCAGGGGGAGGCCTGGACCGTGTGTGTCTGGGTCTGGGGGCTGGCCAAGTACGGGTCACGGTCTTGGTCTCCTGGGGCCTGGACCTGGGGGCCCTGTGTGGAGGTGGTGCTGTGGAGTCTGCTGGAGGCATGGAGGCCGGGACTGGGGGTGTGGAACGTTGTAGGGGGAGGCCTGGAACTTGTGTGTCTGGGTCTGAGGACTGGCCCAGTACGGGTCCGGTCCTGGTCCCCTGGGGCCTGGACCTGGGGGCCCTCATGTGGGGGTGTTGCTGGGGGGTCTGCTGGAGGCATGGAGGCCGGGACTGGGGGTGTGGAACGTTGTAAGGGGAGGCCTGGTCCGTGCCTGCCTAACCCTAACCCTGGCCCAGTACGGGTCCCGGTCCTGGTCCCCTGGGGCCAGGACCTGGGGGCCCTCATCTGGGGGTGTTGCTGGGGGGTCTGCTGGAGGCATGGAGGCCGGGACTGGGGATGTGGAACGTTGTAGGGGGAGGCCTGGTCCGTGTGTGTCTGGGTCTGGGGGCTGGCCCAGTACGGGTCCCGGTCCTGGTCCCCTGGGGCCTGGACCTGGGGGCCCTCATGCGGGGGTGTTGCTGGGGGGTCTGCTGGAGGCATGGAGGCCGGGACTGGGGGTGTGGAACGTTGTAGGGGGAGGCCTGGTCCGTGCCTGCCTAACCCTAACCCTGGCCCAGTACAAGTCCCGGTCTTGGTCCCCTGGGGCCTGGACCTGGTGGCCCTGTGAGGAGGTGGTGCTGGGGGGTCTGCTGGAGGCATTGAGGTCGGGACTGGGGGTGTGGAACGTCTGCTGGAGGCATGGAGGCCGGGACTGGGGGTGTGGAACGTTTTGGGGGAGGCCTGGTCCGTGCCTGCCTAACCCTAACCCTGGCCCAGTACAAGTCCCGGTCCTGGTCCCCTTGGGCCTGGACCTGAGGGCCCTGTGTGGAGGTGGTGCTGGGGGGTCTGCTGGAGGCATGGGGTGTGGAACGTCTGCTGGAGGCATGGAGGCCAGGTCTGGGGGTGTGGAACGTTGTAGGGGGAGGCCTGGTCCGTGTGTGTCTGGGTCTGGGGGCTGGCCAAGTACGGGTCACGGTCCTGGTCTCCTGGGGCCTGGACCTTGGGGCCCTGTGAGGAGGTGGTGCTGGGGGATCTGCTGGAGGCATGGAGGTCGGGACTGGGGGTGTGGAACATTGTAGGGGGAGGCCTGGACCGAGTGTGAATGGGTCTGGGGGCTGGCCCAGTACGGGTCCCGGTCCTGGTCCCCTGGGGCCTGGACCTGGGGGCCCTCATGTGGGGGTGTTGCTGGGGGGTCTGCTGGAGGCATGGAGGACGGGACTGGGGGTGTGGAACGTTGTAGGGGGAGGCCTGGTCCGTGCCTGCCTAACCCTAACCCTGGCCCAGTACAAGTCCCGGTCTTGGTCCCCTGGGGCCTGGACCTGGGGGCCCTGTGAGGAGGTGGTGCTGGGGGGTCTGCTGGAGGCATTGAGGTCGGGACTTGGGGTGTGGAACGTCTGCTGGAGGCATGGAGGCCGGGACTGGGGGTGTGGAACGTTTTGGGGGAGGCCTGGTCCGTGTGTGTCTGGGGGCTGGCCAAGTACGGGTCATGGTCCTGGTTTCCTGGGTCCTGGACCTGGGGGCCCTCTTAGGAGGTGGTGCTGTGGAGTCTGCTGGAGGCATGGAGGCCGGGACTGGGAGTGTGGAACGTTGTAGGGGGAGGCCTGGTCCATGTTTGTCTGGGTCTGGGGGCTGGCCAAGTACGGGTCACGGTCCTGGTCTCCTGGGGCCTGGACCTGGGGGCCCTGTGTGGAGGTGGTGCTGGGGGGTCTGCTGGAGGCATGGAGGTCGGGACTGGGGGTGTGGAACGTTTTGGGGGAGGCCTGGTCCGTGTGTGTCTGGGTCAGGGGGCTGGCCAAGTACGGGTCACGGTCCTGGTGTCCTGGGGCCTGGACCTTGGGGCCATGTCAGGAGGTGGTGCTGGGGGGTCTGCTGGAGGCATGGAGGTCGGGACAGGGGGTGTGGAACGTTGTAGGGGAAGGCCTGGACCGTGTGTGTCTGGGTCTGGGGGCTGGCCAAGTACGGGTCACGGTCCTGGTCTCCTGGGGCCTGGACCTGGGGGCCCTGTGTGGAGGTGGTGCTGTGGAGTCTGCTGGAGGCATGGAGGCCGGGACTCGGGGTGTGGAACGTTGTAGGGGGAGGCCTGGTCCATGTGTGTCTGGGTCTGGGGGCTGGCCAAGTACGGGTCACGGTCCTGGTCTCCTGGGGCCTGGACCTGGGGGCCCTGTGTGGAGGTGGTGCTGGGGGGTCTGCTGGAGGCATGGAGGTCGGGACTGGGGGTGTGGAGCGTCTGCTGGAGGCATGGAGGCCAGGACTGGGGGTGTGGAACGTTGTAGGGGGAGGCCTGGTCCGTGCCTGCCTAACCCTAACCCTGGCCCAGTGCGGGTCCCGGTCCTGGTCCCCTGGGGCCTGGACCTGGGGGCCCTCATGTGGGCGTCTTGCTGGGGGGTCTGCTGGAGGCATGGAGGCCGGGACTGGGGGTTGTGTCTCTGGGTCTGGGGGCTGGCCCAGAACGGGTCCCGGTCCTGGTCCCCTGGGACATGGACCTGGGGGCCCTCATGTGGGGGTGTTGCTGGGGGGTCTGCTGGAGCCATGGAGGCCGGGACTGGGGGTGTGGAACGTTGTAGGGGGAGGCCTGGTCCGTGCCTGCCTAACCCTAACCCTGGCCCAGTACGGGTCCCGGTCCTGGTCCCCTGGGGCCTGGACCTGGGGGCCCTCATCTGGGGGTGTTGCTGGGGGGTCTGCTGGAGGCATGGAGGCCGGGACTGGGGGTGTGGAACGTTGTAGGGGGAGGCCTGGACCGTGTGTGAATGGGTTTGGGGGCTGGCCCAGTACGGGTCCCGGTCCTGGTCCCCTGGGGCCTGGACCTGGGGGCCCTCATGTGGGGGTGTTGCTGGGGGGTCTGCTGGAGGCATGGAGGCCGGGACTGGGGGTGTGGAACGTTGTAGGGGGAGGCCTGGTCCGTGTGTGTCTGGGTCTGGGGGCTGGCCAAGTAGGGGTCACGGTCCTGGTCTCCTGGGGCCTGGACCTGGGGGCCCTGTGTGGAGGTGGTGCTGGGGGATCTGCTGGAGGCATGGAGTTCGGGACTGGGGGTGTGGAACGTTGTAGGGGGAGGCCTGGGCCGTGTGTGTCTGGGTCTGGGGGCTGGCCAAGTACGGGTCCCGGTCCTGGTCCCCTGGGGCCTGGACCTGGGGGCCCTCATGTGGGGGTGTTTGTGGGGGGTCTGCTGGTCCGTGCCTGCCTAACCCTAACCCTGGCCCAGTACGGGTCCTGGTCCTGGTCCCCTGGGGCCTGGACCTGGGGGCCCTCATGTGGGGTTGTTGCTGCGCCCTCATGTGGGGGTGTTGCTGGGGGGTCTGCTGAAGGCATGGAGGCCGGGAATGGGGGTGTGTGTCTGGGTCTGGGGGCTGGCCCAGAACGGGTCCCGGTCCTGGTCCCCTGGGGCCTGGTCCTGGGGGCCCTCATGTGGGGGTGTTGCTGGGGGGTCTGCTGGAGGCATGGAGGACGGGACTGTGGGTGTGGAATGTTGTAGGGGGAGGCCTGGTCCGTGCCTGCCTAACCCTAAACCTGGCCCATTACGGGTCCCGGTCCTGGTCCCGTGGGGCCTGGACCTGGGGGCCCTCATCTAGGGGTGTTGCTGGGGGGTCTGCTGGAGGCATGGAGGCCGGGACTGGGGGTGTGGAACGTTGTAGGGGGAGGCCTGGTCCGTGTGTGTCTGGGTCTGGGGGCTTGCCCAGTACGGGTCCCGGTCCTGGTCCCCTGGGGCCTGGACCTGGGGGCCCTCATGTGGGGGTGTTGCTGGGGGGTCTACTGGAGGCAGGGAGGCCGGGACTGGGGGTGTGGAACGTTTTACGGGGAGGCCTGGTCCGTGTGTGTCTGGGTCTGGGGGCTGGCCAAGTACGGGTCACGGTCCTGGTCTCCTGGGGCCTGGACCTTGGGGCCCTGTGAGGAGGTGGTGCTGGGGGATCTGCTGGAGGCATGGAGGTCGGGACTGGGGGTGTGGAACGTTGTAGGGGGAGGCCTGGTCCGTGCCTGCCTAACCCTAACCCTGGCCCTGTACAAGTCCCGGTCCTGGTCCCCTGGGGCCTGGACCTGAGGGCCCTGTGTGGAGGTGGTGCTGGGGGGTCTGCTGGAGGCATGGGGTGTGGATCGTCTGCTGGAGGCATGGAGGCCAGGTCTGGGGGTGTGGAACGTTGTAGGGGGAGGCCTGGTCCGTGTGTGTCTGGGTCTGGGGGCTGGCCAAGTACGGGTCACGGTCCTGGTCTCCTGGGGCCTGGACCTTGGGGCCCTGTGAGGAGGTGGTGCTGGGGGATCTGCTGGAGGCATGGAGGTCGGGACTGGGGGTGTGGAACGTTGTAGGGGGAGGCCTGGACCGTGTGTGAATGGGTCTGGGGGCTGGCCCAGTACGGGTCCCGGTCCTGGTCCCCTGGGGCCTGGACCTGGGGGCCCTCATGTGGGGATTTTGCTGGGGGGTCTGCTGGAGGCATGGAGGCCGGGACTGGGGGTGTGGAACGTTGTAGGGGGAGGCCTGGTCCGTGTGTGTCTGGGTCTGGGGGCTGGCCAAGTACGGGTCACGGTCCTGGTCTCCTGGGGCCTGGACCTGGGGGCCCTGTGTGGAGGTGGTGCTGGGGGGTCTGCTGGAGGCATGGAGGTCGGGACTGGGGGTGTGCAACGTTGTAGGGGGAGGCCTGGGCCGTGTGTGTCTGGGTCTGGGGGCTGGCCAAGTACGGGTCCCGGTCCTGGTCCCCTGGGGCCTGGACCTGGGGGCCCTCATGTGGGGGTGTTTGTGGGGGGTCTGCTGGTCCGTGCCTGCCTAACCCTAACCCTGGCCCAGTACGGGTCCTGGTCCTGGTCCCCTGGGGCCTGGACCTGGGGGCCCTCATCTGGGGGTGTTGCTGGGGGGTCTGCTGGAGGCATGGAGGCCGGAACTGGGGATGTGGAACGTTTTAGGGGGAGGCCTGGTCCGTGCCTGCCTAACCCTAACCCTGGCTCAGTACAAGTCCCGGTCCTGGTCCCCTGGGGCCTGGACCTGGGGGCCCTGTGAGGAGGTGGTGCTGGGGGGTCTGCTGGAGGCATGGAGGTCGGGACTGGGGGTGTGGAACGTCTGCTGGAGGCATGGAGGCCAGGACTGGGGGTGTGGAACGTTTTGGGGGAGGCCTAGTCCGTGTGTGTCTGGGTCTGGGGGCTGGCCAAGTACGGGTCACGGTCCTGGTCTCCTGGGGCCTGGACCTTGGGGCCATGTCAGGACGTGGTGCTGGGGGGTCTGCTGGAGGCATGGAGGTCGGGACTGGGGGTGTGGAACGTTGTAGGGGGAAGCCTGGACCGTGTGTGTCTGGGTCTGGGGGCTGGCCAAGTACGGGTCACGGTCCTGGTCTCCTGGGGCATGGACCTGGGGGGCTGTGGAGTCTGCTGGAGGCATGGAAGTCGGGACTGGGGGTGTGGAACGTTGTAGGGGGAAGCCTGGACCGTGTGTGTCTGGGTCTGGGGGCTGGCCAAGTACGGGTCACGGTCCTGGTCCCCTGGGGCCTGGACCTGGTGGCCCTCAAGTGGGGGTGTTGCTGGGCCCTCATGTGGGGGTGTTGCTGGGGGGTCTGCTGGAGGCATGGAGGCCGGGACTGGGGGTGTGTGTCTGGGTCTGGGGGCTGGCCCAGTACGTGTCCCGGTCCTGGTCCCCTGGGGCCCGGACCTGGGGGCCCTCATGTGGGGGTGTTTGTGGGGGGTCTGCTGGTCCGTGCCTGCCTAACCCTAACCCTGGCCCAGTACGGGTCCCGGTCCTGGTCCCCTGGGGCCTGGACCTGGGGGCCCTCATGTGGGGGTGTTGCTGGGCCCTCATGTGGGGGTGTTGCTGGGGGGTCTGCTGGAGGCATGGAGGCCGGGACTGGGGGTGTGGAATGTTGTAGGCGGAGGCCTGGTCCGTGCCTGCATAACCCTAACCCTGGCCCAGTACAAGTCCCGGTCCTGGTCCCCTGGGGCCTGGACCTGAGGGCCCTGTGTGGAGGTGGTGCTGGGGGGTCTGCTGGAGGCATGGAGGTCGGGACTGGGGGTGTGGAACGTCTGCTGGAGGCATGGAGGCCAGGTCTGGGGGTGTGGAACTTTGTAGGGGGAGGCCTGGTCCGTGTGTGTCTGGGTCTGGCGGCTGGCCAAGTACGGGTCACGGTCCTGGTCTCCTGGGGCCTGGACCTTGGGGCCCTGTGAGGAGGTGGTGCTGGGGGGTCTGCTGGAGGCATGGAGGTCGGGATTGGGGGTGTGGAACGTTGTAGGGGGAGGCCTGGTCCGTGTGTGTCTGGGTCTGGGGGCTGGCCTAGTACGGGTCCCGGTCCTGGTCCCCTGGGGCCTGGACCTGGGGGCCCTCATGTGGGGGTGTTGCTGGGGGGTCTGCTGGAGGCATGGAGACCGGGACTGGGGGTGTGGAATGTTGTAGGGGGAGGCCTGGTCCGTGTGTGTCTGGGTCTGGGGGCTGGCCAAGTACGGGTCACGGTCCTGGTCTCCTGGGGCCTGGACCTGGGGGCCCTGTGTGGAGGTGTTGCTGGGGGGTCTGCTGGAGGCATGGAGGCCGGGACTGGGGGTGTGGAACGTTGTAGGGGGAGGCCTGGTCCGTGCCTGCCTAACCCTAATCCTGGCCAAGTACGGGTCACGGTCCTTTTCTCCTGGGGCCTGGACCTTGGGGCCCTGTGAGGAGGTGGTGCTGGGGGGTCTGCTGGAGGCATGGAGGTCGGGACTGGG
The DNA here is from genome assembly GCF_964030765.1 of Micromesistius poutassou. NCBI lineage: Eukaryota > Metazoa > Chordata > Actinopteri > Gadiformes > Gadidae > Micromesistius > Micromesistius poutassou. The sequence continues at coordinate 22,394,274 of NC_140276.1, read as the reverse complement.
GGTGTGGAACGTTGTAGGGGGAGGCCTGGTCCGTGTGTGTCTGGGTCTGGGGGCTGGCCCAGTACGGGTCCCGGTCCTGGTCCCCTGGGGCCTGGACCAGGGGGCCCTCATGTGGGGGTGTTTGTGGGGGGTCTGCTGGTCCGTGCCTGCCTAACCCTAACCCTGGCCCAGTACGGGTCCAGGTCCTGGTCCCCTGGGGCCTGGACCTGGTGGCCCTCATGTGGGGGTGTTGCTGGGCCCTCATGTGGGGGTGTTGCTGGGGGGTCTGCTGGAGGCATGGAGGCCGGGACTGGGGGTGTGTGTCTGGGTCTGGGGGCTGGCCCAGTACGGGTCCCGGTCCTGGTCCCCTGGGGCCCGGACCTGGGGGCCCTCATGTGGGGGTGTTTGTGGGGGGTCTGCTGGTCCGTGCCTGCCTAACCCTAACCCTGGCCCAGTACGGGTCCCGGTCCTGGTCCCCTGGGGCCTGGACCTGGGGGCCCTCATGTGGGGGTGTTGCTGGGCCCTCATGTGGGGGTGTTGCTGGGGGGTCTGCTGGAGGCATGGAGGCCGGGACTGGGGGTGTGGAATGTTGTAGGCGGAGGCCTGGTCCGTGCCTGCCTAACCCTAACCCTGGCCCAGTACAAGTCCCGGTCCTGGTCCCCTGGGGCCTGGACCTGAGGGCCCTGTGTGGAGGTGGTGCTGGGCGGTCTGCTGGAGGCATGGAGGTCGGGACTGGGGGTGTTGAACGTCTGCTGGAGGCATGGAGGCCAGGTCTGGGGGTGTGGAACTTTGTAGGGGGAGGCCTGGTCCGTGTGTGTCTGGGTCTGGGGGCTGGCCAAGTACGGGTCACGGTCCTGGTCTCCTGGGGCCTGGACCTTGGGGCCCTGTGAGGAGGTGGTGCTGGGGGGTCTGCTGGAGGCATGGAGGTCGGGATTGGGGGTGTGGAACGTTGTAGGGGGAGGCCTGGTCCGTGTGTGTCTGGGTCTGGGGGCTGGCCCAGTACGGGTACCGGTCCTGGTCCCCTGGGGCCTGGACCTGGGGGCCCTCATGTGGGGGTGTTGCTGGGGGGTCTGCTGGAGGCATGGAGACCGGGACTGGGGGTGTGGAACGTTGTAGGGGGAGGCCTGGTCCGTGTGTGTCTGGGTCTGGGGGCTGGCCAAGTACGGGTCACGGTCGTGGTCTCCTGGGGCCTGGACCTGAGGGCCCTGTGTGGAGGTGGTGCTGGGGGGTCTGCTGGAGGCATGGAGGTCGGGACTGGGGGTGTGGAACGTTGTAGGGGGAGGCCTGGTCCGTGTGTGTCTGGGTCTGGGGGCTGGCCAAGTACGGGTCACGGTCCTGGTCTCCTGGGGCCTGGACCTGGAGGCCCTGTGTGGAGGTGTTGCTGGGGGGTCTGCTGGAGGCATGGAGGTCGGGACTGGGGGTGTGGAACGTTGTAGGGGGAGGCCTGGTCCGTGCCTGCCTAACCCTAACCCTGGCCCAGTACAAGTCCCGGTCCTGGTCCCCTGGGGCCTGGACCTGAGGGCCCTGTGTGGAGGTGGTGCTGGGGGGTCTGCTGGAGGCATGGAGGTCGGGACTGGGGGTGTGGAACGTCTGCTGGAGGCATGGAGGCCAGGTCTGGGGGTGTGGAACGTGTTAGGGGGAGGCCTGGTCCGTGTGTGTCTGGGTCTGGGGGCTGGCCAAGTACGGGTCACGGTCCTGGTCTCCTGGGGCCTGGACCTTGGGGCCCTGTGAGGAGGTGGTGCTGGGGGATCTGCTGGAGGCATGGAGGTCGGGACTGGGGTGTGGAACGTTGTAGGGGGAGGCCTGGACCGTGTGTGAATGGGTCTGGGGGCTGGCCCAGTACGGGTCCCGGTCCTGGTCCCCTGGGGCCTGGACCTGGGGGCCCTCATGTGGGGGTGTTGCTGGGGGGTCTGCTGGAGGCATGGAGGCCGGGACTGGGGGTGTGGAACGTTGTAGGGGGAGGCCTGGTCCGTGTGTGTCTGGGTCTGGGGGCTGGCCAAGTACGGGTCACGGTCCTGGTCTCCTGGGGCCTGGACCTGGGGGCCCTGTATGGAGGTGGTGCTGGGGGGTCTGCTGGAGGCATGGAGGTCGGGACTGGGGGTGTGGAACGTTGTAGGAGGAGGCCTGGGCCGTGTGTGTCTGGGTCTGGGGGCTGGCCAAGTACGGGTCCCGGTCCTGGTCCCCTGGGGCCTGGACCGGGACCCGTAGGAGGAGGCCTGGGCCGTGTGTGTCTGGGTCTGGGGGCTGGCCAAGTACGGGTCCCGGTCCTGGTCCCCTGGGGCCTGGACCTGGGTGCCCTCATGTGGGGGTGTATGTGGGGGGTCTGCTGGTCCGTGCCTGCCTAACCCTAACCCTGGCCCAGTACGGGTCCTGGTCCTGGTCCCCTGGGGCCTGGACCTGGGGGCCCTCATGTGGGGTTGTTGCTGGGCCCTCATGTGGGGGTGTTGCTGGGGGGTCTGCTGAAGGCATGGAGGCCGGGAATGGGGGTGTGTGTCTGGGTCTGGGGGCTGGCCCAGAACGGGTCCCGGTCCTGGTCCCCTGGGGCCTGGTCCTGGGGGCCCTCATGTGGGGGTGTTGCTGGGGGGTCTGCTGGAGGCATGGAGGACGGGACTGTCGGTGTGGAATGTTGTAGGGGGAGGCCTGGTCCGTGCCTGCCTAACCCTAACCCTGGCCCAGTACGGGTCCCGGTCCTGGTCCCCTGGGGCCTGGACCTGGGGGCCCTCATCTAGGGGTGTTGCTGGGGGGTCTGCTGGAGGCATGGAGGCCGGGACTGGGGGTGTGGAACGTTGTAGGGGGAGGCCTGGTCCGTGTGTGTCTGGGTCTGGGGGCTTGCCCAGTACGGGTCCCGGTCCTGGTCCCCTGGGGCCTGGACCTGGGGGCCCTCATATGGGGGTGTTGCTGGGGGGTCTACTGGAGGCATGGAGGCCGGGACTGGGGGTGTGGAACGTTTTACGGGGAGGCCTGGTCCGTGTGTGTCTGGGTCTGGGGGCTGGCCAAGTACGGGTCAAGGTCCTGGTCTCCTGGGGCCTGGACCTGGGGGCCCTGTGTGGAGGTGTTGCTGGGGGGTCTGCTGGAGGCATGGAGGTCGGGACTGGGGGTGTGGAACGTTGTAGGGGGAGGCCTGGTCCGTGCCTGCCTAACCCTAACCCTGGCCCAGTACAAGTCCCGGTCCTGGTCCCCTTGGGCCTGGACCTGAGGGCCCTGTGTGGAGGTGGTGCTGGGGGGTCTGCTGGAGGCATGGGGTGTGGAACGTCTGCTGGAGGCATGGAGGCCAGGTCTGGGGGTGTGGAACGTTGTAGGGGGAGGCCTGGTCCGTGTGTGTCTGGGTCTGGGGGCTGGCCAAGTACGGGTCACGGTCCTGGTCTCCTGGGGCCTGGACCTTGGGGCCCTGTGAGGAGGTGGTGCTGGGGGATCTGCTGGAGGCATGGAGGTCGGGACTGGGGGTGTGGAACATTGTAGGGGGAGGCCTGGACCGAGTGTGAATGGGTCTGGGGGCTGGCCCAGTACGGGTCCCGGTCCTGGTCCCCTGGGGCCTGGACCTGGGGGCCCTCATGTGGGGGTGTTGCTGGGGGGTGTGCTGGAGGCATGGAGGCCGGGACTGGGGGTGTGGAACGTTGTAGGGGGAGGCCTGGTCCGTGCCTGCCTAACCCTAACCCTGGCCCAGTACAAGTCCCGGTCTTGGTCCCCTGGGGCCTGGACCTGGGGGCCCTGTGAGGAGGTGGTGCTGGGGGGTCTGCTGGAGGCATTGAGGTCGGGACTGGGGGTGTGGATTGTCTGCTGGAGGCATGGAGGCCGGGACTGGGGGTGTGGAACGTTGTAGGGGGAGGCCTGGTCCGTGTGTGTCTGGGTCTGGGGGCTGGCCAAGTACGGGTCACGGTCCTCGTCTCCTGGGGCCTGGACCTGGGGGCCCTGTGTGGAGGTGGTGCTGGGGGGTCTGCTGGAGGCATGCAGGCCGGGACTGGGGGTGTGGAATGTTGTAGGGGGAGGCCTGGTCCGTGCCTGCCTAACCCTAACCCTGGCCCAGTACGGGTCCCGGTCCTGGTCCCCTGGGGCCTGGACCTGGGGGCCCTCATCTAGGGGTGTTGCTGGGGGGTCTGCTGGAGGCATGGAGGCCGGGACTGGGGATGTGGAACGTTTTACGGGGAGGCCTGGTCCGTGTGTGTCTGGGTCTGGGGGCTGGCCAAGTACGGGTCAAGGTCCTGGTCTCCTGGGGCCTGGACCTGGGGGCCCTGTGTGGAGGTGGTGCTGGGGGGTCTGCTGGAGGCATGGAGGTCGGGACTGGGGGTGTGGAACATTGTAGGGGGAGGCCTGGTCCGTGTGTGTCTGGGTCTGGGGGCTGGCCAAGTACGGGTCACGGTCCTGGTCTCCTGGGGCCTGGACTTGGGGGCCTTGTGGAGGTGGTGCTGGGGGGTCTGCTGGAGGCATGGAGGTCGGGACTGGGGGTGTGGAACGTTGTAGGGGGAGGCCTGGACCGTGTGTGTCTGGGTCTGGGGGCTGGCCCAGTACGGGTCCCGGTCCTGGTCCCGTGGGGCCTGGACCTGGGGGCCCTCATGTGGGGGTGTTGCTGGGGGGTCTGCTGGAGGCATGGAGGCCGGGACTGGGGGTATGGAACGTTGTAGGGGGAGGCCTGGTCCGTGCCTGCCTAACCCTAACCCTGGCCCAGTACGGGTCCGGTCCTGGTCCCCTGGGGGCCCTCATGTGGGGGTGTTGCTGGGGGGTCTGCTGGAGGCATGGAGGCCGGGACTGGGGGTGTGGAACGTTGTAAGGGGAGGCCTGGTCCGTGCCTGCCTAACCCTAACCCTGGCCCAGTACGGGTCCCGGTCCTGGTCCACTGGGGCCTGGACCTGGGGGCCCTCATGTGGGGGTGTTGCTGGGGGGTCTGCTGGAGGCATGGAGGCCGGGACTGGGGGTGTGGAACGTTGTAGGGGGAGGCCTGGTCCGTGCCTGCCTAACCCTAACCCTGGCCCAGTGCGGGTCCCGGTCCTGGTCCCCTGGGGCCTGGACCTGGGGGCCCTCATGTGGGGGTGTTGCTGGGGGGTCTGCTGGAGGCATGGAGACCGGGACTGGGGGTGTGGAACGTTGTAGGGGGAGGCCTGGTCCGTGTGTGTCTGGGTCTGGGGGCTGGCCAAGTACGGGTCCCGGTCCTGGTCCCCTGGGGCCCGGACCTGGGGGCCCTCATGTGGGGGTGTTTGTGGGGGGTCTGCTGGTCCGTGCCTGCCTAACCCTAACCCTGGCCCAGTACGGGTCCCGGTCCTGGTCCCCTGGGGCCTGGACCTGGGGGCCCTCATGTGGGGGTGTTGCTGGGCCCTCATGTGGGGGTGTTGCTGGGGGGTCTGCTGGAGGCATGGAGGCCGGGACTGGGGGTGTGGAATGTTGTAGGCGGAGGCCTGGTCCGTGCCTGCCTAACCCTAACCCTGGCCCAGTACAAGTCCCGGTCCTGGTCCCCTGGGGCCTGGACCTGAGGGCCCTGTGTGGAGGTGGTGCTGGGCGGTCTGCTGGAGGCATGGAGGTCGGGACTGGGGGTGTTGAACGTCTGCTGGAGGCATGGAGGCCAGGTCTGGGGGTGTGGAACTTTGTAGGGGGAGGCCTGGTCCGTGTGTGTCTGGGTCTGGGGGCTGGCCAAGTACGGGTCACGGTCCTGGTCTCCTGGGGCCTGGACCTTGGGGCCCTGTGAGGAGGTGGTGCTGGGGGGTCTGCTGGAGGCATGGAGGTCGGGATTGGGGGTGTGGAACGTTGTAGGGGGAGGCCTGGTCCGTGTGTGTCTGGGTCTGGGGGCTGGCCCAGTACGGGTCCCGGTCCTGGTCCCCTGGGGCCTGGACCTGGGGGCCCTCAAGTGGGGGTGTTGCTGGGCCCTCATGTGGGGGTGTTGCTGGGGGGTCTGCTGGAGGCATGGAGGCCGGGACTGGGGGTGTGTGTCTGGGTCTGGGGGCTGGCCCAGTACGGGTCCCGGTCCTGGTCCCCTGGGGCCCGGACCTGGGGGCCCTCATGTGGGGGTGTTTGTGGGGGGTCTGCTGGTCCGTGCCTGCCTAACCCTAACCCTGGCCCAGTACGGGTCCCGGTCCTGGTCCCCTGGGGCCTGGACCTGGGGGCCCTCATGTGGGGGTGTTGCTGGGCCCTCATGTGGGGGTGTTGCTGGGGGGTCTGCTGGAGGCATGGAGGCCGGGACTGGGGGTGTGGAATGTTGTAGGCGGAGGCCTGGTCCGTGCCTGCCTAACCCTAACCCTGGCCCAGTACAAGTCCCGGTCCTGGTCCCCTGGGGCCTGGACCTGAGGGCCCTGTGTGGAGGTGGTGCTGGGGGGTCTGCTGGAGGCATGGAGGTCGGGACTGGGGGTGTGGAACGTCTGCTGGAGGCATGGAGGCCAGGTCTGGGGGTGTGGAACGTTGTAGGGGGAGGCCTGGTCCGTGTGTGTCTGGGTCTGGGGGCTGGCCAAGTACGGGTCACGGTCCTGGTCTCCTGGGGCCTGGACCTTGGGGCCCTGTGAGGAGGTGGTGCTGGGGGATCTGCTGGAGGCATGGAGGTCGGGACTGGGGTGTGGAACGTTGTAGGGGGAGGCCTGGACCGTGTGTGAATGGGTCTGGGGGCTGGCCCAGTACGGGTCCCGGTCCTGGTCCCCTGGGGCCTGGACCTGGGGGCCCTCATGTGGGGGTGTTGCTGGGGGGTCTGCTGGAGGCATGGAGGCCGGGACTGGGGGTGTGGAACGTTGTAGGGGGAGGCCTGGTCCGTGTGTGTCTGGGTCTGGGGGCTGGCCAAGTACGGGTCACGGTCCTGGTCTCCTGGGGCCTGGACCTGGGGGCCCTGTATGGAGGTGGTGCTGGGGGGTCTGCTGGAGGCATGGAGGTCGGGACTGGGGGTGTGGAACGTTGTAGGAGGAGGCCTGGGCCGTGTGTGTCTGGGTCTGGGGGCTGGCCAAGTACGGGTCCCGGTCCTGGTCCCCTGGGGCCTGGACCGGGACCCGTAGGAGGAGGCCTGGGCCGTGTGTGTCTGGGTCTGGGGGCTGGCCAAGTACGGGTCCCGGTCCTGGTCCCCTGGGGCCTGGACCTGGGTGCCCTCATGTGGGGGTGTATGTGGGGGGTCTGCTGGTCCGTGCCTGCCTAACCCTAACCCTGGCCCAGTACGGGTCCTGGTCCTGGTCCCCTGGGGCCTGGACCTGGGGGCCCTCATGTGGGGTTGTTGCTGGGCCCTCATGTGGGGGTGTTGCTGGGGGGTCTGCTGAAGGCATGGAGGCCGGGAATGGGGGTGTGTGTCTGGGTCTGGGGGCTGGCCCAGAACGGGTCCCGGTCCTGGTCCCCTGGGGCCTGGTCCTGGGGGCCCTCATGTGGGGGTGTTGCTGGGGGGTCTGCTGGAGGCATGGAGGACGGGACTGTCGGTGTGGAATGTTGTAGGGGGAGGCCTGGTCCGTGCCTGCCTAACCCTAACCCTGGCCCAGTACGGGTCCCGGTCCTGGTCCCCTGGGGCCTGGACCTGGGGGCCCTCATCTAGGGGTGTTGCTGGGGGGTCTGCTGGAGGCATGGAGGCCGGGACTGGGGGTGTGGAACGTTGTAGGGGGAGGCCTGGTCCGTGTGTGTCTGGGTCTGGGGGCTTGCCCAGTACGGGTCCCGGTCCTGGTCCCCTGGGGCCTGGACCTGGGGGCCCTCATATGGGGGTGTTGCTGGGGGGTCTACTGGAGGCATGGAGGCCGGGACTGGGGGTGTGGAACGTTTTACGGGGAGGCCTGGTCCGTGTGTGTCTGGGTCTGGGGGCTGGCCAAGTACGGGTCAAGGTCCTGGTCTCCTGGGGCCTGGACCTGGGGGCCCTGTGTGGAGGTGTTGCTGGGGGGTCTGCTGGAGGCATGGAGGTCGGGACTGGGGGTGTGGAACGTTGTAGGGGGAGGCCTGGTCCGTGCCTGCCTAACCCTAACCCTGGCCCAGTACAAGTCCCGGTCCTGGTCCCCTTGGGCCTGGACCTGAGGGCCCTGTGTGGAGGTGGTGCTGGGGGGTCTGCTGGAGGCATGGGGTGTGGAACGTCTGCTGGAGGCATGGAGGCCAGGTCTGGGGGTGTGGAACGTTGTAGGGGGAGGCCTGGTCCGTGTGTGTCTGGGTCTGGGGGCTGGCCAAGTACGGGTCACGGTCCTGGTCTCCTGGGGCCTGGACCTTGGGGCCCTGTGAGGAGGTGGTGCTGGGGGATCTGCTGGAGGCATGGAGGTCGGGACTGGGGGTGTGGAACATTGTAGGGGGAGGCCTGGACCGAGTGTGAATGGGTCTGGGGGCTGGCCCAGTACGGGTCCCGGTCCTGGTCCCCTGGGGCCTGGACCTGGGGGCCCTCATGTGGGGGTGTTGCTGGGGGGTGTGCTGGAGGCATGGAGGCCGGGACTGGGGGTGTGGAACGTTGTAGGGGGAGGCCTGGTCCGTGCCTGCCTAACCCTAACCCTGGCCCAGTACAAGTCCCGGTCTTGGTCCCCTGGGGCCTGGACCTGGGGGCCCTGTGAGGAGGTGGTGCTGGGGGGTCTGCTGGAGGCATTGAGGTCGGGACTGGGGGTGTGGATTGTCTGCTGGAGGCATGGAGGCCGGGACTGGGGGTGTGGAACGTTGTAGGGGGAGGCCTGGTCCGTGTGTGTCTGGGTCTGGGGGCTGGCCAAGTACGGGTCACGGTCCTCGTCTCCTGGGGCCTGGACCTGGGGGCCCTGTGTGGAGGTGGTGCTGGGGGGTCTGCTGGAGGCATGCAGGCCGGGACTGGGGGTGTGGAATGTTGTAGGGGGAGGCCTGGTCCGTGCCTGCCTAACCCTAACCCTGGCCCAGTACGGGTCCCGGTCCTGGTCCCCTGGGGCCTGGACCTGGGGGCCCTCATCTAGGGGTGTTGCTGGGGGGTCTGCTGGAGGCATGGAGGCCGGGACTGGGGATGTGGAACGTTTTACGGGGAGGCCTGGTCCGTGTGTGTCTGGGTCTGGGGGCTGGCCAAGTACGGGTCAAGGTCCTGGTCTCCTGGGGCCTGGACCTGGGGGCCCTGTGTGGAGGTGGTGCTGGGGGGTCTGCTGGAGGCATGGAGGTCGGGACTGGGGGTGTGGAACATTGTAGGGGGAGGCCTGGTCCGTGTGTGTCTGGGTCTGGGGGCTGGCCAAGTACGGGTCACGGTCCTGGTCTCCTGGGGCCTGGACTTGGGGGCCTTGTGGAGGTGGTGCTGGGGGGTCTGCTGGAGGCATGGAGGTCGGGACTGGGGGTGTGGAACGTTGTAGGGGGAGGCCTGGACCGTGTGTGTCTGGGTCTGGGGGCTGGCCCAGTACGGGTCCCGGTCCTGGTCCCGTGGGGCCTGGACCTGGGGGCCCTCATGTGGGGGTGTTGCTGGGGGGTCTGCTGGAGGCATGGAGGCCGGGACTGGGGGTATGGAACGTTGTAGGGGGAGGCCTGGTCCGTGCCTGCCTAACCCTAACCCTGGCCCAGTACGGGTCCGGTCCTGGTCCCCTGGGGGCCCTCATGTGGGGGTGTTGCTGGGGGGTCTGCTGGAGGCATGGAGGCCGGGACTGGGGGTGTGGAACGTTGTAAGGGGAGGCCTGGTCCGTGCCTGCCTAACCCTAACCCTGGCCCAGTACGGGTCCCGGTCCTGGTCCACTGGGGCCTGGACCTGGGGGCCCTCATGTGGGGGTGTTGCTGGGGGGTCTGCTGGAGGCATGGAGGCCGGGACTGGGGGTGTGGAACGTTGTAGGGGGAGGCCTGGTCCGTGCCTGCCTAACCCTAACCCTGGCCCAGTGCGGGTCCCGGTCCTGGTCCCCTGGGGCCTGGACCTGGGGGCCCTCATGTGGGGGTGTTGCTGGGGGGTCTGCTGGAGGCATGGAGACCGGGACTGGGGGTGTGGAACGTTGTAGGGGGAGGCCTGGTCCGTGTGTGTCTGGGTCTGGGGGCTGGCCAAGTACGGGTCCCGGTCCTGGTCCCCTGGGGCCCGGACCTGGGGGCCCTCATGTGGGGGTGTTTGTGGGGGGTCTGCTGGTCCGTGCCTGCCTAACCCTAACCCTGGCCCAGTACGGGTCCCGGTCCTGGTCCCCTGGGGCCTGGACCTGGGGGCCCTCATGTGGGGGTGTTGCTGGGCCCTCATGTGGGGGTGTTGCTGGGGGGTCTGCTGGAGGCATGGAGGCCGGGACTGGGGGTGTGGAATGTTGTAGGCGGAGGCCTGGTCCGTGCCTGCCTAACCCTAACCCTGGCCCAGTACAAGTCCCGGTCCTGGTCCCCTGGGGCCTGGACCTGAGGGCCCTGTGTGGAGGTGGTGCTGGGCGGTCTGCTGGAGGCATGGAGGTCGGGACTGGGGGTGTTGAACGTCTGCTGGAGGCATGGAGGCCAGGTCTGGGGGTGTGGAACTTTGTAGGGGGAGGCCTGGTCCGTGTGTGTCTGGGTCTGGGGGCTGGCCAAGTACGGGTCACGGTCCTGGTCTCCTGGGGCCTGGACCTTGGGGCCCTGTGAGGAGGTGGTGCTGGGGGGTCTGCTGGAGGCATGGAGGTCGGGATTGGGGGTGTGGAACGTTGTAGGGGGAGGCCTGGTCCGTGTGTGTCTGGGTCTGGGGGCTGGCCCAGTACGGGTCCCGGTCCTGGTCCCCTGGGGCCTGGACCTGGGGGCCCTCAAGTGGGGGTGTTGCTGGGCCCTCATGTGGGGGTGTTGCTGGGGGGTCTGCTGGAGGCATGGAGGCCGGGACTGGGGGTGTGTGTCTGGGTCTGGGGGCTGGCCCAGTACGGGTCCCGGTCCTGGTCCCCTGGGGCCCGGACCTGGGGGCCCTCATGTGGGGGTGTTTGTGGGGGGTCTGCTGGTCCGTGCCTGCCTAACCCTAACCCTGGCCCAGTACGGGTCCCGGTCCTGGTCCCCTGGGGCCTGGACCTGGGGGCCCTCATGTGGGGGTGTTGCTGGGCCCTCATGTGGGGGTGTTGCTGGGGGGTCTGCTGGAGGCATGGAGGCCGGGACTGGGGGTGTGGAATGTTGTAGGCGGAGGCCTGGTCCGTGCCTGCCTAACCCTAACCCTGGCCCAGTACAAGTCCCGGTCCTGGTCCCCTGGGGCCTGGACCTGAGGGCCCTGTGTGGAGGTGGTGCTGGGGGGTCTGCTGGAGGCATGGAGGTCGGGACTGGGGGTGTGGAACGTCTGCTGGAGGCATGGAGGCCAGGTCTGGGGGTGTGGAACTTTGTAGGGGGAGGCCTGGTCCGTGTGTGTCTGGGTCTGGCGGCTGGCCAATTACGGGTCACGGTCCTGGTCTCCTGGGGCCTGGACCTTGGGGCCCTGTGAGGAGGTGGTGCTGGGGGGTCTGCTGGAGGCATGGAGGTCGGGATTGGGGGTGTGGAACGTTGTAGGGGGAGGCCTGGTCCGTGTGTGTCTGGGTCTGGGGGCTGGCCCAGTACGGGTCCCGGTCCTGGTCCCCTGGGGGCCCTCATGTGGGGGTGTTGCTGGGGGGTCTGCTGGAGGCATGGAGACCGGGACTGGGGGTGTGGAACGTTGTAGGGGGAGGCCTGGTCCGTGTGTGTCTGGGTCTGGGGGCTGGCCAAGCACGGGTCACGGTCCTGGTCTCCTGGGGCCTGGACCTGGGGGCCCTGTGTGGAGGTGTTGCTGGGGGGTCTGCTGGAGGCATGGAGGTCGGGACTGGGGGTGTGGAACGTTGTAGGGGGAGGCCTGGTCCGTGCCTGCCTAACACTAACCCTGGCCCAGTACAAGTCCCGGTCCTGGTCCCCTGGGGCCTGGACCTGAGGGCCCTGTGTGGAGGTGGTGCTGGGGGGTCTGCTGGAGGCATGGGGTGTGGAACGTCTGCTGGAGGCATGGAGGCCAGGTCTGGGGGTGTGGAACTTTGTAGGGGGAGGCCTGGTCCGTGTGTGTCTGGGTCTGGCGGCTGGCCAAGTACGGGTCACGGTCCTGGTCTCCTGGGGCCTGGACCTTGGGGCCCTGTGAGGAGGTGGTGCTGGGGGGTCTGCTGGAGGCATGGAGGTCGGGATTGGGGGTGTGGAACGTTGTAGGGGGAGGCCTGGTCCGTGTGTGTCTGGGTCTGGGGGCTGGCCTAGTACGGGTCCCGGTCCTGGTCCCCTGGGGCCTGGACCTGGGGGCCCTCATGTGGGGGTGTTGCTGGGGGGTCTGCTGGAGGCATGGAGACCGGGACTGGGGGTGTGGAACGTTGTAGGGGGAGGCCTGGTCCGTGTGTGTCTGGGTCTGGGGGCTGGCCAAGTACGGGTCACGGTCCTGGTCTCCTGGGGCCTGGACCTGGGGGCCCTGTGTGGAGGTGTTGCTGGGGGGTCTGCTGGAGGCATGGAGGCCGGGACTGGGGGTGTGGAACGTTGTAGGGGGAGGCCTGGTCCGTGCCTGCCTAACCCTAATCCTGGCCAAGTACGGGTCACGGTCCTTTTCTCCTGGGGCCTGGACCTTGGGGCCCTGTGAGGAGGTGGTGCTGGGGGGTCTGCTGGAGGCATGGAGGTCGGGACTGGGGGTGTGGAACGTTGTAGGGGGAGGCCTGGTCCGTGTGTGTCTGGGTCTGGGGGCTGGTCCAGTACGGGTCCCGGTCCTGGTCCCCTGGGGCCTGGACCAGGGGGCCCTCATGTGGGGGTGTTTGTGGGGGGTCTGCTGGTCCGTGCCTGCCTAACCCTAACCCTGGCCCAGTACGGGTCCAGGTCCTGGTCCCCTGGGGCCTGGACCTGGTGGCCCTCATGTGGGGGTGTTGCTGGGCCCTCATGTGGGGGTGTTGCTGGGGGGTCTGCTGGAGGCATGGAGGCCGGGACTGGGGGTGTGTGTCTGGGTCTGGGGGCTGGCCCAGTAAGGGTCCCGGTCCTGGTCCCCTGGGGCCCGGACCTGGGGGCCCTCATGTGGGGGTGTTTGTGGGGGGTCTGCTGGTCCGTGCCTGCCTAACCCTAACCCTGGCCCAGTACGGGTCCCGGTCCTGGTCCCCTGGGGCCTGGACCTGGGGGCCCTCATGTGGGGGTGTTGCTGGGCCCTCATGTGGGGGTGTTGCTGGGGGGTCTGCTGGAGGCATGGAGGCCGGGACTGGGGGTGTGGAATGTTGTAGGCGGAGGCCTGGTCCGTGCCTGCCTAACCCTAACCCTGGCCCAGTACAAGTCCCGGTCCTGGTCCCCTGGGGCCTGGACCTGAGGGCCCTGTGTGGAGGTGGTGCTGGGCGGTCTGCTGGAGGCATGGAGGTCGGGACTGGGGGTGTTGAACGTCTGCTGGAGGCATGGAGGCCAGGTCTGGGGGTGTGGAACTTTGTAGGGGGAGGCCTGGTCCGTGTGTGTCTGGGTCTGGGGGCTGGCCAAGTACGGGTCACGGTCCTGGTCTCCTGGGGCCTGGACCTTGGGGCCCTGTGAGGAGGTGGTGCTGGGGGGTCTGCTGGAGGCATGGAGGTCGGGATTGGGGGTGTGGAACGTTGTAGGGGGAGGCCTGGTCCGTGTGTGTCTGGGTCTGGGGGCTGGCCCAGTACGGGTACCGGTCCTGGTCCCCTGGGGCCTGGACCTGGGGGCCCTCATGTGGGGGTGTTGCTGGGGGGTCTGCTGGAGGCATGGAGACCGGGACTGGGGGTGTGGAACGTTGTAGGGGGAGGCCTGGTCCGTGTGTGTCTGGGTCTGTGGGCTGGCCAAGTACGGGTCACGGTCCTGGTCTCCTGGGGCCTGGACCTGAGGGCCCTGTGTGGAGGTGGTGCTGGGGGGTCTGCTGGAGGCATGGAGGTCGGGACTGGGGGTGTGGAACGTTGTAGGGGGAGGCCTGGTCCGTGTGTGTCTGGGTCTGGGGGCTGGCCAAGTACGGGTCACGGTCCTGGTCTCCTGGGGCCTGGACCTGGGGGCCCTGTGTGGAGGTGTTGCTGGGGGGTCTGCTGGAGGCATGGAGGTCGGGACTGGGGGTGTGGAACGTTGTAGGGGGAGGCCTGGTCCGTGCCTGCCTAACCCTAACCCTGGCCCAGTACAAGTCCCGGTCCTGGTCCCCTGGGGCCTGGACCTGAGGGCCCTGTGTGGAGGTGGTGCTGGGGGGTCTGCTGGAGGCATGGAGGTCGGGACTGGGGGTGTGGAACGTCTGCTGGAGGCATGGAGGCCAGGTCTGGGGGTGTGGAACGTTGTAGGGGGAGGCCTGGTCCGTGTGTGTCTGGGTCTGGGGGCTGGCCAAGTACGGGTCACGGTCCTGGTCTCCTGGGGCCTGGACCTTGGGGCCCTGTGAGGAGGTGGTGCTGGGGGATCTGCTGGAGGCATGGAGGTCGGGACTGGGGGTGTGGAACGTTGTAGGGGGAGGCCTGGACCGTGTGTGAATGGGTCTGGGGGCTGGCCCAGTACGGGTCCCGGTCCTGGTCCCCTGGGGCCTGGACATGGGGGCCCTCATGTGGGGGTGTTGCTGGGGGGTCTGCTGGAGGCATGGAGGCCGGGACTGGGGGTGTGGAACGTTGTAGGGGGAGGCCTGGTCCGTGTGTGTCTGGGTCTGGGGGCTGGCCAAGTACGGGTCACGGTCCTGGTCTCCTGGGGCCTGGACCTGGGGGCCCTGTATGGAGGTGGTGCTGGGGGGTCTGCTGGAGGCATGGAGGTCGGGACTGGGGGTGTGGAACGTTGTAGGAGGAGGCCTGGGCCGTGTGTGTCTGGGTCTGGGGGCTGGCCAAGTACGGGTCCCGGTCCTGGTCCCCTGGGGCCTGGACCTGGGGGCCCTCATATGGGGGTGTTGCTGGGGGGTCTACTGGAGGCATGGAGGCCGGGACTGGGGGTGTGGAACGTTTTACGGGGAGGCCTGGTCCGTGTGTGTCTGGGTCTGGGGGCTGGCCAAGTACGGGTCAAGGTCCTGGTCTCCTGGGGCCTGGACCTGGGGGCCCTGTGTGGAGGTGTTGCTGGGGGGTCTGCTGGAGGCATGGAGGTCGGGACTGGGGGTGTGGAACGTTGTAGGGGGAGGCCTGGTCCGTGCCTGCCTAACCCTAACCCTGGCCCAGTACAAGTCCCGGTCCTGGTCCCCTTGGGCCTGGACCTGAGGGCCCTGTGTGGAGGTGGTGCTGGGGGGTCTGCTGGAGGCATGGGGTGTGGAACGTCTGCTGGAGGCATGGAGGCCAGGTCTGGGGGTGTGGAACGTTGTAGGGGGAGGCCTGGTCCGTGTGTGTCTGGGTCTGGGGGCTGGCCAAGTACGGGTCACGGTCCTGGTCTCCTGGGGCCTGGACCTTGGGGCCCTGTGAGGAGGTGGTGCTGGGTGATCTGCTGGAGGCATGGAGGTCGGGACTGGGGGTGTGGAACATTGTAGGGGGAGGCCTGGACCGAGTGTGAATGGGTCTGGGGGCTGGCCCAGTACGGGTCCCGGTCCTGGTCCCCTGGGGCCTGGACCTGGGGGCCCTCATGTGGGGGTGTTGCTGGGGGGTCTGCTGGAGGCATGGAGGCCGGGACTGGGGGTGTGGAACGTTGTAGGGGGAGGCCTGGTCCGTGCCTGCCTAACCCTAACCCTGGCCCAGTACAAGTCCCGGTCTTGGTCCCCTGGGGCCTGGACCTGGGGGCCCTGTGAGGAGGTGGTGCTGGGGGGTCTGCTGGAGGCATTGAGGTCGGGACTGGGGGTGTGGAACGTCTGCTGGAGGCATGGAGGCCGGGACTGGGGGTGTGGAACGTTTTGGGGGAGGCCTGGTCCGTGTGTGTCTGGGGGCTGGCCAAGTACGGGTCATGGTCCTGGTTTCCTGGGTCCTGGACCTGGGGGCCCTCTTAGGAGGTGGTGCTGTGGAGTCTGCTGGAGGCATGGAGGTCGGGACTGGGGGTGTGGAACGTTGTAGGAGGAGGCCTGGGCCGTGTGTGTCTGGGTCTGGGGGCTGGCCAAGTACGGGTCCCGGTCCTGGTCCCCTGGGGCCTGGACCTGGGTGCCCTCATGTGGGGGTGTATGTGGGGGGTCTGCTGGTCCGTGCCTGCCTAACCCTAACCCTGGCCCAGTACGGGTCCTGGTCCTGGTCCCCTGGGGCCTGGACCTGGGGGCCCTCATGTGGGGTTGTTGCTGGGCCCTCATGTGGGGGTGTTGCTGGGGGGTCTGCTGAAGGCATGGAGGCCGGGAATGGGGGTGTGTGTCTGGGTCTGGGGGCTGGCCCAGAACGGGTCCCGGTCCTGGTCCCCTGGGGCCTGGTCCTGGGGGCCCTCATGTGGGGGTGTTGCTGGGGGGTCTGCTGGAGGCATGGAGGACGGGACTGTCGGTGTGGAATGTTGTAGGGGGAGGCCTGGTCCGTGCCTGCCTAACCCTAACCCTGGCCCAGTACGGGTCCCGGTCCTGGTCCCCTGGGGCCTGGACCTGGGGGCCCTCATCTAGGGGTGTTGCTGGGGGGTCTGCTGGAGGCATGGAGGCCGGGACTGGGGGTGTGGAACGTTGTAGGGGGAGGCCTGGTCCGTGTGTGTCTGGGTCTGGGGGCTTGCCCAGTACGGGTCCCGGTCCTGGTCCCCTGGGGCCTGGACCTGGGGGCCCTCATATGGGGGTGTTGCTGGGGGGTCTACTGGAGGCATGGAGGCCGGGACTGGGGGTGTGGAACGTTTTACGGGGAGGCCTGGTCCGTGTGTGTCTGGTTCTGGGGGCTGGCCAAGTACGGGTCAAGGTCCTGGTCTCCTGGGGCCTGGACCTGGGGGCCCTGTGTGGAGGTGTTGCTGGGGGGTCTGCTGGAGGCATGGAGGTCGGGACTGGGGGTGTGGAACGTTGTAGGGGGAGGCCTGGTCCGTGCCTGCCTAACCCTAACCCTGGCCCAGTACAAGTCCCGGTCCTGGTCCCCTTGGGCCTGGACCTGAGGGCCCTGTGTGGAGGTGGTGCTGGGGGGTCTGCTGGAGGCATGGGGTGTGGAACGTCTGCTGGAGGCATGGAGGCCAGGTCTGGGGGTGTGGAACGTTGTAGGGGGAGGCCTGGTCCGTGTGTGTCTGGGTCTGGGGGCTGGCCAAGTACGGGTCACGGTCCTGGTCTCCTGGGGCCTGGACCTTGGGGCCCTGTGAGGAGGTGGTGCTGGGGGATCTGCTGGAGGCATGGAGGTCGGGACTGGGGGTGTGGAACATTGTAGGGGGAGGCCTGGACCGAGTGTGAATGGGTCTGGGGGCTGGCCCAGTACGGGTCCCGGTCCTGGTCCCCTGGGGCCTGGACCTGGGGGCCCTCATATGGGGGTGTTGCTGGGGGGTGTGCTGGAGGCATGGAGGCCGGGACTGGGGGTGTGGAACGTTGTAGGGGGAGGCCTGGTCCGTGCCTGCCTAACCCTAACCCTGGCCCAGTACAAGTCCCGGTCTTGGTCCCCTGGGGCCTGGACCTGGGGGCCCTGTGAGGAGGTGGTGCTGGGGGGTCTGCTGGAGGCATTGAGGTCGGGACTGGGGGTGTGGATTGTCTGCTGGAGGCATGGAGGCCGGGACTGGGGGTGTGGAACGTTTTGGGGGAGGCCTGGTCCGTGTGTGTCTGGGGGCTGGCCAAGTACGGGTCATGGTCCTGGTTTCCTGGGTCCTGGACCTGGGGGCCCTCTTAGGAGGTGGTGCTGTGGAGTCTGCTGGAGGCATGGAGGCCGGGACTGGGGGTGTGGAACGTTGTAGGGGGAGGCCTGGTCCGTGTTTGTCTGGGTCTGGGGGCTGGCCAAGTACGGGTCACGGTCCTGGTCTCCTGGGGCCTGGACCTTGGGGCCCTGTGAGGAGGTGGTAATGGGGGATCTGCTGGAGGCATGGAGGTCGGGACTGGGGGTGTGGAACATTGTAGGGGGAGGCCTGGACCGAGTGTGAATGGGTCTGGCGGCTGGCCCAGTACGGGTCCCGGTCCTGGTCCCCTGGGGCCTGGACCTGGGGGCCCTCATGTGGGGATGTTGCTGGGGGGTCTGCTGGAGGCATGGAGGCCGGGACTGGGGGTGTGGAACGTTGTAGGGGGAGGCCTGGTCCGTGCCTGCCTAACCCTAACCCTGGCCCAGTACAAGTCCCTGTCTTGGTCCCCTGGGGCCTGGACCTGTGGGCCCTGTGAGGAGGTGGTGCTGGGGGGTCTGCTGGAGGCATGGAGGTCGGGACTGGGGGTGTGGAACGTTGTAGGGGGAGGCCTGGTCCGTGTGGGTCTGGGGGCTGGCCCAGTACGGGTCCCGGTCCTGGTCCCCTGGGGCCTGGACCTGGGGGCCCTCATGTGGGGGTGTTTGTGGGGGGTCTGCTGGTCCGTGGGTCTGCTGGGTCTGGAGGCCAGGTCTGGGGGTGTGGAACGTTGTAGGGGGAGGCCTGGTCCGTGTGTGTCTGGGTCTGGGGGCTGGCCAAGTACGGGTCACGGTCCTGGTCTCCTGGGGCCTGGACCTTGGGGCCCTGTGAGGAGGTGGTGCTGGGGGATCTGCTGGAGGCATGGAGGTCGGGACTGGGGGTGTGGATCGTTGTAGGGGGAGGCCTGGACCGTGTGTGAATGGGTCTGGGGGCAGGCCCAGTACGGGTCCCGGTCCTGGTCCCCTGGGGCCTGGACCTGGGGGCCCTCATGTGGGGGTGTTGCTGGGGGGTCTGCTGGAGGCATGGAGGCCGGGACTGGGGGTGTGGAACGTTGTAGGGGGAGGCCTGGTCCGTGTGTGTCTGGGTCTGGGGGCTGGCCAAGTACGGGTCACGGTCCTCGTCTCCTGGGGCCTGGACCTGGGGGCCCTGTGTGGAGGTGGTGCTGGGGGGTCTGCTGGAGGCATGCAGGCCGGGACTGGGGGTGTGGAATGTTGTAGGGGGAGGCCTGGTCCGTGCCTGCCTAACCCTAACCCTGGCCCAGTACGGGTCCCGGTCCTGGTCCCCTGGGGCCTGGACCTGGGGGCCCTCATCTAGGGGTGTTGCTGGGGGGTCTGCTGGAGGCATGGAGGCCGGGACTGGGGATGTGGAACGTTTTACGGGGAGGCCTGGTCCGTGTGTGTCTGGGTCTGGGGGCTGGCCAAGTACGGGTCAAGGTCCTGGTCTCCTGGGGCCTGGACCTGGGGGCCCTGTGTGGAGGTGGTGCTGGGGGGTCTGCTGGAGGCATGGAGGTCGGGACTGGGGGTGTGGAACATTGTAGGGGGAGGCCTGGTCCGTATGTGTCTGTGTCTGGGGGCTGGCCAAGTACGGGTCACGGTCCTGGTCTCCTGGGGCCTGGACTTGGGGGCCTTGTGGAGGTGGTGCTGGGGGGTCTGCTGGAGGCATGGAGGTCGGGACTGGGGGTGTGGAACGTTGTAGGGGGAGGCCTGGACCGTGTGTGTCTGGGTCTGGGGGCTGGCCCAGTACGGGTCCCGGTCCTGGTCCCGTGGGGCCTGGACCTGGGGGCCCTCATGTGGGGGTGTTGCTGGGGGGTCTGCTGGAGGCATGGAGGCCGGGACTGGGGGTATGGAACGTTGTAGGGGGAGGCCTGGTCCGTGCCTGCCTAACCCTAACCCTGGCCCAGTACGGGTCCGGTCCTGGTCCCCTGGGGGCCCTCATGTGGGGGTGTTGCTGGGGGGTCTGCTGGAGGCATGGAGGCCGGGACTGGGGGTGTGGAACGTTGTAAGGGGAGGCCTGGTCCGTGCCTGCCTAACCCTAACCCTGGCCCAGTACGGGTCCCGGTCCTGGTCCACTGGGGCCTGGACCTGGGGGCCCTCATGTGGGGGTGTTGCTGGGGGGTCTGCTGGAGGCATGGAGGCCGGGACTGGGGGTGTGGAACGTTGTAGGGGGAGGCCTGGTCCGTGCCTGCCTAACCCTAACCCTGGCCCAGTGCGGGTCCCGGTCCTGGTCCCCTGGGGCCTGGACCTGGGGGCCCTCATGTGGGGGTGTTGCTGGGGGGTCTGCTGGAGGCATGGAGACCGGGACTGGGGGTGTGGAACGTTGTAGGGGGAGGCCTGGTCCGTGTGTGTCTGGGTCTGGGGGCTGGCCAAGTACGGGTCCCGGTCCTGGTCCCCTGGGGCCCGGACCTGGGGGCCCTCATGTGGGGGTGTTTGTGGGGGGTCTGCTGGTCCGTGCCTGACTAACCTTAACCCTGGCCCAGTACGGGTCCCGGTCCTGGTCCCCTGGGGCCTGGACCTGGGGGCCCTCATGTGGGGGTGTTGCTGGGCCCTCATGTGGGGGTGTTGCTGGGGGGTCTGCTGGAGGCATGGAGGCCGGGACTGGGGGTGTGGAATGTTGTAGGCGGAGGCCTGGTCCGTGCCTGCCTAACCCTAACCCTGGCCCAGTACAAGTCCCGGTCCTGGTCCCCTGGGGCCTGGACCTGAGGGCCCTGTGTGGAGGTGGTGCTGGGCGGTCTGCTGGAGGCATGGAGGTCGGGACTGGGGGTGTTGAACGTCTGCTGGAGGCATGGAGGCCAGGTCTGGGGGTGTGGAACTTTGTAGGGGGAGGCCTGGTCCGTGTGTGTCTGGGTCTGGGGGCTGGCCAAGTACGGGTCACGGTCCTGGTCTCCTGGGGCCTGGACCTTGGGGCCCTGTGAGGAGGTGGTGCTGGGGGGTCTGCTGGAGGCATGGAGGTCGGGATTGGGGGTGTGGAACGTTGTAGGGGGAGGCCTGGTCCGTGTCTGTCTGGGTCTGGGGGCTGGCCCAGTACGGGTCCCGGTCCTGGTCCCCTGGGGCCTGGACCTGGGGGCCCTCAAGTGGGGGTGTTGCTGGGCCCTCATGTGGGGGTGTTGCTGGGGGGTCTGCTGGAGGCATGGAGGCCGGGACTGGGGGTGTGTGTCTGGGTCTGGGGGCTGGCCCAGTACGGGTCCCGGTCCTGGTCCCCTGGGGCCCGGACCTGGGGGCCCTCATGTGGGGGTGTTTGTGGGGGGTCTGCTGGTCCGTGCCTGCCTAACCCTAACCCTGGCCCAGTACGGGTCCCGGTCCTGGTCCCCTGGGGCCTGGACCTGGGGGCCCTCATGTGGGGGTGTTGCTGGGCCCTCATGTGGGGGTGTTGCTGGGGGGTCTGCTGGAGGCATGGAGGCCGGGACTGGGGGTGTGGAATGTTGTAGGCGGAGGCCTGGTCCGTGCCTGCCTAACCCTAACCCTGGCCCAGTACAAGTCCCGGTCCTGGTCCCCTGGGGCCTGGACCTGAGGGCCCTGTGTGGAGGTGGTGCTGGGGGGTCTGCTGGAGGCATGGAGGTCGGGACTGGGGGTGTGGAACGTCTGCTGGAGGCATGGAGGCCAGGTCTGGGGGTGTGGAACTTTGTAGGGGGAGGCCTGGTCCGTGTGTGTCTGGGTCTGGCGGCTGGCCAAGTACGGGTCACGGTCCTGGTCTCCTGGGGCCTGGACCTTGGGGCCCTGTGAGGAGGTGGTGCTGGGGGGTCTGCTGGAGGCATGGAGGTCGGGATTGGGGGTGTGGAACGTTGTAGGGGGAGGCCTGGTCCGTGTGTGTCTGGGTCTGGGGGTTGGCCCAGTACGGGTCCCGGTCCTGGTCCCCTGGGGCCTGGACCTGGGGGCCCTCATGTGGGGGTGTTGCTGGGGGGTCTGCTGGAGGCATGGAGACCGGGACTGGGGGTGTGGAACGTTGTAGGGGGAGGCCTGGTCCGTGTGTGTCTGGGTCTGGGGGCTGGCCAAGTACGGGTCACGGTCCTGGTCTCCTGGGGCCTGGACCTGGGGGCCCTGTGTGGAGGTGTTGCTGGGGGGTCTGCTGGAGGCATGGAGGTCGGGACTGGGGGTGTGGAACGTTGTAGGGGGAGGCCTGGTCCGTGCCTGCCTAACACTAACCCTGGCCCAGTACAAGTCCCGGTCCTGGTCCCCTGGGGCCTGGACCTGAGGGCCCTGTGTGGAGGTGGTGCTGGGGGGTCTGCTGGAGGCATGGGGTGTGGAACGTCTGCTGGAGGCATGGAGGCCAGGTCTGGGGGAGTGGAACTTTGTAGGGGGAGGCCTGGTCCGTGTGTGTCTGGGTCTGGCGGCTGGCCAAGTACGGGTCACGGTCCTGGTCTCCTGGGGCCTGGACCTTGGGGCCCTGTGAGGAGGTGGTGCTGGGGGGTCTGCTGGAGGCATGGAGGTCGGGATTGGGGGTGTGGAACGTTGTAGGGGGAGGCCTGGTCCGTGTGTGTCTGGGTCTGGGGGCTGGCCTAGTACGGGTCCCGGTCCTGGTCCCCTGGGGCCTGGACCTGGGGGCCCTCATGTGGGGGTGTTGCTGGGGGGTCTGCTGGAGGCATGGAGACCGGGACTGGGGGTGTGGAACGTTGTAGGGGGAGGCCTGGTCCGTGTGTGTCTGGGTCTGGGGGCTGGCCAAGTACGGGTCACGGTCCTGGTCTCCTGGGGCCTGGACCTGGGGGCCCAGTGTGGAGGTGTTGCTGGGGGGTCTGCTGGAGGCATGGAGGCCGGGACTGGGGGTGTGGAACGTTGTAGGGGGAGGCCTGGTCAGTGCCTGCTTAACCCTAATCCTGGCCAAGTACGGGTCACGGTCCTTTTCTCCTGGGGCCTGGACCTTGGGGCCCTGTGAGGAGGTGGTGCTGGGGGGTCTGCTGGAGGCATGGAGGTCGGGACTGGGGGTGTGGAACGTTGTAGGGGGAGGCCTGGTCCGTGTGTGTCTGGGTCTGGGGGCTGGTCCAGTACGGGTCCCGGTCCTGGTCCCCTGGGGCCTGGACCAGGGGGCCCTCATGTGGGGGTGTTTGTGGGGGGTCTGCTGGTCCGTGCCTGCCTAACCCTAACCCTGGCCCAGTACGGGTCCAGGTCCTGGTCCCCTGGGGCCTGGACCTGGTGGCCCTCATGTGGGGGTGTTGCTGGGCCCTCATGTGGGGGTGTTGCTGGGGGGTCTGCTGGAGGCATGGAGGCCGGGACTGGGGGTGTGTGTCTGGGTCTGGGGGCTGGCCCAGTACGGGTCCCGGTCCTGGTCCCCTGGGGCCCGGACCTGGGGGCCCTCATGTGGGGGTGTTTGTGGGGGGTCTGCTGGTCCGTGCCTGCCTAACCCTAACCCTGGCCCAGTACGGGTCCAGGTCCTGGTCCCCTGGGGCCTGGACCTGGTGGCCCTCATGTGGGGGTGTTGCTGGGCCCTCATGTGGGGGTGTTGCTGGGGGGTCTGCTGGAGGCATGGAGGCCGGGACTGGGGGTGTGTGTCTGGGTCTGGGGGCTGGCCCAGTACGGGTCCCGGTCCTGGTCCCCTGGGGCCCGGACCTGGGGGCCCTCATGTGGGGGTGTTTGTGGGGGGTCTGCTGGTCCGTGCCTGCCTAACCCTAACCCTGGCCCAGTACGGGTCCCGGTCCTGGTCCCCTGGGGCCTGGACCTGGGGGCCCTCATGTGGGGGTGTTGCTGGGCCCTCATGTGGGGGTGTTGCTGGGGGGTCTGCTGGAGGCATGGAGGCCGGGACTGGGGGTGTGGAATGTTGTAGGCGGAGGCCTGGTCCGTGCCTGCCTAACCCTAACCCTGGCCCAGTACAAGTCCCGGTCCTGGTCCCCTGGGGCCTGGACCTGAGGGCCCTGTGTGGAGGTGGTGCTGGGCGGTCTGCTGGAGGCATGGAGGTCGGGACTGGGGGTGTTGAACGTCTGCTGGAGGCATGGAGGCCAGGTCTGGGGGTGTGGAACTTTGTAGGGGGAGGCCTGGTCCGTGTGTGTCTGGGTCTGGGGGCTGGCCAAGTACGGGTCAAGGTCCTGGTCCCCTGGGGCCTGGACCTGGGGGCCCTGTGTGGAGGTGTTGCTGGGGGGTCTGCTGGAGGCATGGAGGTCGGGACTGGGGGTGTGGAACGTTGTAGGGGGAGGCCTGGTCCGTGCCTGCCTAACCCTAACCCTGGCCCAGTACAAGTCCCGGTCCTGGTCCCCTTGGGCCTGGACCTGAGGGCCCTGTGTGGAGGTGGTGCTGGGGGGTCTGCTGGAGGCATGGGGTGTGGAACGTCTGCTGGAGGCATGGAGGCCAGGTCTGGGGGTGTGGAACGTTGTAGGGGGAGGCCTGGTCCGTGTGTGTCTGGGTCTGGGGGCTGGCCAAGTACGGGTCACGGTCCTGGTCTCCTGGGGCCTGGACCTTGGGGCCCTGTGAGGAGGTGGTGCTGGGGGATCTGCTGGAGGCATGGAGGTCGGGACTGGGGGTGTGGAACATTGTAGGGGGAGGCCTGGACCGAGTGTGAATGGGTCTGGGGGCTGGCCCAGTACGGGTCCCGGTCCTGGTCCCCTGGGGCCTGGACCTGGGGGCCCTCATGTGGGGGTGTTGCTGGGGGGTCTGCTGGAGGCATGGAGGCCGGGACTGGGGGTGTGGAACGTTGTAGGGGGAGGCCTGGTCCGTGCCTGCCTAACCCTAACCCTGGCCCAGTACAAGTCCCGGTCTTGGTCCCCTGGGGCCTGGACCTGGGGGCCCTGTGAGGAGGTGGTGCTGGGGGGTCTGCTGGAGGCATTGAGGTCGGGACTGGGGGTGTGGAACGTCTGCTGGAGGCATGGAGGCCGGGTCTGGGGGTGTGGAACGTTTTGGGGGAGGCCTGGTCCGTGTGTGTCTGGGGGCTGGCCAAGTACGGGTCATGGTCCTGGTTTCCTGGGTCCTGGACCTGGGGGCCCTCTTAGGAGGTGGTGCTGTGGAGTCTGCTGGAGGCATGGAGGTCGGGACTGGGGGTGTGGAACGTTGTAGGAGGAGGCCTGGGCCGTGTGTGTCTGGGTCTGGGGGCTGGCCAAGTACGGGTCCCGGTCCTGGTCCCCTGGGGCCTGGACCGGGACCCGTAGGAGGAGGCCTGGGCCGTGTGTGTCTGGGTCTGGGGGCTGGCCAAGTACGGGTCCCGGTCCTGGTCCCCTGGGGCCTGGACCTGGGTGCCCTCATGTGGGGGTGTATGTGGGGGGTCTGCTGGTCCGTGCCTGCCTAACCCTAACCCTGGCCCAGTACGGGTCCTGGTCCTGGTCCCCTGGGGCCTGGACCTGGGGGCCCTCATGTGGGGTTGTTGCTGGGCCCTCATGTGGGGGTGTTGCTGGGGGGTCTGCTGAAGGCATGGAGGCCGGGAATGGGGGTGTGTGTCTGGGTCTGGGGGCTGGCCCAGAACGGGTCCCGGTCCTGGTCCCCTGGGGCCTGGTCCTGGGGGCCCTCATGTGGGGGTGTTGCTGGGGGGTCTGCTGGAGGCATGGAGGACGGGACTGTCGGTGTGGAATGTTGTAGGGGGAGGCCTGGTCCGTGCCTGCCTAACCCTAACCCTGGCCCAGTACGGGTCCCGGTCCTGGTCCCCTGGGGCCTGGACCTGGGGGCCCTCATCTAGGGGTGTTGCTGGGGGGTCTGCTGGAGGCATGGAGGCCGGGACTGGGGGTGTGGAACGTTGTAGGGGGAGGCCTGGTCCGTGTGTGTCTGGGTCTGGGGGCTTGCCCAGTATGGGTCCCGGTCCTGGTCCCCTGGGGCCTGGACCTGGGGGCCCTCATATGGGGGTGTTGCTGGGGGGTCTACTGGAGGCATGGAGGCCGGGACTGGGGGTGTGGAACGTTTTACGGGGAGGCCTGGTCCGTGTGTGTCTGGGTCTGGGGGCTGGCCAAGTACGGGTCAAGGTCCTGGTCTCCTGGGGCCTGGACCTGGGGGCCCTGTGTGGAGGTGTTGCTGGGGGGTCTGCTGGAGGCATGGAGGTCGGGACTGGGGGTGTGGAACGTTGTAGGGGGAGGCCTGGTCCGTGCCTGCCTAACCCTAACCCTGGCCCAGTACAAGTCCCGGTCCTGGTCCCCTTGGGCCTGGACCTGAGGGCCCTGTGTGGAGGTGGTGCTGGGGGGTCTGCTGGAGGCATGGGGTGTGGAACGTCTGCTGGAGGCATGGAGGCCAGGTCTGGGGGTGTGGAACGTTGTAGGGGGAGGCCTGGTCCGTGTGTGTCTGGGTCTGGGGGCTGGCCAAGTACGGGTCACGGTCCTGGTCTCCTGGGGCCTGGACCTTGGGGCCCTGTGAGGAGGTGGTGCTGGGGGATCTGCTGGAGGCATGGAGGTCGGGACTGGGGGTGTGGAACATTGTAGGGGGAGGCCTGGACCGAGTGTGAATGGGTCTGGGGGCTGGCCCAGTACGGGTCCCGGTCCTGGTCCCCTGGGGCCTGGACCTGGGGGCCCTCATGTGGGGGTGTTGCTGGGGGGTGTGCTGGAGGCATGGAGGCCGGGACTGGGGGTGTGGAACGTTGTAGGGGGAGGCCTGGTCCGTGCCTGCCTAACCCTAACCCTGGCCCAGTACAAGTCCCGGTCTTGGTCCCCTGGGGCCTGGACCTGGGGGCCCTGTGAGGAGGTGGTGCTGGGGGGTCTGCTGGAGGCATTGAGGTCGGGACTGGGGGTGTGGATTGTCTGCTGGAGGCATGGAGGCCGGGACTGGGGGTGTGGAACGTTTTGGGGGAGGCCTGGTCCGTGTGTGTCTGGGGGCTGGCCAAGTACGGGTCATGGTCCTGGTTTCCTGGGTCCTGGACCTGGGGGCCCTCTTAGGAGGTGGTGCTGTGGAGTCTGCTGGAGGCATGGAGGCCGGGACTGGGGGTGTGGAACGTTGTAGGGGGAGGCCTGGTCCGTGTTTGTCTGGGTCTGGGGGCTGGCCAAGTACGGGTCACGGTCCTGGTCTCCTGGGGCCTGGACCTTGGGGCCCTGTGAGGAGGTGGTGCTGGGGGATCTGCTGGAGGCATGGAGGTCGGGACTGGGGGTGTGGAACATTGTAGGGGGAGGCCTGGACCGAGTGTGAATGGGTCTGGCGGCTGGCCCAGTACGGGTCCCGGTCCTGGTCCCCTGGGGCCTGGACCTGGGGGCCCTCATGTGGGGATGTTGCTGGGGGGTCTGCTGGAGGCATGGAGGCCGGGACTGGGGGTGTGGAACGTTGTAGGGGGAGGCCTGGTCCGTGCCTGCCTAACCCTAACCCTGGCCCAGTACAAGTCCCGGTCTTGGTCCCCTGGGGCCTGGACCTGGGGGCCCTGTGAGGAGGTGGTGCTGGGGGGTCTGCTGGAGGCATGGAGGTCGGGACTGGGGGTGTGGAACGTTGTAGGGGGAGGCCTGGTCCGTGTGGGTCTGGGGGCTGGCCCAGTACGGGTCCCGGTCCTGGTCCCCTGGGGCCTGGACCTGGGGGCCCTCATGTGGGGGTGTTTGTGGGGGGTCTGCTGGTCCGTGGGTCTGCTGGGTCTGGAGGCCAGGTCTGGGGGTGTGGAACGTTGTAGGGGGAGGCCTGGTCCGTGTGTGTCTGGGTCTGGGGGCTGGCCAAGTACGGGTCACGGTCCTGGTCTCCTGGGGCCTGGACCTTGGGGCCCTGTGAGGAGGTGGTGCTGGGGGATCTGCTGGAGGCATGGAGGTCGGGACTGGGGGTGTGGATCGTTGTAGGGGGAGGCCTGGACCGTGTGTGAATGGGTCTGGGGGCAGGCCCAGTACGGGTCCCGGTCCTGGTCCCCTGGGGCCTGGACCTGGGGGCCCTCATGTGGGGGTGTTGCTGGGGGGTCTGCTGGAGGCATGGAGGCCGGGACTGGGGGTGTGGAACGTTGTAGGGGGAGGCCTGGTCCGTGTGTGTCTGGGTCTGGGGGCTGGCCAAGTACGGGTCACGGTCCTCGTATCCTGGGGCCTGGACCTGGGGGCCCTGTGTGGAGGTGGTGCTGGGGGGTCTGCTGGAGGCATGCAGGCCGGGACTGGGGGTGTGGAATGTTGTAGGGGGAGGCCTGGTCCGTGCCTGCCTAACCCTAACCCTGGCCCAGTACGGGTCCCGGTCCTGGTCCCCTGGGGCCTGGACCTGGGGGCCCTCATCTAGGGGTGTTGCTGGGGGGTCTGCTGGAGGCATGGAGGCCGGGACTGGGGATGTGGAACGTTTTACGGGGAGGCCTGGTCCGTGTGTGTCTGGGTCTGGGGGCTGGCCAAGTACGGGTCAAGGTCCTGGTCTCCTGGGGCCTGGACCTGGGGGCCCTGTGTGGAGGTGGTGCTGGGGGGTCTAATGGAGGCATGGAGGTCGGGACTGGGGGTGTGGAACATTGTAGGGGGAGGCCTGGTCCGTGTGTGTCTGGGTCTGGGGGCTGGCCAAGTACGGGTCACGGTCCTGGTCTCCTGGGGCCTGGACTTGGGGGCCTTGTGGAGGTGGTGCTGGGGGGTCTGCTGGAGGCATGGAGGTCGGGACTGGGGGTGTGGAACGTTGTAGGGGGAGGCCTGGACCGTGTGTGTCTGGGTCTGGGGGCTGGCCCAGTACGGGTCCCGGTCCTGGTCCCGTGGGGCCTGGACCTGGGGGCCCTCATGTGGGGGTGTTGCTGGGGGGTCTGCTGGAGGCATGGAGGCCGGGACTGGGGGTGTGGAATGTTGTAGGCGGAGGCCTGGTCCGTGCCTGCCTAACCCTAACCCTGGCCCAGTACAAGTCCCGGTCCTGGTCCCCTGGGGCCTGGACCTGAGGGCCCTGTGTGGAGGTGGTGCTGGGCGGTCTGCTGGAGGCATGGAGGTCGGGACTGGGGGTGTTGAACGTCTGCTGGAGGCATGGAGGCCAGGTCTGGGGGTGTGGAACTTTGTAGGGGGAGGCCTGGTCCGTGTGTGTCTGGGTCTGGGGGCTGGCCAAGTACGGGTCACGGTCCTGGTCTCCTGGGGCCTGGACCTTGGGGCCCTGTGAGGAGGTGGTGCTGGGGGGTCTGCTGGAGGCATGGAGGTCGGGATTGGGGGTGTGGAACGTTGTAGGGGGAGGCCTGGTCCGTGTGTGTCTGGGTCCGGGGGCTGGCCCAGTACGGGTCCCGGTCCTGGTCCCCTGGGGCCTGTACCTGGGGGCCCTCAAGTGGGGGTGTTGCTGGGCCCTCATGTGGGGGTGTTGCTGGGGGGTCTGCTGGAGGCATGGAGGCCGGGACTGGGGGTGTGTGTCTGGGTCTGGGGGCTGGCCCAGTACGGGTCCCGGTCCTGGTCCCCTGGGGCCCGGACCTGGGGGCCCTCATGTGGGGGTGTTTGTGGGGGGTCTGCTGGTCCGTGCCTGCCTAACCCTAACCCTGGCCCAGTACGGGTCCCGGTCCTGGTCCCCTGGGGCCTGGACCTGGGGGCCCTCATGTGGGGGTGTTGCTGGGCCCTCATGTGGGGGTGTTGCTGGGGGGTCTGCTGGAGGCATGGAGGCCGGGACTGGGGGTGTGGAATGTTGTAGGCGGAGGCCTGGTCCGTGCCTGCCTAACCCTAACCCTGGCCCAGTACAAGTCCCGGTCCTGGTCCCCTGGGGCCTGGACCTGAGGGCCCTGTGTGGAGGTGGTGCTGGGGGGTCTGCTGGAGGCATGGAGGTCGGGACTGGGGGTGTGGAACGTCTGCTGGAGGCATGGAGGCCAGGTCTGGGGGTGTGGAACTTTGTAGGGGGAGGCCTGGTCCGTGTGTGTCTGGGTCTGGCGGCTGGCCAAGTACGGGTCACGGTCCTGGTCTCCTGGGGCCTGGACCTTGGGGCCCTGTGAGGAGGTGGTGCTGGGGGGTCTGCTGGAGGCATGGAGGTCGGGATTGGGGGTGTGGAACGTTGTAGGGGGAGGCCTGGTCCGTGTGTGTCTGGGTCTGGGGGCTGGCCCAGTACGGGTCCCGGTCCTGGTCCCCTGGGGCCTGGACCTGGGGGCCCTCATGTGGGGGTGTTGCTGGGGGGTCTGCTGGAGGCATGGAGACCGGGACTGGGGGTGTGGAACGTTGTAGGGGGAGGCCTGGTCCGTGTGTGTCTGGGTCTGGGGGCTGGCCAAGTACGGGTCACGGTCCTGGTCTCCTGGGGCCTGGACCTGGGGGCCCTGTGTGGAGGTGTTGCTGGGGGGTCTGCTGGAGGCATGGAGGTCGGGACTGGGGGTGTGGAACGTTGTAGGGGGAGGCCTGGTCCGTGCCTGCCTAACACTAACCCTGGCCCAGTACAAGTCCCGGTCCTGGTCCCCTGGGCCTGGACCTGAGGGCCCTGTGTGGAGGTGGTGCTGGGGGGTCTGCTGGAGGCATGGGGTGTGGAACGTCTGCTGGAGGCATGGAGGCCAGGTTTGGGGGTGTGGAACTTTGTAGGGGGAGGCCTGGTCCGTGTGTGTCTGGGTCTGGCGGCTGGCCAAGTACGGGTCACGGTCCTGGTCTCCTGGGGCCTGGACCTTGGGGCCCTGTGAGGAGGTGGTGCTGGGGGGTCTGCTGGAGGCATGGAGGTCGGGATTGGGGGTGTGGAACGTTGTAGGGGGAGGCCTGGTCCGTGTGTGTCTGGGTCTGGGGGCTGGCCTAGTACGGGTCCCGGTCCTGGTCCCCTGGGGCCTGGACCTGGGGGCCCTCATGTGGGGGTGTTGCTGGGGGGTCTGCTGGAGGCATGGAGACCGGGACTGGGGGTGTGGAACGTTGTAGGGGGAGGCCTGGTCCGTGTGTGTCTGGGTCTGGGGGCTGGCCAAGTACGGGTCACGGTCCTGGTCTCCTGGGGCCTGGACCTGGGGGCCCTGTGTGGAGGTGTTGCTGGGGGGTCTGCTGGAGGCATGGAGGCCGGGACTGGGGGTGTGGAACGTTGTAGGGGGAGGCCTGGTCCGTGCCTGCCTAACCCTAATCCTGGCCAAGTACGGGTCACGGTCCTTTTCTCCTGGGGCCTGGACCTTGGGGCCCTGTGAGGAGGTGGTGCTGGGGGGTCTGCTGGAGGCATGGAGGTCGGGACTGGGGGTGTGGAACGTTGTAGGGGGAGGCCTGGTCCGTGTGTGTCTGGGTCTGGGGGCTGGTCCAGTACGGGTCCCGGTCCTGGTCCCCTGGGGCCTGGACCAGGGGGCCCTCATGTGGGGGTGTTTGTGGGGGGTCTGCTGGTCCGTGCCTGCCGAACCCTAACCCTGGCCCAGTACGGGTCCAGGTCCTGGTCCCCTGGGGCCTGGACCTGGTGGCCCTCATGTGGGGGTGTTGCTGGGCCCTCATGTGGGGGTGTTGCTGGGGGGTCTGCTGGAGGCATGGAGGCCGGGACTGGGGGTGTGTGTCTGGGTCTGGGGGCTGGCCCAGTACGGGTCCCGGTCCTGGTCCCCTGGGGCCCGGACCTGGGGGCCCTCATGTGGGGGTGTTTGTGGGGGGTCTGCTGGTCCGTGCCTGCCTAACCCTAACCCTGGCCCAGTACGGGTCCCGGTCCTGGTCCCCTGGGGCCTGGACCTGGGGGCCCTCATGTGGGGGTGTTGCTGGGCCCTCATGTGGGGGTGTTGCTGGGGGGTCTGCTGGAGGCATGGAGGCCGGGACTGGGGGTGTGGAATGTTGTAGGCGGAGGCCTGGTCCGTGCCTGCCTAACCCTAACCCTGGCCCAGTACAAGTCCCGGTCCTGGTCCCCTGGGGCCTGGACCTGAGGGCCCTGTGTGGAGGTGGTGCTGGGCGGTCTGCTGGAGGCATGGAGGTCGGGACTGGGGGTGTTGAACGTCTGCTGGAGGCATGGAGGCCAGGTCTGGGGGTGTGGAACTTTGTAGGGGGAGGCCTGGTCCGTGTGTGTCTGGGTCTGGGGGCTGGCCAAGTACGGGTCACGGTCCTGGTCTCCTGGGGCCTGGACCTTGGGGCCCTGTGAGGAGGTGGTGCTGGGGGGTCTGCTGGAGGCATGGAGGTCGGGATTGGGGGTGTGGAACGTTGTAGGGGGAGGCCTGGTCCGTGTGTGTCTGGGTCTGGGGGCTGGCCCAGTACGGGTACCGGTCCTGGTCCCCTGGGGCCTGGACCTGGGGGCCCTCATGTGGGGGTGTTGCTGGGGGGTCTGCTGGAGGCATGGAGACCGGGACTGGGGGTGTGGAACGTTGTAGGGGGAGGCCTGGTCCGTGTGTGTCTGGGTCTGGGGGCTGGCCAAGTACGGGTCACGGTCCTGGTCTCCTGGGGCCTGGACCTGAGGGCCCTGTGTGGAGGTGGTGCTGGGGGGTCTGCTGGAGGCATGGAGGTCGGGACTGGGGGTGTGGAACTTTGTAGGGGGAGGCCTGGTCCGTGTGTGTCTGGGTCTGGGGGCTGGCCAAGTACGGGTCACGGTCCTGGTCTCCTGGGGCCTGGACCTGGGGGCCCTGTGTGGAGGTGTTGCTGGGGGGTCTGCTGGAGGCATGGAGGTCGGGACTGGGGGTGTGGAACGTTGTAGGGGGAGGCCTGGTCCGTGCCTGCCTAACCCTAACCCTGGCCCAGTACAAGTCCCGGTCCTGGTCCCCTGGGGCCTGGACCTGAGGGCCCTGTGTGGAGGTGGTGCTGGGGGGTCTGCTGGAGGCATGGAGGTCGGGACTGGGGGTGTGGAACGTCTGCTGGAGGCATGGAGGCCAGGTCTGGGGGTGTGGAACGTTGTAGGGGGAGGCCTGGTCCGTGTGTGTCTGGGTCTGGGGGCTGGCCAAGTACGGGTCACGGTCCTGGTCTCCTGGGGCCTGGACCTTGGGGCCCTGTGAGGAGGTGGTGCTGGGGGATCTGCTGGAGGCATGGAGGTCGGGACTGGGGGTGTGGAACGTTGTAGGGGGAGGCCTGGACCGTGTGTGAATGGGTCTGGGGGCTGGCCCAGTACGGGTCCCGGTCCTGGTCCCCTGGGGCCTGGACCTGGGGGCCCTCATGTGGGGGTGTTGCTGGGGGGTCTGCTGGAGGCATGGAGGCCGGGACTGGGGGTGTGGAACGTTGTAGGGGGAGGCCTGGTCCGTGTGTGTCTGGGTCTGGGGGCTGGCCAAGTACGGGTCACGGTCCTGGTCTCCTGGGGCCTGGACCTGGGGGCCCTGTATGGAGGTGGTGCTGGGGGGTCTGCTGGAGGCATGGAGGTCGGGACTGGGGGTGTGGAACGTTGTAGGAGGAGGCCTGGGCCGTGTGTGTCTGGGTCTGGGGGCTGGCCAAGTACGGGTCCCGGTCCTGGTCCCCTGGGGCCTGGACCTGGGGGCCCTCATATGGGGGTGTTGCTGGGGGGTCTACTGGAGGCATGGAGGCCGGGACTGGGGGTGTGGAACGTTTTACGGGGAGGCCTGGTCCGTGTGTGTCTGGGTCTGGGGGCTGGCCAAGTACGGGTCAAGGTCCTGGTCTCCTGGGGCCTGGACCTGGGGGCCCTGTGTGGAGGTGTTGCTGGGGGGTCTGCTGGAGGCATGGAGGTCGGGACTGGGGGTGTGGAACGTTGTAGGGGGAGGCCTGGTCCGTGCCTGCCTAACCCTAACCCTGGCCCAGTACAAGTCCCGGTCCTGGTCCCCTTGGGCCTGGACCTGAGGGCCCTGTGTGGAGGTGGTGCTGGGGGGTCTGCTGGAGGCATGGGGTGTGGAACGTCTGCTGGAGGCATGGAGGCCAGGTCTGGGGGTGTGGAACGTTGTAGGGGGAGGCCTGGTCCGTGTGTGTCTGGGTCTGGGGGCTGGCCAAGTACGGGTCACGGTCCTGGTCTCCTGGGGCCTGGACCTTGGGGCCCTGTGAGGAGGTGGTGCTGGGGGATCTGCTGGAGGCATGGAGGTCGGGACTGGGGGTGTGGAACATTGTAGGGGGAGGCCTGGACCGAGTGTGAATGGGTCTGGGGGCTGGCCCAGTACGGGTCCCCGTCCTGGTCCCCTGGGGCCTGGACCTGGGGGCCCTCATGTGGGGGTGTTGCTGGGGGGTCTGCTGGAGGCATGGAGGCCGGGACTGGGGGTGTGGAACGTTGTAGGGGGAGGCCTGGTCCGTGCCTGCCTAACCCTAACCCTGGCCCAGTACAAGTCCCGGTCTTGGTCCCCTGGGGCCTGGACCTGGGGGCCCTGTGAGGAGGTGGTGCTGGGGGGTCTGCTGGAGGCATTGAGGTCGGGACTGGGGGTGTGGAACGTCTGCTGGAGGCATGGAGGCCGGGACTGGGGGTGTGGAACGTTTTGGGGGAGGCCTGGTCCGTGTGTGTCTGGGGGCTGGCCAAGTACGGGTCATGGTCCTGGTTTCCTGGGTCCTGGACCTGGGGGCCCTCTTAGGAGGTGGTGCTGTGGAGTCTGCTGGAGGCATGGAGGTCGGGACTGGGGGTGTGGAACGTTGTAGGAGCAGGCCTGGGCCGTGTGTGTCTGGGTCTGGGGGCTGGCCAAGTACGGGTCCCGGTCCTGGTCCCCTGGGGCCTGGACCTGGGTGCCCTCATGTGGGGGTGTATGTGGGGGGTCTGCTGGTCCGTGCCTGCCTAACCCTAACCCTGGCCCAGTACGGGTCCTGGTCCTGGTCCCCTGGGGCCTGGACCTGGGGGCCCTCATGTGGGGTTGTTGCTGGGCCCTCATGTGGGGGTGTTGCTGGGGGGTCTGCTGAAGGCATGGAGGCCGGGAATGGGGGTGTGTGTCTGGGTCTGGGGGCTGGCCCAGAACGGGTCCCGGTCCTGGTCCCCTGGGGCCTGGTCCTGGGGGCCCTCATGTGGGGGTGTTGCTGGGGGGTCTGCTGGAGGCATGGAGGACGGGACTGTCGGTGTGGAATGTTGTAGGGGGAGGCCTGGTCCGTGCCTGCCTAACCCTAACCCTGGCCCAGTACGGGTCCCGGTCCTGGTCCCCTGGGGCCTGGACCTGGGGGCCCTCATCTAGGGGTGTTGCTGGGGGGTCTGCTGGAGGCATGGAGGCCGGGACTGGGGGTGTGGAACGTTGTAGGGGGAGGCCTGGTCCGTGTGTGTCTGGGTCTGGGGACTTGCCCAGTACGGGTCCCGGTCCTGGTCCCCTGGGGCCTGGACCTGGGGGCCCTCATATGGGGGTGTTGCTGGGGGGTCTACTGGAGGCATGGAGGCCGGGACTGGGGGTGTGGAACGTTTTACGGGGAGGCCTGGTCCGTGTGTGTCTGGGTCTGGGGGCTGGCCAAGTACGGGTCAAGGTCCTGGTCTCCTGGGGCCTGGACCTGGGGGCCCTGTGTGGAGGTGTTGCTGGGGGGTCTGCTGGAGGCATGGAGGTCGGGACTGGGGGTGTGGAACGTTGTAGGGGGAGGCCTGGTCCGTGCCTGCCTAACCCTAACCCTGGCCCAGTACAAGTCCCGGTCCTGGTCCCCTTGGGCCTGGACCTGAGGGCCCTGTGTGGAGGTGGTGCTGGGGGGTCTGCTGGAGGCATGGGGTGTGGAACGTCTGCTGGAGGCATGGAGGCCAGGTCTGGGGGTGTGGAACGTTGTAGGGGGAGGCCTGGTCCGTGTGTGTCTGGGTCTGGGGGCTGGCCAAGTACGGGTCACGGTCCTGGTCTCCTGGGGCCTGGACCTTGGGGCCCTGTGAGGAGGTGGTGCTGGGGGATCTGCTGGAGGCATGGAGGTCGGGACTGGGGGTGTGGAACATTGTAGGGGGAGGCCTGGACCGAGTGTGAATGGGTCTGGGGGCTGGCCCAGTACGGGTCCCGGTCCTGGTCCCCTGGGGCCTGGACCTGGGGGCCCTCATGTGGGGGTGTCGCTGGGGGGTGTGCTGGAGGCATGGAGGCCGGGACTGGGGGTGTGGAACGTTGTAGGGGGAGGCCTGGTCCGTGCCTGCCTAACCCTAACCCTGGCCCAGTACAAGTCCCGGTCTTGGTCCCCTGGGGCCTGGACCTGGGGGCCCTGTGAGGAGGTGGTGCTGGGGGGTCTGCTGGAGGCATTGAGGTCGGGACTGGGGGTGTGGATTGTCTGCTGGAGGCATGGAGGCCGGGACTGGGGGTGTGGAACGTTTTGGGGGAGGCCTGGTCCGTGTGTGTCTGGGGGCTGGCCAAGTACGGGTCATGGTCCTGGTTTCCTGGGTCCTGGACCTGGGGGCCCTCTTAGGAGGTGGTGCTGTGGAGTCTGCTGGAGGCATGGAGGCCGGGACTGGGGGTGTGGAACGTTGTAGGGGGAGGCCTGGTCCGTGTTTGTCTGGGTCTGGGGGCTGGCCAAGTACGGGTCACGGTCCTGGTCTCCTGGGGCCTGGACCTTGGGGCCCTGTGAGGAGGTGGTGCTGGGGGATCTGCTGGAGGCATGGAGGTCGGGACTGGGGGTGTGGAACATTGTAGGGGGAGGCCTGGACCGAGTGTGAATGGGTCTGGCGGCTGGCCCAGTACGGGTCCCGGTCCTGGTCCCCTGGGGCCTGGACCTGGGGGCCCTCATGTGGGGATGTTGCTGGGGGGTCTGCTGGAGGCATGGAGGCCGGGACTGGGGGTGTGGAACGTTGTAGGGGGAGGCCTGGTCCGTGCCTGCCTAACCCTAACCCTGGCCCAGTACAAGTCCCGGTCTTGGTCCCCTGGGGCCTGGACCTGGGGGCCCTGTGAGGAGGTGGTGCTGGGGGGTCTGCTGGAGGCATGGAGGTCGGGACTGGGGGTGTGGAACGTTGTAGGGGGAGGCCTGGTCCGTGTGGGTCTGGGGGCTGGCCCAGTACGGGTCCCGGTCCTGGTCCCCTGGGGCCTGGACCTGGGGGCCCTCATGTGGGGGTGTTTGTGGGGGGTCTGCTGGTCCGTGGGTCTGCTGGGTCTGGAGGCCAGGTCTGGGGGTGTGGAACGTTGTAGGGGGAGGCCTGGTCCGTGTGTGTCTGGGTCTGGGGGCTGGCCAAGTACGGGTCACGGTCCTGGTCTCCTGGGGCCTGGACCTTGAGGCCCTGTGAGGAGGTGGTGCTGGGGGGTCTGCTGGAGGCATGGAGGTCGGGACTGGGGGTGTGGAACTTTGTAGGGGGAGGCCTGGTCCGTGTGTGTCTGGGTCTGGGGGCTGGCCAAGTACGGGTCACGGTCCTGGTCTCCTGGGGCCTGGACCTGGGGGCCCTGTGTGGAGGTGTTGCTGGGGGGTCTGCTGGAGGCATGGAGGTCGGGACTGGGGGTGTGGAACGTTGTAGGGGGAGGCCTGGTCCGTGCCTGCCTAACCCTAACCCTGGCCCAGTACAAGTCCCGGTCCTGGTCCCCTGGGGCCTGGACCTGAGGGCCCTGTGTGGAGGTGGTGCTGGGGGGTCTGCTGGAGGCATGGAGGTCGGGACTGGGGGTGTGGAACGTCTGCTGGAGGCATGGAGGCCAGGTCTGGGGGTGTGGAACGTTGTAGGGGGAGGCCTGGTCCGTGTGTGTCTGGGTCTGGGGGCTGGCCAAGTACGGGTCACGGTCCTGGTCTCCTGGGGCCTGGACCTTGGGGCCCTGTGAGGAGGTGGTGCTGGGGGATCTGCTGGAGGCATGGAGGTCGGGACTGGGGGTGTGGAACGTTGTAGGGGGAGGCCTGGACCGTGTGTGAATGGGTCTGGGGGCTGGCCCAGTACGGGTCCCGGTCCTGGTCCCCTGGGGCCTGGACCTGGGGGCCCTCATGTGGGGGTGTTGCTGGGGGGTCTGCTGGAGGCATGGAGGCCGGGACTGGGGGTGTGGAACGTTGTAGGGGGAGGCCTGGTCCGTGTGTGTCTGGGTCTGGGGGCTGGCCAAGTACGGGTCACGGTCCTGGTCTCCTGGGGCCTGGACCTGGGGGCCCTGTATGGAGGTGGTGCTGGGGGGTCTGCTGGAGGCATGGAGGTCGGGACTGGGGGTGTGGAACGTTGTAGGAGGAGGCCTGGGCCGTGTGTGTCTGGGTCTGGGGGCTGGCCAAGTACGGGTCCCGGTCCTGGTCCCCTGGGGCCTGGACCTGGGGGCCCTCATATGGGGGTGTTGCTGGGGGGTCTACTGGAGGCATGGAGGCCGGGACTGGGGGTGTGGAACGTTTTACGGGGAGGCCTGGTCCGTGTGTGTCTGGGTCTGGGGGCTGGCCAAGTACGGGTCAAGGTCCTGGTCTCCTGGGGCCTGGACCTGGGGGCCCTGTGTGGAGGTGTTGCTGGGGGGTCTGCTGGAGGCATGGAGGTCGGGACTGGGGGTGTGGAACGTTGTAGGGGGAGGCCTGGTCCGTGCCTGCCTAACCCTAACCCTGGCCCAGTACAAGTCCCGGTCCTGGTCCCCTTGGGCCTGGACCTGAGGGCCCTGTGTGGAGGTGGTGCTGGGGGGTCTGCTGGAGGCATGGGGTGTGGAACGTCTGCTGGAGGCATGGGGTGTGGAACGTCTGCTGGAGGCATGGAGGCCAGGTCTGGGGGTCTGGAACGTTGTAGGGGGAGGCCTGGTCCGTGTGTGTCTGGGTCTGGGGGCTGGCCAAGTACGGGTCACGGTCCTGGTCTCCTGGGGCCTGGACCTTGGGGCCCTGTGAGGAGGTGGTGCTGGGGGATCTGCTGGAGGCATGGAGGTCGGGACTGGGGGTGTGGAACATTGTAGGGGGAGGCCTGGACCGAGTGTGAATGGGTCTGGGGGCTGGCCCAGTACGGGTCCCCGTCCTGGTCCCCTGGGGCCTGGACCTGGGGGCCCTCATGTGGGGGTGTTGCTGGGGGGTCTGCTGGAGGCATGGAGGCCGGGACTGGGGGTGTGGAACGTTGTAGGGGGAGGCCTGGTCCGTGCCTGCCTAACCCTAACCCTGGCCCAGTACAAGTCCCGGTCTTGGTCCCCTGGGGCCTGGACCTGGGGGCCCTGTGAGGAGGTGGTGCTGGGGGGTCTGCTGGAGGCATTGAGGTCGGGACTGGGGGTGTGGAACGTCTGCTGGAGGCATGGAGGCCGGGACTGGGGGTGTGGAACGTTTTGGGGGAGGCCTGGTCCGTGTGTGTCTGGGGGCTGGCCAAGTACGGGTCATGGTCCTGGTTTCCTGGGTCCTGGACCTGGGGGCCCTCTTAGGAGGTGGTGCTGTGGAGTCTGCTGGAGGCATGGAGGTCGGGACTGGGGGTGTGGAACGTTGTAGGAGCAGGCCTGGGCCGTGTGTGTCTGGGTCTGGGGGCTGGCCAAGTACGGGTCCCGGTCCTGGTCCCCTGGGGCCTGGACCTGGGTGCCCTCATGTGGGGGTGTATGTGGGGGGTCTGCTGGTCCGTGCCTGCCTAACCCTAACCCTGGCCCAGTACGGGTCCTGGTCCTGGTCCCCTGGGGCCTGGACCTGGGGGCCCTCATGTGGGGTTGTTGCTGGGCCCTCATGTGGGGGTGTTGCTGGGGGGTCTGCTGAAGGCATGGAGGCCGGGAATGGGGGTGTGTGTCTGGGTCTGGGGGCTGGCCCAGAACGGGTCCCGGTCCTGGTCCCCTGGGGCCTGGTCCTGGGGGCCCTCATGTGGGGGTGTTGCTGGGGGGTCTGCTGGAGGCATGGAGGACGGGACTGTCGGTGTGGAATGTTGTAGGGGGAGGCCTGGTCCGTGCCTGCCTAACCCTAACCCTGGCCCAGTACGGGTCCCGGTCCTGGTCCCCTGGGGCCTGGACCTGGGGGCCCTCATCTAGGGGTGTTGCTGGGGGGTCTGCTGGAGGCATGGAGGCCGGGACTGGGGGTGTGGAACGTTGTAGGGGGAGGCCTGGTCCGTGTGTGTCTGGGTCTGGGGACTTGCCCAGTACGGGTCCCGGTCCTGGTCCCCTGGGGCCTGGACCTGGGGGCCCTCATATGGGGGTGTTGCTGGGGGGTCTACTGGAGGCATGGAGGCCGGGACTGGGGGTGTGGAACGTTTTACGGGGAGGCCTGGTCCGTGTGTGTCTGGGTCTGGGGGCTGGCCAAGTACGGGTCAAGGTCCTGGTCTCCTGGGGCCTGGACCTGGGGGCCCTGTGTGGAGGTGTTGCTGGGGGGTCTGCTGGAGGCATGGAGGTCGGGACTGGGGGTGTGGAACGTTGTAGGGGGAGGCCTGGTCCGTGCCTGCCTAACCCTAACCCTGGCCCAGTACAAGTCCCGGTCCTGGTCCCCTTGGGCCTGGACCTGAGGGCCCTGTGTGGAGGTGGTGCTGGGGGGTCTGCTGGAGGCATGGGGTGTGGAACGTCTGCTGGAGGCATGGAGGCCAGGTCTGGGGGTGTGGAACGTTGCAGGGGGAGGCCTGGACCGTGTGTGTCTGGGTCTGGGGGCTGGCCAAGTACGGGTCACGGTCCTGGTCTCCTGGGGCCTGGACCTGGGGGGCTGTGGAGTCTGCTGGAGGCATGGAAGTCGGGACTGGGGGTGTGGAACGTTGTAGGGGGAGGCCTGGACCGTGTGTGTCTGGGTCTGAGGGCTGGCCCAGTACGGGTCCGGTCCTGGTCCCCTGGGGCCTGGACCTGGGGGCCCTCATGTGGGGGTGTTGCTGGGGGGTCTGCTGGAGGCATGGAGGCCGGGACTGGGGGTGTGGAACGTTGTAGGGGGAGGCCTGGTCCGTGCCTGCCTAACCCTAATCCTGGCCCAGTACGGGTCCCGGTCCTGGTCCCCTGGGGCCTGGACCTGGGGGCCCTCATCTGGGGGTGTTGCTGGGGGGTCTGCTGGATGCATGGAGGCCGGAACTGGGGGTGTGGAACGTTGTAGGGGGATGCCTGGTCCGTGCCTGCCTAACCCTAACCCTTGCCCAGTACAAGTCCCGGTCCTGGTCCCCTGGGGCCTGGACCTGGGGGCCCTGTGAGGAGGTGGTGCTGGGGGGTCTGCTGGAGGCATGGAGGTTGGGACTGGGGGTGTGGAACGTCTGCTGGAGGCATGGAGGCCAGGACTGGGGGTGTGGAAAGTTTTGGGGGAGGCCTGGTCCGTGTGTGTCTGGGTCAGGGGGCTGGCCAAGTACGGGTCACGGTCCTGGTCTCCTGGGGCCTGGACCTTGGGGCCATGTCAGGAGGTGGTGCTGGGGGGTGTGCTGGAGGCATGGAGGTCGGGACTGGGGGTGTGGAACGTTGTAGGGGAAGGCCTGGACCGTGTGTGTCTGGGTCTGGGGGCTGGCCAAGTACGGGTCACGGTCCTGGTCTCCTGGGGCCTGGACCTGGGGGCCCTGCGTGGAGGTGGTGCTGTGGAGTCTGCTGGAGGCATGGAGGCCGGGACTGGGGGTGTGGAACGTTGCAGGGGGAGGCCTGGTCCATGTGTGTCTGGGTCTGGGGGCTGGCCAAGTACGGGTCACGGTCCTGGTCTCCTGGGGCCTGGACCTGGGGGCCCTGTGTGGAAGTGGTGCTGGGGGGTCTGCTGGAGGCATGGAGGTCGGGCCTGGG
Source organism: Micromesistius poutassou (assembly GCF_964030765.1). NCBI lineage: Eukaryota > Metazoa > Chordata > Actinopteri > Gadiformes > Gadidae > Micromesistius > Micromesistius poutassou. The sequence continues at coordinate 22,353,915 of NC_140276.1, read as the reverse complement.
GGTGTGGAACGTCTGCTGGAGGCATGGAGGCCAGGACTGGGGGTGTGGAACGTTGTAGGGGGAGGCCTGGAACTTGTGTGTCTGGGTCTGAGGACTGGCCCAGTACGGGTCCGGTCCTGGTCCCCTGGGGCCTGGACCTGGGGGCCCTCATGTGGGGGTGTTGCTGGGGGGTCTGCTGGAGGCATGGAGGCCGGGACTGGCGGTGTGGAACGTTGTAAGGGGAGGCCTGGTCAGTGCCTGCCTAACCCAAACCCTGGCCCAGTAAGGGTCCCGGTCCTGGTCCCCTGGGGCCAGGACCTGGGGGCCCTCATCTGGGGGTGTTGCTGGGGGGTCTGCTGGAGGCCGGGACTGGGGATGTGGAACGTTGTAGGGGGAGGCCTGGTCCGTGTGTGTCTGGGTCTGGGGGCTGGCCCAGTACGGGTCCCGGTCCTGGTCCCCTGGGGCCTGGACCAGGGGGCCCTCATGTGGGGGTGTTTGTGGGGGGTCTGCTGGTCCGTGCCTGCCTAACCATAACCCTGGCCCAGTACGGGTCCCGGTCCTGGTCCCCTGGGGCATGGACCTGGTTGCCCTCATGTGGGGGTGTTGCTGGGGGGTCTGCTGGAGGCATGGAGTCCGGTACTGGGGGTGTGTGTCTGGGTCTGGGGGCTGGCCCAGAACGGGTCCCGGTCCTGGTCCTGGTCCTCTGGGGCTTGGACCTGGGGGCCCTCATGTGGGGGTGTTGCTGGGGGGTCTGCTGGAGGCATGGAGGCCTGGTCTGGGGGTGTGGAACGTTGTAGGGGGAGGCCTGGTCCGTGCCTGCCTAACACTAACCCTGGCCCAGTACGGGTCCCGGTCCTGGTCCCCTGGGGCCTGGACCTGGGGGCCCTCATCTGGGGGTGTTGCTGGGGGGTCTGCTGGAGGCATGGAGGCCGGGACTGGGGATGTGGAACGTTGTAGGGGGAGGCCTGGTCCGTTCCTGCCTAACCCTAACCCTGGCCCAGTACAAGTCCCGGTCTTGGTCCCCTGGGGCCTGGACCTGGGGGCCCTGTGAGGAGGTGGTGCTGGGGGGTCTGCTGGAGGCATTGAGGTCGGGACTGGGGGTGTGGAACGTCTGCTGGAGGCATGGAGGCCGGGACTGGGGGTGTGGAACGTTTTGGGGGAGGCCTGGTCCGTGTGTGTCTGGGGGCTGGCCAAGTACGGGTCATGGTCCTGGTTTCCTGGGTCCTGGACCTGGGGGCCCTCTTTGGAGGTGGTGCTGTGGAGTCTGCTGGAGGCATGAAGGCCGGGACTGGGGGTGTGGAACGTTGTAGGGGGAGGCCTGGTCCGTGTTTGTCTGGGTCTGGGGGCTGGCCAAGTACGGGTCACGGTCCTGGTCTCCTGGGGCCTGGACCTGGGGGCCCTGTGTGAAGGTGGTGCTGGGGGGTCTGCTGGAGGCATGGAGTTCGGGACTCGGGGTGTGGAACGTTGTAGGAGGAGGCCTGGACCGTGTGTGTCTGGGTCTGGGGGCTGGCCAGTACGGGTCCCGGTCCTGGTCCCCTGGGGCCTGGACCTGGGGGCCCTCATCTGGGGGTGTTGCTGGGGGGTCTGCTGGAGGCATAGGGGCCGGAACTGGGGGTGTGGAACGTTGTAGAGGGTGGCCTGGTCCGTGCCTGCCTAACCCTAACCCTGGCCCAGTACAAGTCCCGGTCCTGGTCCCCTGGGGCCTGGACCTGGGGGCCCTGTGAGGAGGTGGTGCTGGGGGGTCTGCTGGAGGCATGGAGGTCGGGACTGGGGGTGTGGAACGTCTGCTGGAGGCATGGAGGCCAGGACTGGGGGTGTGGAACGTTTTGGGGGAGGCCTGATCCGTGTGTGTCTGGGTCTGGGGGCTGGCCAAGTACGGGTCACGGTCCTGGTCTCCTTGTGCCTGGACCTTGGGGCCATGTCAGGAGGTGGTGCTGGGGGGTCTGCTGGAGGCATGGAGGTCGGGACTGGGGGTGTGGAACGCTGTAGTTGGAGGCCTGGACCGTGTGTATCTGGGTCTGGGGGCTGGCCAAGTACGGGTCACGGTCCTGGTCTCCTGGGGCCTGGACCTGGGGGCCCTCTGTGGAGGTGGTGCTGTGGAGTCTGCTGGAGGCATGGAGGCCGGGACTGGGGGTGTGGAACGTTGTAGGGGGAGGCCTGGTCCGTGTGTGTCTGGGTCTGGGGGCTGGCCAAGTACGGGTCACGGTCCTGGTCTCCTGGGGCCTGGACCTGGGGGCCCTGTTTGGAGGTGGTGCTGGGGGGTCTGCTGGAGGCATGGAGGTCGGGACTGGGGGTGTGGAACGTTGTAGGGGGAGGCCTGGACCGTGTGTGTCTGGGTCTGGGGGCTGGCCCAGTACGGGTCCGGTCCTGGTCCCCTGGGGCCTGGACCTGGGGGCCCTCATGTGGGGGTGTTGCTGGGGGGTCTGCTGGAGGCATGGAGGCCGGGACTGGGGGTGTGGAACGTTGTAAGGGGAGGCCTGGTCCGTGCCTGCCTAACCCTAACCCTGCCCCAGTACGGGTCCCGGTCCTGGTCCACTGGGGCCTGGACCTGGGGGCCCTCATGTGGGGGTGTTGCTGGGGGGTCTGCTGGAGGCATGGAGGCCGGGACTGGGGGTGTGGAACGTTGTAGGGGGAGGCCTGGTCCGTGCCTGCCTAACCCTAACCCTGGCCCAGTGCGGGTCCCGGTCCTGGTCCCCTGGGGCCTGGACCTGGGGGCCCTCATGTGGGCGTGTTGCTGGGGGGTCTGCTGGAGGCATGGAGGCCGGGACTGGGGGTTGTGTCTCTGGGTCTGGGGGCTGGCCCAGAACGGGTCCCGGTCCTGGTCCCCTGGGACATGGACCTGGGGGCCCTCATGTGGGGGTGTTGCTGGGGGGTCTGCTGGAGCCATGGAGGCCGGGACTGGGGGTGTGGAACGTTGTAGGGGGAGGCCTGGTCCGTGCCTGCCTAACCCTAACCCTGGCCCAGTACGGGTCCCGGTCCTGGTCCCCTGGGGCCTGGACCTGGGGGCCCTCATCTGGGGGTGTTGGTGGGGGGTCTGCTGGAGGCATGGAGGCCGGGACTGGGGGTGTGGAACGTTGTAGGGGGAGGCCTGGTCCGTGCCTTCCTAACCCTAACCCTGGCCCAGTACAAGTCCCGGTCCTGGTCCCCTGGGGCCTGGACCTGGGGGCCCTGTGTGGAGGTGGTGCTGGGGGGTCTGCTGGAGGCATGGAGGTCGGGACTCGGGGTGTGGAACGTCTGCTGGAGGCATGGAGGCCAGGTCTGGGGGTGTGGAACTTTGTAGGGGGAGGACTGGTCCGTGTGTCACTGGGTCTGGGGGCTGGCCCAGTACGGGTCACGGTCCGGGTCTACTGGGGCCTGGACCTGGGGGCCCTGCGTGGACGTGGTGCTGGGGGGTCTTCTGGAGGCATGGAGGTCGGGACTGGGGGTGTGGAACGTTGTAGGGGGAGGCCTGGACCGTGTGTGTCTGGGTCTGGGTCTGGGGGCTGGCCAAGTACGGGTCACGGTCCTTTTCTCCTGGGGCCTGGACCTTGGGGCCCTGTGAGGAGGTGGAGCTGGGGGGTCTGCTGGAGGCATGGAGGTCGGGACTGGGGGTGTGGAACGTTGTAGGGGGAGGCCTGGTCCGTGTGTGTCTGGGTCTGGGGGCTGGCCCAGCACGGGTCCCGGTCCTGGTCCCCTTGGGCCTGGACCTGGGGGCCCTCATCTGAGGGTGTTGCTGGGGGGTCTGCTGGAGGCATGGAGGCCGGAACTGGGGGTGTGGAACGTTGTAGGGGGAGGCCTGGTCCGTGCCTGCCTAACCCTAACCCTGGCCCAGTACAAGTCCCGGTCTTGGTCCCCTGGGGCCTGGACCTGGTGGCCCTGTGAGGAGGTGGTGCTGGGGGGTCTGCTGGAGGCATTGAGGTCGGGACTGGGGGTGTGGAACGTCTGCTGGAGGCATGGAGGCCGGGACTGGGGGTGTGGAACGTTTTGGGGGAGGCCTGGTCCGTGCCTGCCTAACCCTAACCCTGGCCCAGTACAAGTCCCGGTCCTGGTCCCCTTGGGCCTGGACCTGAGGGCCCTGTGTGGAGGTGGTGCTGGGGGGTCTGCTGGAGGCATGGGGTGTGGAACGTCTGCTGGAGGCATGGAGGCCAGGTCTGGGGGTGTGGAACGTTGTAGGGGGAGGCCTGGTCCGTGTGTGTCTGGGTCTGGGGGCTGGCCAAGTACGGGTCACGGTCCTGGTCTCCTGGGGCCTGGACCTTGGGGCCCTGTGAGGAGGTGGTGCTGGGGGATCTGCTGGAGGCATGGAGGTCGGGACTGGGGGTGTGGAACATTGTAGGGGGAGGCCTGGACCGAGTGTGAATGGGTCTGGGGGCTGGCCCAGTACGGGTCCCGGTCCTGGTCCCCTGGGGCCTGGACCTGGGGGCCCTCATGTGGGGGTGTTGCTGGGGGGTCTGCTGGAGGCATGGAGGCCGGGACTGGGGGTGTGGAACGTTGTAGGGGGAGGCCTGGTCCGTGCCTGCCTAACCCTAACCCTGGCCCAGTACAAGTCCCGGTCTTGGTCCCCTGGGGCCTGGACCTGGGGGCCCTGTGAGGAGGTGGTGCTGGGGGGTCTGCTGGAGGCATTGAGGTCGGGACTTGGGGTGTGGAACGTCTGCTGGAGGCATGGAGGCCGGGACTGGGGGTGTGGAACGTTTTGGGGGAGGCCTGGTCCGTGTGTGTCTGGGGGCTGGCCAAGTACGGGTCATGGTCCTGGTTTCCTGGGTCCTGGACCTGGGGGCCCTCTTAGGAGGTGGTGCTGTGGAGTCTGCTGGAGGCATGGAGGCCGGGACTGGGAGTGTGGAACGTTGAAGGGGGAGGCCTGGTCCATGTTTGTCTGGGTCTGGGGGCTGGCCAAGTACGGGTCACGGTCCTGGTCTCCTGGGGCCTGGACCTGGGGGCCCTGTGTGGAGGTGGTGCTGGGGGGTCTGCTGGAGGCATGGAGGTCGGGACTGGGGGTGTGGAACGTTTTGGGGGAGGCCTGGTCCGTGTGTGTCTGGGTCAGGGGGCTGGCCAAGTACGGGTCACGGTCCTGGTGTCCTGGGGCCTGGACCTTGGGGCCATGTCAGGAGGTGGTGCTGGGGGGTCTGCTGGAGGCATGGAGGTCGGGACTGGGGGTGTGGAACGTTGTAGGGGAAGGCCTGGACCGTGTGTGTCTGGGTCTGGGGGCTGGCCAAGTACGGGTCACGGTCCTGGTCTCCTGGGGCCTGGACCTAGGGGCCCTGTGTGGAGGTGGTGCTGTGGAGTCTGCTGGAGGCATGGAGGCCGGGACTCGGGGTGTGGAACGTTGTAGGGGGAGGCCTGGTCCATGTGTGTCTGGGTCTGGGGGCTGGCCAAGTACGGGTCACGGTCCTGGTCTCCTGGGGCCTGGACCTGGGGGCCCTGTGTGGAGGTGGTGCTGGGGGGTCTGCTGGAGGCATGGAGGTCGGGACTGGGGGTGTGGAGCGTCTGCTGGAGGCATGGAGGCCAGGACTGGGGGTGTGGAACGTTGTAGGGGGAGGCCTGGTCCGTGCCTGCCTAACCCTAACCCTGGCCCAGTGCGGGTCCCGGTCCTGGTCCCCTGGGGCCTGGACCTGGGGGCCCTCATGTGGGCGTCTTGCTGGGGGGTCTGCTGGAGGCATGGAGGCCGGGACTGGGGGTTGTGTCTCTGGGTCTGGGGGCTGGCCCAGAACGGGTCCCGGTCCTGGTCCCCTGGGCCATGGACCTGGGGGCCCTCATGTGGGGGTGTTGCTGGGGGGTCTGCTGGAGCCATGGAGGCCGGGACTGGGGGTGTGGAACGTTGTAGGGGGAGGCCTGGTCCGTGCCTGCCTAACCCTAACCCTGGCCCAGTACGGGTCCCGGTCCTGGTCCCCTGGGGCCTGGACCTGGGGGCCCTCATCTGGGGGTGTTGCTGGGGGGTCTGCTGGAGGCATGGAGGCCGGGACTGGGGGTGTGGAACGTTGTAGGGGGAGGCCTGGACCGTGTGTGAATGGGTCTGGGGGCTGGCCCAGTACGGGTCCCGGTCCTGGTCCCCTGGGGCCTGGACCTGGGGGCCCTCATGTGGGGGTGTTGCTGGGGGGTCTGCTGGAGGCATGGAGGCCGGGACTGGGGGTGTGGAACGTTGTAGGGGGAGGCCTGGTCCGTGCCTGCCTAACCCTAACCCTGGCTCAGTACAAGTCCCGGTCCTGGTCCCCTGGGGCCTGGACATGGGGGCCCTGTGAGGAGGTGGTGCTGGGGGGTCTGCTGGAGGCATGGAGGTCGGGACTGGGGGTGTGGAACGTCTGCTGGAGGCATGGAGGCCAGGACTGGGGGTGTGGAACGTTTTGGGGGAGGCCTAGTCCGTGTGTGTCTGGGTCTGAGGGCTGGCCCAGAACGGGTCCGGTCCTGGTCCCCTGGGGCCTGGACCTGGGGGCCCTCATGTGGGGGTGTTGCTGGGGGGTCTGCTGGAGGCATGGAGGCCGGGACTGGGGGTGTGGAACGTTGTAGGGGGAGGCCTGGTCCGTGCCTGCCTAACCCTAATCCTGGCCCAGTACGGGTCCCGGTCCTGGTCCCCTGGGACCTGGACCTGGGGGCCCTCATCTGGGGGTGTTGCTGGGGGGTCTGCTGGAGGCATGGAGGCCGGAACTGGGGGTGTGGAACCTTGTAGGGGGAGGCCTGGTCCGTGCCTGCCTAACCCTATCCCTGGCCAAGTACGGGTCACGGTCCTGGTCTCCTGGGGCCTGGACCTGGGGGCCCTGTGTGGAGGTGGTGCTGGGGGGTCTGCTGGAGGCATGGAGGTCGGGACTGGGGGTGTGGAACGTCTGCTGGAGGCATGGAGGCCAGGACTGGGGGTGTGGAACGTTTTGGGGGAGGCCTGGTCCGTGTGTGTCTGGGTCTGGGGGCTGGCCAAGTACGGGTCACGGTCCTGGTCTCCTGTGGTCTGGACCTTGGGGCCATGTCAAGAGGTGGTGCTGGGGGGTGTGCTGGAGGCATGGAGGTCGGGACTGGGGGTGTGGAACGTTGCAGGGGGAGGCCTGGACCGTGTGTGTCTGGGTCTGGGGGCTGGCCAAGTACGGGTCACGGTCCTGGTCTCCTGGGGCCTGGACCTGGGGGCCCTGTGTGGAGGTGGTGCTGTGGAGTCTGCTGGAGGCATGGAGGCCGGGACTGGGGGTGTGGAACGTTGTAGGGGGAGGCCTGGACCTTGTGTGTCTGGGTCTGAGGGCTGGCCCAGTACGGGTCCGGTCCTGGTCCCCTGGGGCCTGGACCTGGGGGCCCTCATGTGGGGGTGTTGCTGGGGGGTCTTCTGGAGGCATGGAGGCCGGGACTGGGGGTGTGGAACGTTGTAAGGGGAGGCCTGGTCCGTGCCTGCCTAACCCTAACCCTGGCCCAGTACGGGTCCCGGTCCTGGTTCACTGGGGCCAGTACCTGGGGGCCCTCATGTGGGGGTGTTGCTGGGGGGTCTGCTGGAGGCATGGAGGCCGGGACTGGGGGTGTGGAACGTTGTAGGGGGAGGCCTGGTCCGTGTGTGTCTGGGTCTGGGGGCTGGCCCAGTACGGGTCCCGGTCCTGGTCCCCTGGGGCCAGGACCTGGGGGCCCTCATCTGGGGGTGTTGCTGGGGGGTCTGCTGGAGGCATGGAGGCCGGGACTGGGGATGTGGAACGTTGTAGGGGGAGGCCTGGTCCGTGTGTGTCTGGGTCTGGGGGCTGGCCCAGTACGGGTCCCGGTCCTGGTCCCCTGGGGCCTGGACCTGGGGGCCCTCATATGGGGGTGTTGCTGGGGGGTCTACTGGAGGCATGGAGGCCGGGACTGGGGGTGTGGAACGTTTTACGGGGAGGCCTGGTCCGTGTGTGTCTGGGTCTGGGGGCTGGCCAAGTACGGGTCAAGGTCCTGGTCTCCTGGGGCCTGGACCTGGGGGCCCTGTGTGGAGGTGTTGCTGGGGGGTCTGCTGGAGGCATGGAGGTCGGGACTGGGGGTGTGGAACGTTGTAGGGGGAGGCCTGGTCCGTGCCTGCCTAACCCTAACCCTGGCCCAGTACAAGTCCCGGTCCTGGTCCCCTTGGGCCTGGACCTGAGGGCCCTGTGTGGAGGTGGTGCTGGGGGGTCTGCTGGAGGCATGGGGTGTGGAACGTCTGCTGGAGGCATGGGGTGTGGAACGTCTGCTGGAGGCATGGAGGCCAGGTCTGGGGGTCTGGAACGTTGTAGGGGGAGGCCTGGTCCGTGTGTGTCTGGGTCTGGGGGCTGGCCAAGTACGGGTCACGGTCCTGGTCTCCTGGGGCCTGGACCTTGGGGCCCTGTGAGGAGGTGGTGCTGGGGGATCTGCTGGAGGCATGGAGGTCGGGACTGGGGGTGTGGAACATTGTAGGGGGAGGCCTGGACCGAGTGTGAATGGGTCTGGGGGCTGGCCCAGTACGGGTCCCCGTCCTGGTCCCCTGGGGCCTGGACCTGGGGGCCCTCATGTGGGGGTGTTGCTGGGGGGTCTGCTGGAGGCATGGAGGCCGGGACTGGGGGTGTGGAACGTTGTAGGGGGAGGCCTGGTCCGTGCCTGCCTAACCCTAACCCTGGCCCAGTACAAGTCCCGGTCTTGGTCCCCTGGGGCCTGGACCTGGGGGCCCTGTGAGGAGGTGGTGCTGGGGGGTCTGCTGGAGGCATTGAGGTCGGGACTGGGGGTGTGGAACGTCTGCTGGAGGCATGGAGGCCGGGACTGGGGGTGTGGAACGTTTTGGGGGAGGCCTGGTCCGTGTGTGTCTGGGGGCTGGCCAAGTACGGGTCATGGTCCTGGTTTCCTGGGTCCTGGACCTGGGGGCCCTCTTAGGAGGTGGTGCTGTGGAGTCTGCTGGAGGCATGGAGGTCGGGACTGGGGGTGTGGAACGTTGTAGGAGCAGGCCTGGGCCGTGTGTGTCTGGGTCTGGGGGCTGGCCAAGTACGGGTCCCGGTCCTGGTCCCCTGGGGCCTGGACCTGGGTGCCCTCATGTGGGGGTGTATGTGGGGGGTCTGCTGGTCCGTGCCTGCCTAACCCTAACCCTGGCCCAGTACGGGTCCTGGTCCTGGTCCCCTGGGGCCTGGACCTGGGGGCCCTCATGTGGGGTTGTTGCTGGGCCCTCATGTGGGGGTGTTGCTGGGGGGTCTGCTGAAGGCATGGAGGCCGGGAATGGGGGTGTGTGTCTGGGTCTGGGGGCTGGCCCAGAACGGGTCCCGGTCCTGGTCCCCTGGGGCCTGGTCCTGGGGGCCCTCATGTGGGGGTGTTGCTGGGGGGTCTGCTGGAGGCATGGAGGACGGGACTGTCGGTGTGGAATGTTGTAGGGGGAGGCCTGGTCCGTGCCTGCCTAACCCTAACCCTGGCCCAGTACGGGTCCCGGTCCTGGTCCCCTGGGGCCTGGACCTGGGGGCCCTCATCTAGGGGTGTTGCTGGGGGGTCTGCTGGAGGCATGGAGGCCGGGACTGGGGGTGTGGAACGTTGTAGGGGGAGGCCTGGTCCGTGTGTGTCTGGGTCTGGGGACTTGCCCAGTACGGGTCCCGGTCCTGGTCCCCTGGGGCCTGGACCTGGGGGCCCTCATATGGGGGTGTTGCTGGGGGGTCTACTGGAGGCATGGAGGCCGGGACTGGGGGTGTGGAACGTTTTACGGGGAGGCCTGGTCCGTGTGTGTCTGGGTCTGGGGGCTGGCCAAGTACGGGTCAAGGTCCTGGTCTCCTGGGGCCTGGACCTGGGGGCCCTGTGTGGAGGTGTTGCTGGGGGGTCTGCTGGAGGCATGGAGGTCGGGACTGGGGGTGTGGAACGTTGTAGGGGGAGGCCTGGTCCGTGCCTGCCTAACCCTAACCCTGGCCCAGTACAAGTCCCGGTCCTGGTCCCCTTGGGCCTGGACCTGAGGGCCCTGTGTGGAGGTGGTGCTGGGGGGTCTGCTGGAGGCATGGGGTGTGGAACGTCTGCTGGAGGCATGGAGGCCAGGTCTGGGGGTGTGGAACGTTGCAGGGGGAGGCCTGGACCGTGTGTGTCTGGGTCTGGGGGCTGGCCAAGTACGGGTCACGGTCCTGGTCTCCTGGGGCCTGGACCTGGGGGGCTGTGGAGTCTGCTGGAGGCATGGAAGTCGGGACTGGGGGTGTGGAACGTTGTAGGGGGAGGCCTGGACCGTGTGTGTCTGGGTCTGAGGGCTGGCCCAGTACGGGTCCGGTCCTGGTCCCCTGGGGCCTGGACCTGGGGGCCCTCATGTGGGGGTGTTGCTGGGGGGTCTGCTGGAGGCATGGAGGCCGGGACTGGGGGTGTGGAACGTTGTAGGGGGAGGCCTGGTCCGTGCCTGCCTAACCCTAATCCTGGCCCAGTACGGGTCCCGGTCCTGGTCCCCTGGGGCCTGGACCTGGGGGCCCTCATCTGGGGGTGTTGCTGGGGGGTCTGCTGGATGCATGGAGGCCGGAACTGGGGGTGTGGAACGTTGTAGGGGGATGCCTGGTCCGTGCCTGCCTAACCCTAACCCTTGCCCAGTACAAGTCCCGGTCCTGGTCCCCTGGGGCCTGGACCTGGGGGCCCTGTGAGGAGGTGGTGCTGGGGGGTCTGCTGGAGGCATGGAGGTTGGGACTGGGGGTGTGGAACGTCTGCTGGAGGCATGGAGGCCAGGACTGGGGGTGTGGAAAGTTTTGGGGGAGGCCTGGTCCGTGTGTGTCTGGGTCAGGGGGCTGGCCAAGTACGGGTCACGGTCCTGGTCTCCTGGGGCCTGGACCTTGGGGCCATGTCAGGAGGTGGTGCTGGGGGGTGTGCTGGAGGCATGGAGGTCGGGACTGGGGGTGTGGAACGTTGTAGGGGAAGGCCTGGACCGTGTGTGTCTGGGTCTGGGGGCTGGCCAAGTACGGGTCACGGTCCTGGTCTCCTGGGGCCTGGACCTGGGGGCCCTGCGTGGAGGTGGTGCTGTGGAGTCTGCTGGAGGCATGGAGGCCGGGACTGGGGGTGTGGAACGTTGCAGGGGGAGGCCTGGTCCATGTGTGTCTGGGTCTGGGGGCTGGCCAAGTACGGGTCACGGTCCTGGTCTCCTGGGGCCTGGACCTGGGGGCCCTGTGTGGAAGTGGTGCTGGGGGGTCTGCTGGAGGCATGGAGGTCGGGCCTGGGGGTGTGGAACGTCTGCTGGAGGCATGGAGGCCAGGACTGGGGGTGTGGAACGTTGTAGGGGGAGGCCTGGAACTTGTGTGTCTGGGTCTGAGGACTGGCCCAGTACGGGTCCGGTCCTGGTCCCCTGGGGCCTGGACCTGGGGGCCCTCATGTGGGGGTGTTGCTGGGGGGTCTGCTGGAGGCATGGAGGCCGGGACTGGCGGTGTGGAACGTTGTAAGGGGAGGCCTGGTCAGTGCCTGCCTAACCCAAACCCTGGCCCAGTAAGGGTCCCGGTCCTGGTCCCCTGGGGCCAGGACCTGGGGGCCCTCATCTGGGGGTGTTGCTGGGGGGTCTGCTGGAGGCCGGGACTGGGGATGTGGAACGTTGTAGGGGGAGGCCTGGTCCGTGTGTGTCTGGGTCTGGGGGCTGGCCCAGTACGGGTCCCGGTCCTGGTCCCCTGGGGCCTGGACCAGGGGGCCCTCATGTGGGGGTGTTTGTGGGGGGTCTGCTGGTCCGTGCCTGCCTAACCATAACCCTGGCCCAGTACGGGTCCCGGTCCTGGTCCCCTGGGGCATGGACCTGGTTGCCCTCATGTGGGGGTGTTGCTGGGCCCTCATGTGGGGGTGTTGCTGGGGGGTCTGCTGGAGGCATGGAGTCCGGTACTGGGGGTGTGTGTCTGGGTCTGGGGGCTGGCCCAGAACGGGTCCCGGTCCTGGTCCTGGTCCTCTGGGGCTTGGACCTGGGGGCCCTCATGTGGGGGTGTTGCTGGGGGGTCTGCTGGAGGCATGGAGGCCTGGTCTGGGGGTGTGGAACGTTGTAGGGGGAGGCCTGGTCCGTGCCTGCCTAACACTAACCCTGGCCCAGTACGGGTCCCGGTCCTGGTCCCCTGGGGCCTGGACCTGGGGGCCCTCATCTGGGGGTGTTGCTGGGGGGTCTGCTGGAGGCATGGAGGCCGGGACTGGGGATGTGGAACGTTGTAGGGGGAGGCCTGGTCCGTTCCTGCCTAACCCTAACCCTGGCCCAGTACAAGTCCCGGTCTTGGTCCCCTGGGGCCTGGACCTGGGGGCCCTGTGAGGAGGTGGTGCTGGGGGGTCTGCTGGAGGCATTGAGGTCGGGACTGGGGGTGTGGAACGTCTGCTGGAGGCATGGAGGCCGGGACTGGGGGTGTGGAACGTTTTGGGGGAGGCCTGGTCCGTGTGTGTCTGGGGGCTGGCCAAGTACGGGTCATGGTCCTGGTTTCCTGGGTCCTGGACCTGGGGGCCCTCTTTGGAGGTGGTGCTGTGGAGTCTGCTGGAGGCATGAAGGCCGGGACTGGGGGTGTGGAACGTTGTAGGGGGAGGCCTGGTCCGTGTTTGTCTGGGTCTGGGGGCTGGCCAAGTACGGGTCACGGTCCTGGTCTCCTGGGGCCTGGACCTGGGGGCCCTGTGTGAAGGTGGTGCTGGGGGGTCTGCTGGAGGCATGGAGTTCGGGACTCGGGGTGTGGAACGTTGTAGGAGGAGGCCTGGACCGTGTGTGTCTGGGTCTGGGGGCTGGCCAGTACGGGTCCCGGTCCTGGTCCCCTGGGGCCTGGACCTGGGGGCCCTCATCTGGGGGTGTTGCTGGGGGGTCTGCTGGAGGCATAGGGGCCGGAACTGGGGGTGTGGAACGTTGTAGAGGGTGGCCTGGTCCGTGCCTGCCTAACCCTAACCCTGGCCCAGTACAAGTCCCGGTCCTGGTCCCCTGGGGCCTGGACCTGGGGGCCCTGTGAGGAGGTGGTGCTGGGGGGTCTGCTGGAGGCATGGAGGTCGGGACTGGGGGTGTGGAACGTCTGCTGGAGGCATGGAGGCCAGGACTGGGGGTGTGGAACGTTTTGGGGGAGGCCTGATCCGTGTGTGTCTGGGTCTGGGGGCTGGCCAAGTACGGGTCACGGTCCTGGTCTCCTTGTGCCTGGACCTTGGGGCCATGTCAGGAGGTGGTGCTGGGGGGTCTGCTGGAGGCATGGAGGTCGGGACTGGGGGTGTGGAACGCTGTAGTTGGAGGCCTGGACCGTGTGTATCTGGGTCTGGGGGCTGGCCAAGTACGGGTCACGGTCCTGGTCTCCTGGGGCCTGGACCTGGGGGCCCTCTGTGGAGGTGGTGCTGTGGAGTCTGCTGGAGGCATGGAGGCCGGGACTGGGGGTGTGGAACGTTGTAGGGGGAGGCCTGGTCCGTGTGTGTCTGGGTCTGGGGGCTGGCCAAGTACGGGTCACGGTCCTGGTCTCCTGGGGCCTGGACCTGGGGGCCCTGTTTGGAGGTGGTGCTGGGGGGTCTGCTGGAGGCATGGAGGTCGGGACTGGGGGTGTGGAACGTTGTAGGGGGAGGCCTGGACCGTGTGTGTCTGGGTCTGGGGGCTGGCCCAGTACGGGTCCGGTCCTGGTCCCCTGGGGCCTGGACCTGGGGGCCCTCATGTGGGGGTGTTGCTGGGGGGTCTGCTGGAGGCATGGAGGCCGGGACTGGGGGTGTGGAACGTTGTAAGGGGAGGCCTGGTCCGTGCCTGCCTAACCCTAACCCTGCCCCAGTACGGGTCCCGGTCCTGGTCCACTGGGGCCTGGACCTGGGGGCCCTCATGTGGGGGTGTTGCTGGGGGGTCTGCTGGAGGCATGGGGGCCGGGACTGGGGGTGTGGAACGTTGTAGGGGGAGGCCTGGTCCGTGCCTGCCTAACCCTAACCCTGGCCCAGTGCGGGTCCCGGTCCTGGTCCCCTGGGGCCTGGACCTGGGGGCCCTCATGTGGGCGTGTTGCTGGGGGGTCTGCTGGAGGCATGGAGGCCGGGACTGGGGGTTGTGTCTCTGGGTCTGGGGGCTGGCCCAGAACGGGTCCCGGTCCTGGTCCCCTGGGACATGGACCTGGGGGCCCTCATGTGGGGGTGTTGCTGGGGGGTCTGCTGGAGCCATGGAGGCCGGGACTGGGGGTGTGGAACGTTGTAGGGGGAGGCCTGGTCCGTGCCTGCCTAACCCTAACCCTGGCCCAGTACGGGTCCCGGTCCTGGTCCCCTGGGGCCTGGACCTGGGGGCCCTCATCTGGGGGTGTTGGTGGGGGGTCTGCTGGAGGCATGGAGGCCGGGACTGGGGGTGTGGAACGTTGTAGGGGGAGGCCTGGTCCGTGCCTTCCTAACCCTAACCCTGGCCCAGTACAAGTCCCGGTCCTGGTCCCCTGGGGCCTGGACCTGGGGGCCCTGTGTGGAGGTGGTGCTGGGGGGTCTGCTGGAGGCATGGAGGTCGGGACTCGGGGTGTGGAACGTCTGCTGGAGGCATGGAGGCCAGGTCTGGGGGTGTGGAACTTTGTAGGGGGAGGACTGGTCCGTGTGTCACTGGGTCTGGGGGCTGGCCCAGTACGGGTCACGGTCCGGGTCTACTGGGGCCTGGACCTGGGGGCCCTGCGTGGACGTGGTGCTGGGGGGTCTTCTGGAGGCATGGAGGTCGGGACTGGGGGTGTGGAACGTTGTAGGGGGAGGCCTGGACCGTGTGTGTCTGGGTCTGGGTCTGGGGGCTGGCCAAGTACGGGTCACGGTCCTTTTCTCCTGGGGCCTGGACCTTGGGGCCCTGTGAGGAGGTGGAGCTGGGGGGTCTGCTGGAGGCATGGAGGTCGGGACTGGGGGTGTGGAACGTTGTAGGGGGAGGCCTGGTCCGTGTGTGTCTGGGTCTGGGGGCTGGCCCAGCACGGGTCCCGGTCCTGGTCCCCTGGGGCCTGGACCTGGGGGCCCTCATCTGAGGGTGTTGCTGGGGGGTCTGCTGGAGGCATGGAGGCCGGAACTGGGGGTGTGGAACGTTGTAGGGGGAGGCCTGGTCCGTGCCTGCCTAACCCTAACCCTGGCCCAGTACAAGTCCCGGTCTTGGTCCCCTGGGGCCTGGACCTGGTGGCCCTGTGAGGAGGTGGTGCTGGGGGGTCTGCTGGAGGCATTGAGGTCGGGACTGGGGGTGTGGAACGTCTGCTGGAGGCATGGAGGCCGGGACTGGGGGTGTGGAACGTTTTGGGGGAGGCCTGGTCCGTGCCTGCCTAACCCTAACCCTGGCCCAGTACAAGTCCCGGTCCTGGTCCCCTTGGGCCTGGACCTGAGGGCCCTGTGTGGAGGTGGTGCTGGGGGGTCTGCTGGAGGCATGGGGTGTGGAACGTCTGCTGGAGGCATGGAGGCCAGGTCTGGGGGTGTGGAACGTTGTAGGGGGAGGCCTGGTCCGTGTGTGTCTGGGTCTGGGGGCTGGCCAAGTACGGGTCACGGTCCTGGTCTCCTGGGGCCTGGACCTTGGGGCCCTGTGAGGAGGTGGTGCTGGGGGATCTGCTGGAGGCATGGAGGTCGGGACTGGGGGTGTGGAACATTGTAGGGGGAGGCCTGGACCGAGTGTGAATGGGTCTGGGGGCTGGCCCAGTACGGGTCCCGGTCCTGGTCCCCTGGGGCCTGGACCTGGGGGCCCTCATGTGGGGGTGTTGCTGGGGGGTCTGCTGGAGGCATGGAGGCCGGGACTGGGGGTGTGGAACGTTGTAGGGGGAGGCCTGGTCCGTGCCTGCCTAACCCTAACCCTGGCCCAGTACAAGTCCCGGTCTTGGTCCCCTGGGGCCTGGACCTGGGGGCCCTGTGAGGAGGTGGTGCTGGGGGGTCTGCTGGAGGCATTGAGGTCGGGACTTGGGGTGTGGAACGTCTGCTGGAGGCATGGAGGCCGGGACTGGGGGTGTGGAACGTTTTGGGGGAGGCCTGGTCCGTGTGTGTCTGGGGGCTGGCCAAGTACGGGTCATGGTCCTGGTTTCCTGGGTCCTGGACCTGGGGGCCCTCTTAGGAGGTGGTGCTGTGGAGTCTGCTGGAGGCATGGAGGCCGGGACTGGGAGTGTGGAACGTTGAAGGGGGAGGCCTGGTCCATGTTTGTCTGGGTCTGGGGGCTGGCCAAGTACGGGTCACGGTCCTGGTCTCCTGGGGCCTGGACCTGGGGGCCCTGTGTGGAGGTGGTGCTGGGGGGTCTGCTGGAGGCATGGAGGTCGGGACTGGGGGTGTGGAACGTTTTGGGGGAGGCCTGGTCCGTGTGTGTCTGGGTCAGGGGGCTGGCCAAGTACGGGTCACGGTCCTGGTGTCCTGGGGCCTGGACCTTGGGGCCATGTCAGGAGGTGGTGCTGGGGGGTCTGCTGGAGGCATGGAGGTCGGGACTGGGGGTGTGGAACGTTGTAGGGGAAGGCCTGGACCGTGTGTGTCTGGGTCTGGGGGCTGGCCAAGTACGGGTCACGGTCCTGGTCTCCTGGGGCCTGGACCTAGGGGCCCTGTGTGGAGGTGGTGCTGTGGAGTCTGCTGGAGGCATGGAGGCCGGGACTCGGGGTGTGGAACGTTGTAGGGGGAGGCCTGGTCCATGTGTGTCTGGGTCTGGGGGCTGGCCAAGTACGGGTCACGGTCCTGGTCTCCTGGGGCCTGGACCTGGGGGCCCTGTGTGGAGGTGGTGCTGGGGGGTCTGCTGGAGGCATGGAGGTCGGGACTGGGGGTGTGGAGCGTCTGCTGGAGGCATGGAGGCCAGGACTGGGGGTGTGGAACGTTGTAGGGGGAGGCCTGGTCCGTGCCTGCCTAACCCTAACCCTGGCCCAGTGCGGGTCCCGGTCCTGGTCCCCTGGGGCCTGGACCTGGGGGCCCTCATGTGGGCGTCTTGCTGGGGGGTCTGCTGGAGGCATGGAGGCCGGGACTGGGGGTTGTGTCTCTGGGTCTGGGGGCTGGCCCAGAACGGGTCCCGGTCCTGGTCCCCTGGGACATGGACCTGGGGGCCCTCATGTGGGGGTGTTGCTGGGGGGTCTGCTGGAGCCATGGAGGCCGGGACTGGGGGTGTGGAACGTTGTAGGGGGAGGCCTGGTCCGTGCCTGCCTAACCCTAACCCTGGCCCAGTACGGGTCCCGGTCCTGGTCCCCTGGGGCCTGGACCTGGGGGCCCTCATCTGGGGGTGTTGCTGGGGGGTCTGCTGGAGGCATGGAGGCCGGGACTGGGGGTGTGGAACGTTGTAGGGGGAGGCCTGGACCGTGTGTGAATGGGTCTGGGGGCTGGCCCAGTACGGGTCCCGGTCCTGGTCCCCTGGGGCCTGGACCTGGGGGCCCTCATGTGGGGGTGTTGCTGGGGGGTCTGCTGGAGGCATGGAGGCCGGGACTGGGGGTGTGGAACGTTGTAGGGGGAGGCCTGGTCCGTGCCTGCCTAACCCTAACCCTGGCTCAGTACAAGTCCCGGTCCTGGTCCCCTGGGGCCTGGACATGGGGGCCCTGTGAGGAGGTGGTGCTGGGGGGTCTGCTGGAGGCATGGAGGTCGGGACTGGGGGTGTGGAACGTCTGCTGGAGGCATGGAGGCCAGGACTGGGGGTGTGGAACGTTTTGGGGGAGGCCTAGTCCGTGTGTGTCTGGGTCTGAGGGCTGGCCCAGAACGGGTCCGGTCCTGGTCCCCTGGGGCCTGGACCTGGGGGCCCTCATGTGGGGGTGTTGCTGGGGGGTCTGCTGGAGGCATGGAGGCCGGGACTGGGGGTGTGGAACGTTGTAGGGGGAGGCCTGGTCCGTGCCTGCCTAACCCTAATCCTGGCCCAGTACGGGTCCCGGTCCTGGTCCCCTGGGGCCTGGACCTGGGGGCCCTCATCTGGGGGTGTTGCTGGGGGGTCTGCTGGAGGCATGGAGGCCGGAACTGGGGGTGTGGAACCTTGTAGGGGGAGGCCTGGTCCGTGCCTGCCTAACCCTATCCCTGGCCCAGTACAAGTCCCGGTCCTGGTCCCCTGGGGCCTGGACCTGGGGGCCCTGTGAGGAGGTGGTGCTGGGGGGTCTGCTGGAGGCATGGAGGTCGGGACTGGGGGTGTGGAACGTCTGCTGGAGGCATGGAGGCCAGGACTGGGGGTGTGGAACGTTTTGGGGGAGGCCTGGTCCGTGTGTGTCTGGGTCTGGGGGCTGGCCAAGTACGGGTCACGGTCCTGGTCTCCTGTGGTCTGGACCTTGGGGCCATGTCAAGAGGTGGTGCTGGGGGGTGTGCTGGAGGCATGGAGGTCGGGACTGGGGGTGTGGAACGTTGCAGGGGGAGGCCTGGACCGTGTGTGTCTGGGTCTGAGGGCTGGCCCAGAACGGGTCCGGTCCTGGTCCCCTGGGGCCTGGACCTGGGGGCCCTCATGTGGGGGTGTTGCTGGGGGGTCTGCTGGAGGCATGGAGGCCGGGACTGGGGGTGTGGAACGTTGTAGGGGGAGGCCTGGTCCGTGCCTGCCTAACCCTAATCCTGGCCCAGTACGGGTCCCGGTCCTGGTCCCCTGGGACCTGGACCTGGGGGCCCTCATCTGGGGGTGTTGCTGGGGGGTCTGCTGGAGGCATGGAGGCCGGAACTGGGGGTGTGGAACCTTGTAGGGGGAGGCCTGGTCCGTGCCTGCCTAACCCTATCCCTGGCCAAGTACGGGTCACGGTCCTGGTCTCCTGGGGCCTGGACCTGGGGGCCCTGTGTGGAGGTGGTGCTGGGGGGTCTGCTGGAGGCATGGAGGTCGGGACTGGGGGTGTGGAACGTCTGCTGGAGGCATGGAGGCCAGGACTGGGGGTGTGGAACGTTTTGGGGGAGGCCTGGTCCGTGTGTGTCTGGGTCTGGGGGCTGGCCAAGTACGGGTCACGGTCCTGGTCTCCTGTGGTCTGCACCTTGGGGCCATGTCAAGAGGTGGTGCTGGGGGGTGTGCTGGAGGCATGGAGGTCGGGACTGGGGGTGTGGAACGTTGCAGGGGGAGGCCTGGACCGTGTGTGTCTGGGTCTGGGGGCTGGCCAAGTACGGGTCACGGTCCTGGTCTCCTGGGGCCTGGACCTGGGGGCCCTGTGTGGAGGTGGTGCTGTGGAGTCTGCTGGAGGCATGGAGGCCGGGACTGGGGGTGTGGAACGTTGTAGGGGGAGGCCTGGACCTTGTGTGTCTGGGTCTGAGGGCTGGCCCAGTACGGGTCCGGTCCTGGTCCCCTGGGGCCTGGACCTGGGGGCCCTCATGTGGGGGTGTTGCTGGGGGGTCTTCTGGAGGCATGGAGGCCGGGACTGGGGGTGTGGAACGTTGTAAGGGGAGGCCTGGTCCGTGCCTGCCTAACCCTAACCCTGGCCCAGTACGGGTCCCGGTCCTGGTTCACTGGGGCCAGTACCTGGGGGCCCTCATGTGGGGGTGTTGCTGGGGGGTCTGCTGGAGGCATGGAGGCCGGGACTGGGGGTGTGGAACGTTGTAGGGGGAGGCCTGGTCCGTGTGTGTCTGGGTCTGGGGGCTGGCCCAGTACGGGTCCCGGTCCTGGTCCCCTGGGGCCTGGACCAGGGGGCCCTCATGTGGGGGTGTTTGTGGGGGGTCTGCTGGTCCGTGCCTGCCTAACCTTAACCCTGGCCCAGTACGGGTCCCGGTCCTGGTCCCCTGGGGCCTGGACCTGGTTGCCCTCATGTGGGGGTGTTGCTGGGCCCTCATGTGGGGGTGTTGCTGGGGGGTCTGCTGGAGGCATGGAGGCCGGGACTGGGGGTGTGTGTCTGGGTCTGGGGGCTGGCCCAGAACGGGTCCCGGTCCTGGTCCTCTGGGGCTTGGACCTGGGGGCCCTCATGTGGGGGTGTTGCTGGGGGGTCTGCTGGAGGCATGGAGGCCGGGTCTGGGGGTGTGGAACGTTGTAGGGGGAGGCCTGGTCCGTGCCTGCCTAACCCTAACCCTGGCCCAGTACGGGTCCCGGTCCTGGTCCCCTGGGGCCAGGACCTGGGGGCCCTCATCTGGGGGTGTTTGTGGGGGGTCTGCTGGTCCGTGCCTGCCAAACCCTAACCCTGGCCCAGTACGGGTCCCGGTCCTGGTCCCCTGGGGCCAGGACCTGGGGGCCCTCATCTGGGGGTGTTGCTGGGGGGTCTGCTGGAGGCATGGAGGCCGGGACTGGGGATGTGGAACGTTGTAGGGGGAGGCCTGGTCCGTGTGTGTCTGGGTCTGGGGGCTGGCCCAGTACGGGTCCCGGTCCTGGTCCCCTGGGGCATGGACCTGGTTGCCCTCATGTGGGGGTGTTGCTGGGCCCTCATGTGGGGGTGTTGCTGGGGGGTCTGCTGGAGGCATGGAGTCCGGTACTGGGGGTGTGTGTCTGGGTCTGGGGGCTGGCCCAGAACGGGTCCCGGTCCTGGTCCTGGTCCTCTGGGGCTTGGACCTGGGGGCCCTCATGTGGGGGTGTTGCTGGGGGGTCTGCTGGAGGCATGGAGGCCGGGTCTGGGGGTGTGGAACGTTGTAGGGGGAGGCCTGGTCCGTGCCTGCCTAACACTAACCCTGGCCCAGTACGGGTCCCGGTCCTGGTCCCCTGGGGCCTGGACCTGGGGGCCCTCATCTGGGGGTGTTGCTGGGGGGTCTGCTGGAGGCATGGAGGCCGGGACTGGGGGTGTGGAACGTTGTAGGGGGAGGCCTGGTCCGTGCCTGCCTAACCCTAACCCTGGCCCAGTACAAGTCCCGGTCTTGGTCCCCTGGGGCCTGGACCTGGGGGCCCTGTGAGGAGGTGGTGCTGGGGGGTCTGCTGGAGGCATTGAGGTCGGGACTGGGGGTGTGGAACGTCTGCTGGAGGCATGGAGGCCGGGACTGGGGGTGTGGAACGTTTTGGGGGAGGCCTGGTCCGTGTGTGTCTGGGGGCTGGCCAAGTACGGGTCATGGTCCTGGTTTCCTGGGTCCTGGACCTGGGGGCCCTCTTTGGAGGTGGTGCTGTGGAGTCTGCTGGAGGCATGAAGGCCGGGACTGGGGGTGTGGAACGTTGTAGGGGGAGGCCTGGTCCGTGTTTGTCTGAGTCTGGGGGCTGGCCAAGTACGGGTCACGGTCCTGGTCTCCTGGGGCCTGGACCTGGGGGCCCTGTGTGGAGGTGGTGCTGGGGGGTCTGCTGGAGGCATGGAGGTCGGGACTGGGGGTGTGGAACGTTGTAGGGGGAGGCCTGGTCCGTGTTTGTCTGGGTCTGGGGTCTGGCCAAGTACGGGTCACGGTCCTGGTCTCCTGGGGCCTGGACCTGGGGGCCCTGTGTGAAGGTGGTGCTGGGGGGTCTGCTGGAGGCATGGAGTTCGGGACTCGGGGTGTGGAACGTTGTAGGAGGAGGCCTGGACCGTGTGTGTCTGGGTCTGGGGGCTGGCCAGTACGGGTCCCGGTCCTGGTCCCCTGGGGCCTGGACCTGGGGGCCCTCATCTGGGGGTGTTGCTGGGGGGTCTGCTGGAGGCATAGGGGCCGGAACTGGGGGTGTGGAACGTTGTAGAGGGAGGCCTGGTCCGTGCCTGCCTAACCCTAACCCTGGCCCAGTACAAGTCCCGGTCCTGGTCCCCTGGGGCCTGGACCTGGGGGCCCTGTGAGGAGGTGGTGCTGGGGGGTCTGCTGGAGGCATGGAGGTCGGGACTGGGGGTGTGGAACGTCTGCTGGAGGCATGGAGGCCAGGACTGGGGGTGTGGAACGTTTTGGGGGAGGCCTGATCCGTGTGTGTCTGGGTCTGGGGGCTGGCCAAGTACGGGTCACGGTCCTGGTCTCCTTGTGCCTGGACCTTGGGGCCATGTCAGGAGGTGGTGCTGGGGGGTCTGCTGGAGGCATGGAGGTCGGGACTGGGGGTGTGGAACGTTGTAGTTGGAGGCCTGGACCGTGTGTATCTGGGTCTGGGGGCTGGCCAAGTACGGGTCACGGTCCTGGTCTCCTGGGGCCTGGACCTGGGGGCCCTGTTTGGAGGTGGTGCTGGGGGGTCTGCTGGAGGCATGGAGGTCGGGACTGGGGGTGTGGAACGTTGTAGGGGGAGGCCTGGACCGTGTGTGTCTGGGTCTGGGGGCTGGCCCAGTACGGGTCCGGTCCTGGTCCCCTGGGGCCTGGACCTGGGGGCCCTCATGTGGGGGTGTTGCTGGGGGGTCTGCTGGAGGCATGGAGGCCGGGACTGGGGGTGTGGAACGTTGTAAGGGGAGGCCTGGTCCGTGCCTGCCTAACCCTAACCCTGCCCCAGTACGGGTCCCGGTCCTGGTCCACTGGGGCCTGGACCTGGGGGCCCTCATGTGGGGGTGTTGCTGGGGGGTCTGCTGGAGGCATGGAGGCCGGGACTGGGGGTGTGGAACGTTGTAGGGGGAGGCCTGGTCCGTGCCTGCCTAACCCTAACCCTGGCCCAGTGCGGGTCCCGGTCCTGGTCCCCTGGGGCCTGGACCTGGGGGCCCTCATGTGGGCGTGTTGCTGGGGGGTCTGCTGGAGGCATGGAGGCCGGGACTGGGGGTTGTGTCTCTGGGTCTGGGGGCTGGCCCAGAACGGGTCCCGGTCCTGGTCCCCTGGGACATGGACCTGGGGTCCCTCATGTGGGGGTGTTGCTGGGGGGTCTGCTGGAGCCATGGAGGCCGGGACTGGGGGTGTGGAACGTTGTAGGGGGAGGCCTGGTCCGTGCCTGCCTAACCCTAACCCTGGCCCAGTACGGGTCCCGGTCCTGGTCCCCTGGGGCCTGGACCTGGGGGCCCTCATCTGGGGGTGTTGGTGGGGGGTCTGCTGGAGGCATGGAGGCCGGGACTGGGGGTGTGGAACGTTGTAGGGGGAGGCCTGGTCCGTGCCTTCCTAACCCTAACCCTGGCCCAGTACAAGTCCCGGTCCTGGTCCCCTGGGGCCTGGACCAGGGGGCCCTGTGTGGAGGTGGTGCTGGGGGGTCTGCTGGAGGCATGGAGGTCGGGACTCGGGGTGTGGAACGTCTGCTGGAGGCATGGAGGCCAGGTCTGGGGGTGTGGAACTTTGTAGGGGGAGGACTGGTCCGTGTGTCACTGGGTCTGGGGGCTGGCCCAGTACGGGTCACGGTCCGGGTCTACTGGGGCCTGGACCTGGGGGCCCTGCGTGGACGTGGTGCTGGGGGGTCTTCTGGAGGCATGGAGGTCGGGACTGGGGGTGTGGAACGTTGTAGGGGGAGGCCTGGACCGTGTGTGTCTGGGTCTGGGTCTGGGGGCTGGCCAAGTACGGGTCACGGTCCTTTTCTCCTGGGGCCTGGACCTTGGGGCCCTGTGAGGAGGTGGAGCTGGGGGGTCTGCTGGAGGCATGGAGGTCGGGACTGGGGGTGTGGAACGTTGTAGGGGGAGGCCTGGTCCGTGTGTGTCTGGGTCTGGGGGCTGGCCCAGCACGGGTCCCGGTCCTGGTCCCCTGGGGCCTGGACCTGGGGGCCCTCATCTGAGGGTGTTGCTGGGGGGTCTGCTGGAGGCATGGAGGCCGGAACTGGGGTTGTGGAACGTTGTAGGGGGAGGCCTGGTCCGTGCCTGCCTAACCCTAACCCTGGCTCAGTACAAGTCCCGGTCCTGGTCCCCTGGGGCCTGGACCTGGGGGCCCTGTGAGGAGGTGGTGCTGGGGGGTCTGCTGGAGGCATGGAGGTCGGGACTGGGGGTGTGGAACGTCTGCTGGAGGCATGGAGGCCAGGACTGGGGGTGTGGAACGTTTTGGGGGAGGCCTAGTCCGTGTGTGTCTGGGTCTGGGGGCTGGCCAAGTACGGGTCACGGTCCTGGTCTCCTGGGGCCTGGACCTTGGGGCCATGTCAGGAGGTGGTGCTGGGGGGTCTGCTGGAGGCATGGAGGTCGGGACTGGGGGTGTGGAACGTTGTAGGGGGAAGCCTGGACCGTGTGTGTCTGGGTCTGGGGGCTGGCCAAGTACGGGTCACGGTCCTGGTCTCCTGGGGCCTGGACCTGGGGGCCCTCATGTGGGGGTGTTGCTGGGGGGTCAGCTGGAGGCATGGAGGCCGGGACTGGGGGTGTGGAACGTTGTAGGGGGAGGCCTGGTCCGTGCCTGCCTAACCCTAATCCTGGCCCAGTACGGGTCCCGGTCCTGGTCCCCTGGGGCCTGGACCTGGGGGCCCTCATCTGGGGGTGTTGCCGGGCTGTCTGCTGGAGGCATGGAGGCCGGAACTGGGGGTGTGGAACGTTGTAGGGGGAGGCCTGGTCCGTGCCTGCCTAACCCTAACCCTGGCCCAGTACAAGTCCCGGTCCTGGTCCCCTGGGGCCTGGACCTGGGGGCCCTGTGAGGAGATGGTGCTGGGGGGTCTGCTGGAGGCATGGAGGTTGGGACTGGGGGTGTGGAACGTCTGCTGGAGGCATGGAGGCCAGGACTGGGGGTGTGGAACGTTTTGGGGGAGGCCTGGTCCGTGTGTGTCTGGGTCAGGGGGCTGGCCAAGTACGGGTCAGGGTCCTGGTCTCCTGGGGCCTGGACCTTGGGGCCATGTCAGGAGGTGGTGCTGGGGGGTGTGCTGGAGGCATGGAGGTCGGGACTGGGGGTGTGGAACGTTGTAGGGGAAGGCCTGGACCGTGTGTGTCTGGGTCTGGGGGCTGGCCAAGTACGGGTCACGGTCCTGGTCTCCTGGGGCCTGGACCTGGGGGCCCTGTGTGGAGGTGGTGCTGTGGAGTCTGCTGGAGGCATGGAGGCCGGGACTGGGGGTGTGGAACGTTGCAGGGGAAGGCCTGGTCCATGTGTGTCTGGGTCTGGGGGCTGGCCAAGTACGGGTCACGGTCCTGGTCTCCTGGGGCCTGGACCTGGGGGCCCTGTGTGGAAGTGGTGCTGGGGGGTCTGCTGGAGGCATAGAGGTCGGGCCTGGGGGTGTGGAATGTCTGCTGGAGGCATGGAGGCCAGGACTGGGGGTGTGGAACGTTTTGGGGGAAGCCTGGTCCGTGTGTGTCTGGGTCTGGGGGCTGGCCAAGTACGGGTCACGGTCCTGGTCTCATGGGGTCTGGACCTTGGGGCCATGTCAGGAGGTGGTGCTGGGGGGTGTGCTGGAGGCATGGAGGTCGGGACTGGGGGTGTGGAACGTTGCAGGGGGAGGCCTGGACCGTGTGTGTCTGGGTCTGGGGGCTGGCCAAGTACGGGTCACGGTCTTGGTCTCCTGGGGCCTGGACCTGGGGGCCCTGTGTGGAGGTGGTGCTGTGGAGTCTGCTGGAGGCATGGAGGCCGGGACTGGGGGTGTGGAACGTTGTAGGGGGAGGCCTGGAACTTGTGTGTCTGGGTCTGAGGACTGGCCCAGTACGGGTCCGGTCCTGGTCCCCTGGGGCCTGGACCTGGGGGCCCTCATGTGGGGGTGTTGCTGGGGGGTCTGCTGGAGGCATGGAGGCCGGGACTGGGGGTGTGGAACGTTGTAAGGGGAGGCCTGGTCCGTGCCTGCCTAACCCTAACCCTGGCCCAGTACGGGTCCCGGTCCTGGTCCCCTGGGGCCAGGACCTGGGGGCCCTCATCTGGGGGTGTTGCTGGGGGGTCTGCTGGAGGCATGGAGGCCGGGACTGGGGATGTGGAACGTTGTAGGGGGAGGCCTGGTCCGTGTGTGTCTGGGTCTGGGGGCTGGCCCAGTACGGGTCCCGGTCCTGGTCCCCTGGGGCCTGGACCTGGGGGCCCTCATGCGGGGGTGTTGCTGGGGGGTCTGCTGGAGGCATGGAGGCCGGGACTGGGGGTGTGGAACGTTGTAGGGGGAGGCCTGGTCCGTGCCTGCCTAACCCTAACCCTGGCCCAGTACAAGTCCCGGTCTTGGTCCCCTGGGGCCTGGACCTGGTGGCCCTGTGAGGAGGTGGTGCTGGGGGGTCTGCTGGAGGCATTGAGGTCGGGACTGGGGGTGTGGAACGTCTGCTGGAGGCATGGAGGCCGGGACTGGGGGTGTGGAACGTTTTGGGGGAGGCCTGGTCCGTGCCTGCCTAACCCTAACCCTGGCCCAGTACAAGTCCCGGTCCTGGTCCCCTTGGGCCTGGACCTGAGGGCCCTGTGTGGAGGTGGTGCTGGGGGGTCTGCTGGAGGCATGGGGTGTGGAACGTCTGCTGGAGGCATGGAGGCCAGGTCTGGGGGTGTGGAACGTTGTAGGGGGAGGCCTGGTCCGTGTGTGTCTGGGTCTGGGGGCTGGCCAAGTACGGGTCACGGTCCTGGTCTCCTGGGGCCTGGACCTTGGGGCCCTGTGAGGAGGTGGTGCTGGGGGATCTGCTGGAGGCATGGAGGTCGGGACTGGGGGTGTGGAACATTGTAGGGGGAGGCCTGGACCGAGTGTGAATGGGTCTGGGGGCTGGCCCAGTACGGGTCCCGGTCCTGGTCCCCTGGGGCCTGGACCTGGGGGCCCTCATGTGGGGGTGTTGCTGGGGGGTCTGCTGGAGGCATGGAGGACGGGACTGGGGGTGTGGAACGTTGTAGGGGGAGGCCTGGTCCGTGCCTGCCTAACCCTAACCCTGGCCCAGTACAAGTCCCGGTCTTGGTCCCCTGGGGCCTGGACCTGGGGGCCCTGTGAGGAGGTGGTGCTGGGGGGTCTGCTGGAGGCATTGAGGTCGGGACTTGGGGTGTGGAACGTCTGCTGGAGGCATGGAGGCCGGGACTGGGGGTGTGGAACGTTTTGGGGGAGGCCTGGTCCGTGTGTGTCTGGGGGCTGGCCAAGTACGGGTCATGGTCCTGGTTTCCTGGGTCCTGGACCTGGGGGCCCTCTTAGGAGGTGGTGCTGTGGAGTCTGCTGGAGGCATGGAGGCCGGGACTGGGAGTGTGGAACGTTGTAGGGGGAGGCCTGGTCCATGTTTGTCTGGGTCTGGGGGCTGGCCAAGTACGGGTCACGGTCCTGGTCTCCTGGGGCCTGGACCTGGGGGCCCTGTGTGGAGGTGGTGCTGGGGGGTCTGCTGGAGGCATGGAGGTCGGGACTGGGGGTGTGGAACGTTTTGGGGGAGGCCTGGTCCGTGTGTGTCTGGGTCAGGGGGCTGGCCAAGTACGGGTCACGGTCCTGGTGTCCTGGGGCCTGGACCTTGGGGCCATGTCAGGAGGTGGTGCTGGGGGGTCTGCTGGAGGCATGGAGGTCGGGACAGGGGGTGTGGAACGTTGTAGGGGAAGGCCTGGACCGTGTGTGTCTGGGTCTGGGGGCTGGCCAAGTACGGGTCACGGTCCTGGTCTCCTGGGGCCTGGACCTGGGGGCCCTGTGTGGAGGTGGTGCTGTGGAGTCTGCTGGAGGCATGGAGGCCGGGACTCGGGGTGTGGAACGTTGTAGGGGGAGGCCTGGTCCATGTGTGTCTGGGTCTGGGGGCTGGCCAAGTACGGGTCACGGTCCTGGTCTCCTGGGGCCTGGACCTGGGGGCCCTGTGTGGAGGTGGTGCTGGGGGGTCTGCTGGAGGCATGGAGGTCGGGACTGGGGGTGTGGAGCGTCTGCTGGAGGCATGGAGGCCAGGACTGGGGATGTGGAACGTTGTAGGGGGAGGCCTGGTCCGTGCCTGCCTAACCCTAACCCTGGCCCAGTGCGGGTCCCGGTCCTGGTCCCCTGGGGCCTGGACCTGGGGGCCCTCATGTGGGCGTCTTGCTGGGGGGTCTGCTGGAGGCATGGAGGCCGGGACTGGGGGTTGTGTCTCTGGGTCTGGGGGCTGGCCCAGAACGGGTCCCGGTCCTGGTCCCCTGGGACATGGACCTGGGGGCCCTCATGTGGGGGTGTTGCTGGGGGGTCTGCTGGAGCCATGGAGGCCGGGACTGGGGGTGTGGAACGTTGTAGGGGGAGGCCTGGTCCGTGCCTGCCTAACCCTAACCCTGGCCCAGTACGGGTCCCGGTCCTGGTCCCCTGGGGCCTGGACCTGGGGGCCCTCATCTGGGGGTGTTGCTGGGGGGTCTGCTGGAGGCATGGAGGCCGGGACTGGGGGTGTGGAACGTTGTAGGGGGAGGCCTGGTCCGTGTGTGTCTGGGTCTGGGGGCTGGCCAAGTAGGGGTCACGGTCCTGGTCTCCTGGGGCCTGGACCTGGGGGCCCTGTGTGGAGGTGGTGCTGGGGGATCTGCTGGAGGCATGGAGTTCGGGACTGGGGGTGTGGAACGTTGTAGGGGGAGGCCTGGGCCGTGTGTGTCTGGGTCTGGGGGCTGGCCAAGTACGGGTCCCGGTCCTGGTCCCCTGGGGCCTGGACCTGGGGGCCCTCATGTGGGGGTGTTTGTGGGGGGTCTGCTGGTCCGTGCCTGCCTAACCCTAACCCTGGCCCAGTACGGGTCCTGGTCCTGGTCCCCTGGGGCCTGGACCTGGGGGCCCTCATGTGGGGTTGTTGCTGCGCCCTCATGTGGGGGTGTTGCTGGGGGGTCTGCTGAAGGCATGGAGGCCGGGAATGGGGGTGTGTGTCTGGGTCTGGGGGCTGGCCCAGAACGGGTCCCGGTCCTGGTCCCCTGGGGCCTGGTCCTGGGGGCCCTCATGTGGGGGTGTTGCTGGGGGGTCTGCTGGAGGCATGGAGGACGGGACTGTGGGTGTGGAATGTTGTAGGGGGAGGCCTGGTCCGTGCCTGCCTAACCCTAAACCTGGCCCATTACGGGTCCCGGTCCTGGTCCCGTGGGGCCTGGACCTGGGGGCCCTCATCTAGGGGTGTTGCTGGGGGGTCTGCTGGAGGCATGGAGGCCGGGACTGGGGGTGTGGAACGTTGTAGGGGGAGGCCTGGTCCGTGTGTGTCTGGGTCTGGGGGCTTGCCCAGTACGGGTCCCGGTCCTGGTCCCCTGGGGCCTGGACCTGGGGGCCCTCATGTGGGGGTGTTGCTGGGGGGTCTACTGGAGGCAGGGAGGCCGGGACTGGGGGTGTGGAACGTTTTACGGGGAGGCCTGGTCCGTGTGTGTCTGGGTCTGGGGGCTGGCCAAGTACGGGTCACGGTCCTGGTCTCCTGGGGCCTGGACCTTGGGGCCCTGTGAGGAGGTGGTGCTGGGGGATCTGCTGGAGGCATGGAGGTCGGGACTGGGGGTGTGGAACGTTGTAGGGGGAGGCCTGGTCCGTGCCTGCCTAACCCTAACCCTGGCCCTGTACAAGTCCCGGTCCTGGTCCCCTGGGGCCTGGACCTGAGGGCCCTGTGTGGAGGTGGTGCTGGGGGGTCTGCTGGAGGCATGGGGTGTGGATCGTCTGCTGGAGGCATGGAGGCCAGGTCTGGGGGTGTGGAACGTTGTAGGGGGAGGCCTGGTCCGTGTGTGTCTGGGTCTGGGGGCTGGCCAAGTACGGGTCACGGTCCTGGTCTCCTGGGGCCTGGACCTTGGGGCCCTGTGAGGAGGTGGTGCTGGGGGATCTGCTGGAGGCATGGAGGTCGGGACTGGGGGTGTGGAACGTTGTAGGGGGAGGCCTGGACCGTGTGTGAATGGGTCTGGGGGCTGGCCCAGTACGGGTCCCGGTCCTGGTCCCCTGGGGCCTGGACCTGGGGGCCCTCATGTGGGGATGTTGCTGGGGGGTCTGCTGGAGGCATGGAGGCCGGGACTGGGGGTGTGGAACGTTGTAGGGGGAGGCCTGGTCCGTGTGTGTCTGGGTCTGGGGGCTGGCCAAGTACGGGTCACGGTCCTGGTCTCCTGGGGCCTGGACCTGGGGGCCCTGTGTGGAGGTGGTGCTGGGGGGTCTGCTGGAGGCATGGAGGTCGGGACTGGGGGTGTGCAACGTTGTAGGGGGAGGCCTGGGCCGTGTGTGTCTGGGTCTGGGGGCTGGCCAAGTACGGGTCCCGGTCCTGGTCCCCTGGGGCCTGGACCTGGGGGCCCTCATGTGGGGGTGTTTGTGGGGGGTCTGCTGGTCCGTGCCTGCCTAACCCTAACCCTGGCCCAGTACGGGTCCTGGTCCTGGTCCCCTGGGGCCTGGACCTGGGGGCCCTCATCTGGGGGTGTTGCTGGGGGGTCTGCTGGAGGCATGGAGGCCGGAACTGGGGATGTGGAACGTTTTAGGGGGAGGCCTGGTCCGTGCCTGCCTAACCCTAACCCTGGCTCAGTACAAGTCCCGGTCCTGGTCCCCTGGGGCCTGGACCTGGGGGCCCTGTGAGGAGGTGGTGCTGGGGGGTCTGCTGGAGGCATGGAGGTCGGGACTGGTGGTGTGGAACGTCTGCTGGAGGCATGGAGGCCAGGACTGGGGGTGTGGAACGTTTTGGGGGAGGCCTAGTCCGTGTGTGTCTGGGTCTGGGGGCTGGCCAAGTACGGGTCACGGTCCTGGTCTCCTGGGGCCTGGACCTTGGGGCCATGTCAGGACGTGGTGCTGGGGGGTCTGCTGGAGGCATGGAGGTCGGGACTGGGGGTGTGGAACGTTGTAGGGGGAAGCCTGGACCGTGTGTGTCTGGGTCTGGGGGCTGGCCAAGTACGGGTCACGGTCCTGGTCTCCTGGGGCATGGACCTGGGGGGCTGTGGAGTCTGCTGGAGGCATGGAAGTCGGGACTGGGGGTGTGGAACGTTGTAGGGGGAAGCCTGGACCGTGTGTGTCTGGGTCTGGGGGCTGGCCAAGTACGGGTCACGGTCCTGGTCCCCTGGGGCCTGGACCTGGTGGCCCTCAAGTGGGGGTGTTGCTGGGCCCTCATGTGGGGGTGTTGCTGGGGGGTCTGCTGGAGGCATGGAGGCCGGGACTGGGGGTGTGTGTCTGGGTCTGGGGGCTGGCCCAGTACGTGTCCCGGTCCTGGTCCCCTGGGGCCCGGACCTGGGGGCCCTCATGTGGGGGTGTTTGTGGGGGGTCTGCTGGTCCGTGCCTGCCTAACCCTAACCCTGGCCCAGTACGGGTCCCGGTCCTGGTCCCCTGGGGCCTGGACCTGGGGGCCCTCATGTGGGGGTGTTGCTGGGCCCTCATGTGGGGGTGTTGCTGGGGGGTCTGCTGGAGGCATGGAGGCCGGGACTGGGGGTGTGGAATGTTGTAGGCGGAGGCCTGGTCCGTGCCTGCATAACCCTAACCCTGGCCCAGTACAAGTCCCGGTCCTGGTCCCCTGGGGCCTGGACCTGAGGGCCCTGTGTGGAGGTGGTGCTGGGGGGTCTGCTGGAGGCATGGAGGTCGGGACTGGGGGTGTGGAACGTCTGCTGGAGGCATGGAGGCCAGGTCTGGGGGTGTGGAACTTTGTAGGGGGAGGCCTGGTCCGTGTGTGTCTGGGTCTGGGGGCTGGCCAAGTACGGGTCACGGTCCTGGTCTCCTGGGGCCTGGACCTTGGGGCCCTGTGAGGAGGTGGTGCTGGGGGGTCTGCTGGAGGCATGGAGGTCGGGATTGGGGGTGTGGAACGTTGTAGGGGGAGGCCTGGTCCGTGTGTGTCTGGGTCTGGGGGCTGGCCCAGTACGGGTACCGGTCCTGGTCCCCTGGGGCCTGGACCTGGGGGCCCTCATGTGGGGGTGTTGCTGGGGGGTCTGCTGGAGGCATGGAGACCGGGACTGGGGGTGTGGAACGTTGTAGGGGGAGGCCTGGTCCGTGTGTGTCTGGGTCTGGGGGCTGGCCAAGTACGGGTCACGGTCGTGGTCTCCTGGGGCCTGGACCTGAGGGCCCTGTGTGGAGGTGGTGCTGGGGGGTCTGCTGGAGGCATGGAGGTCGGGACTGGGGGTGTGGAACGTTGTAGGGGGAGGCCTGGTCCGTGTGTGTCTGGGTCTGGGGGCTGGCCAAGTACGGGTCACGGTCCTGGTCTCCTGGGGCCTGGACCTGGAGGCCCTGTGTGGAGGTGTTGCTGGGGGGTCTGCTGGAGGCATGGAGGTCGGGACTGGGGGTGTGGAACGTTGTAGGGGGAGGCCTGGTCCGTGCCTGCCTAACCCTAACCCTGGCCCAGTACAAGTCCCGGTCCTGGTCCCCTGGGGCCTGGACCTGAGGGCCCTGTGTGGAGGTGGTGCTGGGGGGTCTGCTGGAGGCATGGAGGTCGGGACTGGGGGTGTGGAACGTCTGCTGGAGGCATGGAGGCCAGGTCTGGGGGTGTGGAACGTTGTAGGGGGAGGCCTGGTCCGTGTGTGTCTGGGTCTGGGGGCTGGCCAAGTACGGGTCACGGTCCTGGTCTCCTGGGGCCTGGACCTTGGGGCCCTGTGAGGAGGTGGTGCTGGGGGATCTGCTGGAGGCATGGAGGTCGGGACTGGGGTGTGGAACGTTGTAGGGGGAGGCCTGGACCGTGTGTGAATGGGTCTGGGGGCTGGCCCAGTACGGGTCCCGGTCCTGGTCCCCTGGGGCCTGGACCTGGGGGCCCTCATGTGGGGGTGTTGCTGGGGGGTCTGCTGGAGGCATGGAGGCCGGGACTGGGGGTGTGGAACGTTGTAGGGGGAGGCCTGGTCCGTGTGTGTCTGGGTCTGGGGGCTGGCCAAGTACGGGTCACGGTCCTGGTCTCCTGGGGCCTGGACCTGGGGGCCCTGTATGGAGGTGGTGCTGGGGGGTCTGCTGGAGGCATGGAGGTCGGGACTGGGGGTGTGGAACGTTGTAGGAGGAGGCCTGGGCCGTGTGTGTCTGGGTCTGGGGGCTGGCCAAGTACGGGTCCCGGTCCTGGTCCCCTGGGGCCTGGACCTGGGGGCCCTCATGTGGGGGTGTTTGTGGGGGGTCTGCTGGTCCGTGCCTGCCTAACCCTAACCCTGGCCCAGTACGGGTCCTGGTCCTGGTCCCCTGGGGCCTGGACCTGGGGGCCCTCATCTGGGGGTGTTGCTGGGGGGTCTGCTGGAGGCATGGAGGCCGGAACTGGGGATGTGGAACGTTTTAGGGGGAGGCCTGGTCCGTGCCTGCCTAACCCTAACCCTGGCTCAGTACAAGTCCCGGTCCTGGTCCCCTGGGGCCTGGACCTGGGGGCCCTGTGAGGAGGTGGTGCTGGGGGGTCTGCTGTAGGCATGGAGGTCGGGACTGGGGGTGTGGAACGTCTGCTGGAGGCATGGAGGCCAGGACTGGGGGTGTGGAACGTTTTGGGGGAGGCCTAGTCCGTGTGTGTCTGGGTCTGGGGGCTGGCCAAGTACGGGTCACGGTCCTGGTCTCCTGGGGCCTGGACCTTGGGGCCATGTCAGGACGTGGTGCTGGGGGGTCTGCTGGAGGCATGGAGGTCGGGACTGGGGGTGTGGAACGTTGTAGGGGGAAGCCTGGACCGTGTGTGTCTGGGTCTGGGGGCTGGCCAAGTACGGGTCACGGTCCTGGTCTCCTGGGGCATGGACCTGGGGGGCTGTGGAGTCTGCTGGAGGCATGGAAGTCGGGACTGGGGGTGTGGAACGTTGTAGGGGGAAGCCTGGACCGTGTGTGTCTGGGTCTGGGGGCTGGCCAAGTACGGGTCACGGTCCTGGTCCCCTGGGGCCTGGACCTGGTGGCCCTCAAGTGGGGGTGTTGCTGGGCCCTCATGTGGGGGTGTTGCTGGGGGGTCTGCTGGAGGCATGGAGGCCGGGACTGGGGGTGTGTGTCTGGGTCTGGGGGCTGGCCCAGTACGTGTCCCGGTCCTGGTCCCCTGGGGCCCGGACCTGGGGGCCCTCATGTGGGGGTGTTTGTGGGGGGTCTGCTGGTCCGTGCCTGCCTAACCCTAACCCTGGCCCAGTACGGGTCCCGGTCCTGGTCCCCTGGGGCCTGGACCTGGGGGCCCTCATGTGGGGGTGTTGCTGGGCCCTCATGTGGGGGTGTTGCTGGGGGGTCTGCTGGAGGCATGGAGGCCGGGACTGGGGGTGTGGAATGTTGTAGGCGGAGGCCTGGTCCGTGCCTGCATAACCCTAACCCTGGCCCAGTACAAGTCCCGGTCCTGGTCCCCTGGGGCCTGGACCTGAGGGCCCTGTGTGGAGGTGGTGCTGGGGGGTCTGCTGGAGGCATGGAGGTCGGGACTGGGGGTGTGGAACGTCTGCTGGAGGCATGGAGGCCAGGTCTGGGGGTGTGGAACTTTGTAGGGGGAGGCCTGGTCCGTGTGTGTCTGGGTCTGGCGGCTGGCCAAGTACGGGTCACGGTCCTGGTCTCCTGGGGCCTGGACCTTGGGGCCCTGTGAGGAGGTGGTGCTGGGGGGTCTGCTGGAGGCATGGAGGTCGGGATTGGGGGTGTGGAACGTTGTAGGGGGAGGCCTGGTCCGTGTGTGTCTGGGTCTGGGGGCTGGCCCAGTACGGGTCCCGGTCCTGGTCCCCTGGGGCCTGGACCTGGGGGCCCTCATGTGGGGGTGTTGCTGGGGGGTCTGCTGGAGGCATGGAGACCGGGACTGGGGGTGTGGAACGTTGTAGGGGGAGGCCTGGTCCGTGTGTGTCTTGGTCTGGGGGCTGGCCAAGTACGGGTCACGGTCCTGGTCTCCTGGGGCCTGGACCTGGGGGCCCTGTGTGGAGGTGTTGCTGGGGGGTCTGCTGGAGGCATGGAGGTCGGGACTGGGGGTGTGGAACGTTGTAGGGGGAGGCCTGGTCCGTGCCTGCCTAACGCTAACCCTGGCCCAGTACAAGTCCCGGTCCTGGTCCCCTGGGGCCTGGACCTGAGGGCCCTGTGTGGAGGTGGTGCTGGGGGGTCTGCTGGAGGCATGGGGTGTGGAACGTCTGCTGGAGGCATGGAGGCCAGGTCTGGGGGTGTGGAACTTTGTAGGGGGAGGCCTGGTCCGTGTGTGTCTGGGTCTGGCGGCTGGCCAAGTACGGGTCACGGTCCTGGTCTCCTGGGGCCTGGACCTTGGGGCCCTGTGAGGAGGTGGTGCTGGGGGGTCTGCTGGAGGCATGGAGGTCGGGATTGGGGGTGTGGAACGTTGTAGGGGGAGGCCTGGTCCGTGTGTGTCTGGGTCTGGGGGCTGGCCTAGTACGGGTCCCGGTCCTGGTCCCCTGGGGCCTGGACCTGGGGGCCCTCATGTGGGGGTGTTGCTGGGGGGTCTGCTGGAGGCATGGAGACCGGGACTGGGGGTGTGGAATGTTGTAGGGGGAGGCCTGGTCCGTGTGTGTCTGGGTCTGGGGGCTGGCCAAGTACGGGTCACGGTCCTGGTCTCCTGGGGCCTGGACCTGGGGGCCCTGTGTGGAGGTGTTGCTGGGGGGTCTGCTGGAGGCATGGAGGCCGGGACTGGGGGTGTGGAACGTTGTAGGGGGAGGCCTGGTCCGTGCCTGCCTAACCCTAATCCTGGCCAAGTACGGGTCACGGTCCTTTTCTCCTGGGGCCTGGACCTTGGGGCCCTGTGAGGAGGTGGTGCTGGGGGGTCTGCTGGAGGCATGGAGGTCGGGACTGGGGGTGTGGAACGTTGTAGGGGGAGGCCTGGTCCGTGTGTGTCTGGGTCTGGGGGCTGGCCCAGTACGGGTCCCGGTCCTGGTCCCCTGGGGCCTGGACCAGGGGGCCCTCATGTGGGGGTGTTTGTGGGGGGTCTGCTGGTCCGTGCCTGCCTAACCCTAACCCTGGCCCAGTACGGGTCCAGGTCCTGGTCCCCTGGGGCCTGGACCTGGTGGCCCTCATGTGGGGGTGTTGCTGGGCCCTCATGTGGGGGTGTTGCTGGGGGGTCTGCTGGAGGCATGGAGGCCGGGACTGGGGGTGTGTGTCTGGGTCTGGGGGCTGGCCCAGTACGGGTCCCGGTCCTGGTCCCCTGGGGCCCGGACCTGGGGGCCCTCATGTGGGGGTGTTTGTGGGGGGTCTGCTGGTCCGTGCCTGCCTAACCCTAACCCTGGCCCAGTACGGGTCCCGGTCCTGGTCCCCTGGGGCCTGGACCTGGGGGCCCTCATGTGGGGGTGTTGCTGGGCCCTCATGTGGGGGTGTTGCTGGGGGGTCTGCTGGAGGCATGGAGGCCGGGACTGGGGGTGTGGAATGTTGTAGGCGGAGGCCTGGTCCGTGCCTGCCTAACCCTAACCCTGGCCCAGTACAAGTCCCGGTCCTGGTCCCCTGGGGCCTGGACCTGAGGGCCCTGTGTGGAGGTGGTGCTGGGCGGTCTGCTGGAGGCATGGAGGTCGGGACTGGGGGTGTTGAACGTCTGCTGGAGGCATGGAGGCCAGGTCTGGGGGTGTGGAACTTTGTAGGGGGAGGCCTGGTCCGTGTGTGTCTGGGTCTGGGGGCTGGCCAAGTACGGGTCACGGTCCTGGTCTCCTGGGGCCTGGACCTTGGGGCCCTGTGAGGAGGTGGTGCTGGGGGGTCTGCTGGAGGCATGGAGGTCGGGATTGGGGGTGTGGAACGTTGTAGGGGGAGGCCTGGTCCGTGTGTGTCTGGGTCTGGGGGCTGGCCCAGTACGGGTACCGGTCCTGGTCCCCTGGGGCCTGGACCTGGGGGCCCTCATGTGGGGGTGTTGCTGGGGGGTCTGCTGGAGGCATGGAGACCGGGACTGGGGGTGTGGAACGTTGTAGGGGGAGGCCTGGTCCGTGTGTGTCTGGGTCTGGGGGCTGGCCAAGTACGGGTCACGGTCGTGGTCTCCTGGGGCCTGGACCTGAGGGCCCTGTGTGGAGGTGGTGCTGGGGGGTCTGCTGGAGGCATGGAGGTCGGGACTGGGGGTGTGGAACGTTGTAGGGGGAGGCCTGGTCCGTGTGTGTCTGGGTCTGGGGGCTGGCCAAGTACGGGTCACGGTCCTGGTCTCCTGGGGCCTGGACCTGGAGGCCCTGTGTGGAGGTGTTGCTGGGGGGTCTGCTGGAGGCATGGAGGTCGGGACTGGGGGTGTGGAACGTTGTAGGGGGAGGCCTGGTCCGTGCCTGCCTAACCCTAACCCTGGCCCAGTACAAGTCCCGGTCCTGGTCCCCTGGGGCCTGGACCTGAGGGCCCTGTGTGGAGGTGGTGCTGGGGGGTCTGCTGGAGGCATGGAGGTCGGGACTGGGGGTGTGGAACGTCTGCTGGAGGCATGGAGGCCAGGTCTGGGGGTGTGGAACGTTGTAGGGGGAGGCCTGGTCCGTGTGTGTCTGGGTCTGGGGGCTCGCCAAGTACGGGTCACGGTCCTGGTCTCCTGGGGCCTGGACCTTGGGGCCCTGTGAGGAGGTGGTGCTGGGGGATCTGCTGGAGGCATGGAGGTCGGGACTGGGGTGTGGAACGTTGTAGGGGGAGGCCTGGACCGTGTGTGAATGGGTCTGGGGGCTGGCCCAGTACGGGTCCCGGTCCTGGTCCCCTGGGGCCTGGACCTGGGGGCCCTCATGTGGGGGTGTTGCTGGGGGGTCTGCTGGAGGCATGGAGGCCGGGACTGGGGGTGTGGAACGTTGTAGGGGGAGGCCTGGTCCGTGTGTGTCTGGGTCTGGGGGCTGGCCAAGTACGGGTCACGGTCCTGGTCTCCTGGGGCCTGGACCTGGGGGCCCTGTATGGAGGTGGTGCTGGGGGGTCTGCTGGAGGCATGGAGGTCGGGACTGGGGGTGTGGAACGTTGTAGGAGGAGGCCTGGGCCGTGTGTGTCTGGGTCTGGGGGCTGGCCAAGTACGGGTCCCGGTCCTGGTCCCCTGGGGCCTGGACCGGGACCCGTAGGAGGAGGCCTGGGCCGTGTGTGTCTGGGTCTGGGGGCTGGCCAAGTACGGGTCCCGGTCCTGGTCCCCTGGGGCCTGGACCTGGGTGCCCTCATGTGGGGGTGTATGTGGGGGGTCTGCTGGTCCGTGCCTGCCTAACCCTAACCCTGGCCCAGTACGGGTCCTGGTCCTGGTCCCCTGGGGCCTGGACCTGGGGGCCCTCATGTGGGGTTGTTGCTGGGCCCTCATGTGGGGGTGTTGCTGGGGGGTCTGCTGAAGGCATGGAGGCCGGGAATGGGGGTGTGTGTCTGGGTCTGGGGGCTGGCCCAGAACGGGTCCCGGTCCTGGTCCCCTGGGGCCTGGTCCTGGGGGCCCTCATGTGGGGGTGTTGCTGGGGGGTCTGCTGGAGGCATGGAGGACGGGACTGTCGGTGTGGAATGTTGTAGGGGGAGGCCTGGTCCGTGCCTGCCTAACCCTAACCCTGGCCCAGTACGGGTCCCGGTCCTGGTCCCCTGGGGCCTGGACCTGGGGGCCCTCATCTAGGGGTGTTGCTGGGGGGTCTGCTGGAGGCATGGAGGCCGGGACTGGGGGTGTGGAACGTTGTAGGGGGAGGCCTGGTCCGTGTGTGTCTGGGTCTGGGGGCTTGCCCAGTACGGGTCCCGGTCCTGGTCCCCTGGGGCCTGGACCTGGGGGCCCTCATATGGGGGTGTTGCTGGGGGGTCTACTGGAGGCATGGAGGCCGGGACTGGGGGTGTGGAACGTTTTACGGGGAGGCCTGGTCCGTGTGTGTCTGGGTCTGGGGGCTGGCCAAGTACGGGTCAAGGTCCTGGTCTCCTGGGGCCTGGACCTGGGGGCCCTGTGTGGAGGTGTTGCTGGGGGGTCTGCTGGAGGCATGGAGGTCGGGACTGGGGGTGTGGAACGTTGTAGGGGGAGGCCTGGTCCGTGCCTGCCTAACCCTAACCCTGGCCCAGTACAAGTCCCGGTCCTGGTCCCCTTGGGCCTGGACCTGAGGGCCCTGTGTGGAGGTGGTGCTGGGGGGTCTGCTGGAGGCATGGGGTGTGGAACGTCTGCTGGAGGCATGGAGGCCAGGTCTGGGGGTGTGGAACGTTGTAGGGGGAGGCCTGGTCCGTGTGTGTCTGGGTCTGGGGGCTGGCCAAGTACGGGTCACGGTCCTGGTCTCCTGGGGCCTGGACCTTGGGGCCCTGTGAGGAAGTGGTGCTGGGGGATCTGCTGGAGGCATGGAGGTCGGGACTGGGGGTGTGGAACATTGTAGGGGGAGGCCTGGACCGAGTGTGAATGGGTCTGGGGGCTGGCCCAGTACGGGTCCCGGTCCTGGTCCCCTGGGGCCTGGACCTGGGGGCCCTCATGTGGGGGTGTTGCTGGGGGGTGTGCTGGAGGCATTGAGGCCGGGACTGGGGGTGTGGAACGTTGTAGGGGGAGGCCTGGTCCGTGCCTGCCTAACCCTAACCCTGGCCCAGTACAAGTCCCGGTCTTGGTCCCCTGGGGCCTGGACCTGGGGGCCCTGTGAGGAGGTGGTGCTGGGGGGTCTGCTGGAGGCATTGAGGTCGGGACTGGGGGTGTGGATTGTCTGCTGGAGGCATGGAGGCCGGGACTGGGGGTGTGGAACGTTGTAGGGGGAGGCCTGGTCCGTGTGTGTCTGGGTCTGGGGGCTGGCCAAGTACGGGTCACGGTCCTCGTCTCCTGGGGCCTGGACCTGGGGGCCCTGTGTGGAGGTGGTGCTGGGGGGTCTGCTGGAGGCATGCAGGCCGGGACTGGGGGTGTGGAATGTTGTAGGGGGAGGCCTGGTCCGTGCCTGCCTAACCCTAACCCTGGCCCAGTACGGGTCCCGGTCCTGGTCCCCTGGGGCCTGGACCTGGGGGCCCTCATCTAGGGGTGTTGCTGGGGGGTCTGCTGGAGGCATGGAGGCCGGGACTGGGGATGTGGAACGTTTTACGGGGAGGCCTGGTCCGTGTGTGTCTGGGTCTGGGGGCTGGCCA
Organism: Micromesistius poutassou; assembly: GCF_964030765.1. Lineage (NCBI taxonomy): Eukaryota > Metazoa > Chordata > Actinopteri > Gadiformes > Gadidae > Micromesistius > Micromesistius poutassou. The sequence goes on along the minus strand of NC_140276.1, from coordinate 22,314,998 downwards.
AGTACGGGTCAAGGTCCTGGTCTCCTGGGGCCTGGACCTGGGGGCCCTGTGTGGAGGTGGTGCTGGGGGGTCTGCTGGAGGCATGGAGGTCGGGACTGGGGGTGTGGAACATTGTAGGGGGAGGCCTGGTCCGTGTGTGTCTGGGTCTGGGGGCTGGCCAAGTACGGGTCACGGTCCTGGTCTCCTGGGGCCTGGACTTGGGGGCCTTGTGGAGGTGGTGCTGGGGGGTCTGCTGGAGGCATGGAGGTCGGGACTGGGGGTGTGGAACGTTGTAGGGGGAGGCCTGGACCGTGTGTGTCTGGGTCTGGGGGCTGCTCCAGTACGGGTCCCGGTCCTGGTCCCGTGGGGCCTGGACCTGGGGGCCCTCATGTGGGGGTGTTGCTGGGGGGTCTGCTGGAGGCATGGAGGCCGGGACTGGGGGTATGGAACGTTGTAGGGGGAGGCCTGGTCCGTGCCTGCCTAACCCTAACCCTGGCCCAGTACGGGTCCGGTCCTGGTCCCCTGGGGGCCCTCATGTGGGGGTGTTGCTGGGGGGTCTGCTGGAGGCATGGAGGCCGGGACTGGGGGTGTGGAACGTTGTAAGGGGAGGCCTGGTCCGTGCCTGCCTAACCCTAACCCTGGCCCAGTACGGGTCCCGGTCCTGGTCCACTGGGGCCTGGACCTGGGGGCCCTCATGTGGGGGTGTTGCTGGGGGGTCTGCTGGAGGCATGGAGGCCGGGACTGGGGGTGTGGAACGTTGTAGGGGGAGGCCTGGTCCGTGCCTGCCTAACCCTAACCCTGGCCCAGTGCGGGTCCCGGTCCTGGTCCCCTGGGGCCTGGACCTGGGGGCCCTCATGTGGGGGTGTTGCTGGGGGGTCTGCTGGAGGCATGGAGACCGGGACTGGGGGTGTGGAACGTTGTAGGGGGAGGCCTGGTCCGTGTGTGTCTGGGTCTGGGGGCTGGCCAAGTACGGGTCCCGGTCCTGGTCCCCTGGGCCCGGACCTGGGGGCCCTCATGTGGGGGTGTTTGTGGGGGGTCTGCTGGTCCGTGCCTGCCTAACCCTAACCCTGGCCCAGTACGGGTCCCGGTCCTGGTCCCCTGGGGCCTGGACCTGGGGGCCCTCATGTGGGGGTGTTGCTGGGCCCTCATGTGGGGGTGTTGCTGGGGGGTCTGCTGGAGGCATGGAGGCCGGGACTGGGGGTGTGGAATGTTGTAGGCGGAGGCCTGGTCCGTGCCTGCCTAACCCTAACCCTGGCCCAGTACAAGTCCCGGTCCTGGTCCCCTGGGGCCTGGACCTGAGGGCCCTGTGTGGAGGTGGTGCTGGGCGGTCTGCTGGAGGCATGGAGGTCGGGACTGGGGGTGTTGAACGTCTGCTGGAGGCATGGAGGCCAGGTCTGGGGGTGTGGAACTTTGTAGGGGGAGGCCTGGTCCGTGTGTGTCTGGGTCTGGGGGCTGGCCAAGTACGGGTCACGGTCCTGGTCTCCTGGGGCCTGGACCTTGGGGCCCTGTGAGGAGGTGGTGCTGGGGGGTCTGCTGGAGGCATGGAGGTCGGGATTGGGGGTGTGGAACGTTGTAGGGGGAGGCCTGGTCCGTGTGTGTCTGGGTCTGGGGGCTGGCCCAGTACGGGTCCCGGTCCTGGTCCCCTGGGGCCTGGACCTGGGGGCCCTCAAGTGGGGGTGTTGCTGGGCCCTCATGTGGGGGTGTTGCTGGGGGGTCTGCTGGAGGCATGGAGGCCGGGACTGGGGGTGTGTGTCTGGGTCTGGGGGCTGGCCCAGTACGGGTCCCGGTCCTGGTCCCCTGGGGCCCGGACCTGGGGGCCCTCATGTGGAGGTGTTTGTGGGGGGTCTGCTGGTCCGTGCCTGCCTAACCCTAACCCTGGCCCAGTACGGGTCCCGGTCCTGGTCCCCTGGGGCCTGGACCTGGGGGCCCTCATGTGGGGGTGTTGCTGGGCCCTCATGTGGGGGTGTTGCTGGGGGGTCTGCTGGAGGCATGGAGGCCGGGACTGGGGGTGTGGAATGTTGTAGGCGGAGGCCTGGTCCGTGCCTGCCTAACCCTAACCCTGGCCCAGTACAAGTCCCGGTCCTGGTCCCCTGGGGCCTGGACCTGAGGGCCCTGTGTGGAGGTGGTGCTGGGGGGTCTGCTGGAGGCATGGAGGTCGGGACTGGGGGTGTGGAACGTCTGCTGGAGGCATGGAGGCCAGGTCTGGGGGTGTGGAACTTTGTAGGGGGAGGCCTGGTCCGTGTGTGTCTGGGTCTGGCGGCTGGCCAATTACGGGTCACGGTCCTGGTCTCCTGGGGCCTGGACCTTGGGGCCCTGTGAGGAGGTGGTGCTGGGGGGTCTGCTGGAGGCATGGAGGTCGGGATTGGGGGTGTGGAACGTTCTAGGGGGAGGCCTGGTCCGTGTGTGTCTGGGTCTGGGGGCTGGCCCAGTACGGGTCCCGGTCCTGGTCCCCTGGGGGCCCTCATGTGGGGGTGTTGCTGGGGGGTCTGCTGGAGGCATGGAGACCGGGACTGGGGGTGTGGAACGTTGTAGGGGGAGGCCTGGTCCGTGTGTGTCTGGGTCTGGGGGCTGGCCAAGTACGGGTCACGGTCCTGGTCTCCTGGGGCCTGGACCTGGGGGCCCTGTGTGGAGGTGTTGCTGGGGGGTCTGCTGGAGGCATGGAGGTCGGGACTGGGGGTGTGGAACGTTGTAGGGGGAGGCCTGGTCCGTGCCTGCCTAACACTAACCCTGGCCCAGTACAAGTCCCGGTCCTGGTCCCCTGGGGCCTGGACCTGAGGGCCCTGTGTGGAGGTGGTGCTGGGGGGTCTGCTGGAGGCATGGGGTGTGGAACGTCTGCTGGAGGCATGGAGGCCAGGTCTGGGGGTGTGGAACTTTGTAGGGGGAGGCCTGGTCCGTGTGTGTCTGGGTCTGGCGGCTGGCCAAGTACGGGTCACGGTCCTGGTCTCCTGGGGCCTGGACCTTGGGGCCCTGTGAGGAGGTGGTGCTGGGGGGTCTGCTGGAGGCATGGAGGTCGGGATTGGGGGTGTGGAACGTTGTAGGGGGAGGCCTGGTCCGTGTGTGTCTGGGTCTGGGGGCTGGCCTAGTACGGGTCCCGGTCCTGGTCCCCTGGGGCCTGGACCTGGGGGCCCTCATGTGGGGGTGTTGCTGGGGGGTCTGCTGGAGGCATGGAGGCCGGGACTGGGGGTGTGGAACGTTGTAGGGGGAGGCCTGGTCCGTGTGTGTCTGGGTCTGGGGGCTGGCCAAGTACGGGTCACGGTCCTGGTCTCCTGGGGCCTGGACCTGGGGGCCCTGTGTGGAGGTGTTGCTGGGGGGTCTGCTGGAGGCATGGAGGCCGGGACTGGGGGTGTGGAACGTTGTAGGGGGAGGCCTGGTCCGTGCCTGCCTAACCCTAATCCTGGCCAAGTACGGGTCACGGTCCTTTTCTCCTGGGGCCTGGACCTTGGGGCCCTGTGAGGAGGTGGTGCTGGGGGGTCTGCTGGAGGCATGGAGGTCGGGACTGGGGGTGTGGAACGTTGTAGGGGGAGGCCTGGTCCGTGTGTGTCTGGGTCTGGGGGCTGGTCCAGTACGGGTCCCGGTCCTGGTCCCCTGGGGCCTGGACCAGGGGGCCCTCATGTGGGGGTGTTTGTGGGGGGTCTGCTGGTCCGTGCCTGCCTAACCCTAACCCTGGCCCAGTACGGGTCCAGGTCCTGGTCCCCTGGGGCCTGGACCTGGTGGCCCTCATGTGGGGGTGTTGCTGGGCCCTCATGTGGGGGTGTTGCTGGGGGGTCTGCTGGAGGCATGGAGGCCGGGACTGGGGGTGTGTGTCTGGGTCTGGGGGCTGGCCCAGTACGGGTCCCGGTCCTGGTCCCCTGGGGCCCGGACCTGGGGGCCCTCATGTGGGGGTGTTTGTGGGGGGTCTGCTGGTCCGTGCCTGCCTAACCCTAACCCTGGCCCAGTACGGGTCCCGGTCCTGGTCCCCTGGGGCCTGGACCTGAGGGCCCTCATGTGGGGGTGTTGCTGGGCCCTCATGTGGGGGTGTTGCTGGGGGGTCTGCTGGAGGCATGGAGGCCGGGACTGGGGGTGTGGAATGTTGTAGGCGGAGGCCTGGTCCGTGCCTGCCTAACCCTAACCCTGGCCCAGTACAAGTCCCGGTCCTGGTCCCCTGGGGCCTGGACCTGAGGGCCCTGTGTGGAGGTGGTGCTGGGCGGTCTGCTGGAGGCATGGAGGTCGGGACTGGGGGTGTTGAACGTCTGCTGGAGGCATGGAGGCCAGGTCTGGGGGTGTGGAACTTTGTAGGGGGAGGCCTGGTCCGTGTGTGTCTGGGTCTGGGGGCTGGCCAAGTACGGGTCACGGTCCTGGTCTCCTGGGGCCTGGACCTTGGGGCCCTGTGAGGAGGTGGTGCTGGGGGGTCTGCTGGAGGCATGGAGGTCGGGATTGGGGGTGTGGAACGTTGTAGGGGGAGGCCTGGTCCGTGTGTGTCTGGGTCTGGGGGCTGGCCAAGTACGGGTCACGGTCCTGGTCTCCTGGGGCCTGGACCTGAGGGCCCTGTGTGGAGGTGGTGCTGGGGGGTCTGCTGGAGGCATGGAGGTCGGGACTGGGGGTGTGGAACGTTGTAGGGGGAGGCCTGGTCCGTGTGTGTCTGGGTCTGGGGGCTGGCCAAGTACGGGTCACGGTCCTGGTCTCCTGGGGCCTGGACCTGGGGGCCCTGTGTGGAGGTGTTGCTGGGGGGTCTGCTGGAGGCATGGAGGTCGGGACTGGGGGTGTGGAACGTTGTAGGGGGAGGCCTGGTCCGTGCCTGCCTAACCCTAACCCTGGCCCAGTACAAGTCCCGGTCCTGGTCCCCTGGGGCCTGGACCTGAGGGCCCTGTGTGGAGGTGGTGCTGGGGGGTCTGCTGGAGGCATGGAGGTCGGGACTGGGGGTGTGGAACGTCTGCTGGAGGCATGGAGGCCAGGTCTGGGGGTGTGGAACGTTGTAGGGGGAGGCCTGGTCCGTGTGTGTCTGGGTCTGGGGGCTGGCCAAGTACGGGTCACGGTCCTGGTCTCCTGGGGCCTGGACCTTGGGGCCCTGTGAGGAGGTGGTGCTGGGGGATCTGCTGGAGGCATGGAGGTCGGGACTGGGGGTGTGGAACGTTGTAGGGGGAGGCCTGGACCGTGTGTGAATGGGTCTGGGGGCTGGCCCAGTACGGGTCCCGGTCCTGGTCCCCTGGGGCCTGGACCTGGGGGCCCTCATGTGGGGGTGTTGCTGGGGGGTCTGCTGGAGGCATGGAGGCCGGGACTGGGGGTGTGGAACGTTGTAGGGGGAGGCCTGGTCCGTGTGTGTCTGGGTCTGGGGGCTGGCCAAGTACGGGTCACGGTCCTGGTCTCCTGGGGCCTGGACCTGGGGGCCCTGTATGGAGGTGGTGCTGGGGGGTCTGCTGGAGGCATGGAGGTCGGGACTGGGGGTGTGGAACGTTGTAGGAGGAGGCCTGGGCCGTGTGTGTCTGGGTCTGGGGGCTGGCCAAGTACGGGTCCCGGTCCTGGTCCCCTGGGGCCTGGACCTGGGGGCCCTCATATGGGGGTGTTGCTGGGGGGTCTACTGGAGGCATGGAGGCCGGGACTGGGGGTGTGGAACGTTTTACGGGGAGGCCTGGTCCGTGTGTGTCTGGGTCTGGGGGCTGGCCAAGTACGGGTCAAGGTCCTGGTCTCCTGGGGCCTGGACCTGGGGGCCCTGTGTGGAGGTGTTGCTGGGGGGTCTGCTGGAGGCATGGAGGTCGGGACTGGGGGTGTGGAACGTTGTAGGGGGAGTCCTGGTCCGTGCCTGCCTAACCCTAACCCTGGCCCAGTACAAGTCCCGGTCCTGGTCCCCTTGGGCCTGGACCTGAGGGCCCTGTGTGGAGGTGGTGCTGGGGGGTCTGCTGGAGGCATGGGGTGTGGAACGTCTGCTGGAGGCATGGAGGCCAGGTCTGGGGGTCTGGAACGTTGTAGGGGGAGGCCTGGTCCGTGTGTGTCTGGGTCTGGGGGCTGGCCAAGTACGGGTCACGGTCCTGGTCTCCTGGGGCCTGGACCTTGGGGCCCTGTGAGGAGGTGGTGCTGGGGGATCTGCTGGAGGCATGGAGGTCGGGACTGGGGGTGTGGAACATTGTAGGGGGAGGCCTGGACCGAGTGTGAATGGGTCTGGGGGCTGGCCCAGTACGGGTCCCGGTCCTGGTCCCCTGGGGCCTGGACCTGGGGGCCCTCATGTGGGGGTGTTGCTGGGGGGTCTGCTGGAGGCATGGAGGCCGGGACTGGGGGTGTGGAACGTTGTAGGGGGAGGCCTGGTCCGTGCCTGCCTAACCCTAACCCTGGCCCAGTACAAGTCCCGGTCTTGGTCCCCTGGGGCCTGGACCTGGGGGCCCTGTGAGGAGGTGGTGCTGGGGGGTCTGCTGGAGGCATTGAGGTCGGGACTGGGGGTGTGGAACGTCTGCTGGAGGCATGGAGGCCGGGACTGGGGGTGTGGAACGTTTTGGGGGAGGCCTGGTCCGTGTGTGTCTGGGGGCTGGCCAAGTACGGGTCATGGTCCTGGTTTCCTGGGTCCTGGACCTGGGGGCCCTCTTAGGAGGTGGTGCTGTGGAGTCTGCTGGAGGCATGGAGGTCGGGACTGGGGGTGTGGAACGTTGTAGGAGGAGGCCTGGGCCGTGTGTGTCTGGGTCTGGGGGCTGGCCAAGTACGGGTCCCGGTCCTGGTCCCCTGGGGCCTGGACCTGGGTGCCCTCATGTGGGGGTGTATGTGGGGGGTCTGCTGGTCCGTGCCTGGCTAACCCTAACCCTGGCCCAGTACGGGTCCTGGTCCTGGTCCCCTGGGGCCTGGACCTGGGGGCCCTCATGTGGGGTTGTTGCTGGGCCCTCATGTGGGGGTGTTGCTGGGGGGTCTGCTGAAGGCATGGAGGCCGGGAATGGGGGTGTGTGTCTGGGTCTGGGGGCTGGCCCAGAACGGGTCCCGGTCCTGGTCCCCTGGGGCCTGGTCCTGGGGGCCCTCATGTGGGGGTGTTGCTGGGGGGTCTGCTGGAGGCATGGAGGACGGGACTGTCGGTGTGGAATGTTGTAGGGGGAGGCCTGGTCCGTGCCTGCCTAACCCTAACCCTGGCCCAGTACGGGTCCCGGTCCTGGTCCCCTGGGGCCTGGACCTGGGGGCCCTCATCTAGGGGTGTTGCTGGGGGGTCTGCTGGAGGCATGGAGGCCGGGACTGGGGGTGTGGAACGTTGTAGGGGGAGGCCTGGTCCGTGTGTGTCTGGGTCTGGGGGCTTGCCCAGTACGGGTCCCGGTCCTGGTCCCCTGGGGCCTGGACCTGGGGGCCCTCATATGGGGGTGTTGCTGGGGGGTCTACTGGAGGCATGGAGGCCGGGACTGGGGGTGTGGAACGTTTTACGGGGAGGCCTGGTCCGTGTGTGTCTGGGTCTGGGGGCTGGCCAAGTACGGGTCAAGGTCCTGGTCTCCTGGGTCCTGGACCTGGGGGCCCTGTGTGGAGGTGTTGCTGGGGGGTCTGCTGGAGGCATGGAGGTCGGGACTGGGGGTGTGGAACGTTGTAGGGGGAGGCCTGGCCCGTGCCTGCCTAACCCTAACCCTGGCCCAGTACAAGTCCCGGTCCTGGTCCCCTTGGGCCTGGACCTGAGGGCCCTGTGTGGAGGTGGTGCTGGGGGGTCTGCTGGAGGCATGGGGTGTGGAACGTCTGCTGGAGGCATGGAGGCCAGGTCTGGGGTTGTGGAACGTTGTAGGGGGAGGCCTGGTCCGTGTGTGTCTGGGTCTGGGGGCTGGCCAAGTACGGGTCACGGTCCTGGTCTCCTGGGGCCTGGACCTGAGGGCCCTGTGTGGAGGTGGTGCTGGGGGGTCTGCTGGAGGCATGGAGGTCGGGACTGGGGGTGTGGAACGTTGTAGGGGGAGGCCTGGTCCGTGTGTGTCTGGGTCTGGGGGCTGGCCAAGTACGGGTCACGGTCCTGGTCTCCTGGGGCCTGGACCTGGGGGCCCTGTGTGGAGGTGTTTGTGGGGGGTCTGCTGGTCCGTGGGTCTGCTGGGTCTGGAGGCCAGGTCTGGGGGTGTGGAACGTTGTAGGGGGAGGCCTGGTCCGTGTGTGTCTGGGTCTGGGGGCTGGCCAAGTACGGGTCACGGTCCTGGTCTCCTGGGGCCTGGACCTTGGGGCCCTGTGAGGAGGTGGTGCTGGGGGATCTGCTGGAGGCATGGAGGTCGGGACTGGGGGTGTGGATCGTTGTAGGGGGAGGCCTGGACCGTGTGTGAATGGGTCTGGGGGCAGGCCCAGTACGGGTCCCGGTCCTGGTCCCCTGGGGCCTGGACCTGGGGGCCCTCATGTGGGGGTGTTGCTGGGGGGTCTGCTGGAGGCATGGAGGCCGGGACTGGGGGTGTGGAACGTTGTAGGGGGAGGCCTGGTCCGTGTGTGTCTGGGTCTGGGGGCTGGCCAAGTACGGGTCACGGTCCTCGTCTCCTGGGGCCTGGACCTGGGGGCCCTGTGTGGAGGTGGTGCTGGGGGGTCTGCTGGAGGCATGCAGGCCGGGACTGGGGGTGTGGAATGTTGTAGGGGGAGGCCTGGTCCGTGCCTGCCTAACCCTAACCCTGGCCCAGTACGGGTCCCGGTCCTGGTCCCCTGGGGCCTGGACCTGGGGGCCCTCATCTAGGGGTGTTGCTGGGGGGTCTGCTGGAGGCATGGAGGCCGGGACTGGGGGTGTGGAACGTTTTACGGGGAGGCCTGGTCCGTGTGTGTCTGGGTCTGGGGGCTGGCCAAGTACGGGTCAAGGTCCTGGTCTCCTGGGGCCTGGACCTGGGGGCCCTGTGTGGAGGTGGTGCTGGGGGGTCTGCTGGAGGCATGGAGGTCGGGACTGGGGGTGTGGAACATTGTAGGGGGAGGCCTGGTCCGTGTGTGTCTGGGTCTGGGGGCTGGCCAAATACGGGTCACGGTCCTGGTCTCCTGGGGCCTGGACTTGGGGGCCTTGTGGAGGTGGTGCTGGGGGGTCTGCTGGAGGCATGGAGGTCGGGACTGGGGGTGTGGAACGTTGTAGGGGGAGGCCTGGACCGTGTGTGTCTGGGTCTGGGGGCTGGCCCAGTACGGGTCCCGGTCCTGGTCCCGTGGGGCCTGGACCTGGGGGCCCTCATGTGGGGGTGTTGCTGGGGGGTCTGCTGGAGGCATGGAGGCCGGGACTGGGGGTATGGAACGTTGTAGGGGGAGGCCTGGTCCGTGCCTGCCTAACCCTAACCCTGGCCCAGTACGGGTCCGGTCCTGGTCCCCTGGGGGCCCTCATGTGGGGGTGTTGCTGGGGGGTCTGCTGGAGGCATGGAGGCCGGGACTGGGGGTGTGGAACGTTGTAGGGGGAGGCCTGGTCCGTGCCTGCCTAACCCTAACCCTGGCCCAGTGCGGGTCCCGGTCCTGGTCCCCTGGGGCCTGGACCTGGGGGCCCTCATGTGGGGGTGTTGCTGGGGGGTCTGCTGGAGGCATGGAGACCGGGACTGGGGGTGTGGAACGTTGTAGGGGGAGGCCTGGTCCGTGTGTGTCTGGGTCTGGGGGCTGGCCAAGTACGGGTCCCGGTCCTGGTCCCCTGGGGCCCGGACCTGGGGGCCCTCATGTGGGGGTGTTTGTGGGGGGTCTGCTGGTCCGTGCCTGCCTAACCCTAACCCTGGCCCAGTACGGGTCCCGGTCCTGGTCCCCTGGGGCCTGGACCTGGGGGCCCTCATGTGGGGGTGTTGCTGGGCCCTCATGTGGGGGTGTTGCTGGGGGGTCTGCTGGAGGCATGGAGGCCGGGACTGGGGGTGTGGAATGTTGTAGGCGGAGGCCTGGTCCGTGCCTGCCTAACCCTAACCCTGGCCCAGTACAAGTCCCGGTCCTGGTCCCCTGGGGCCTGGACCTGAGGGCCCTGTGTGGAGGTGGTGCTGGGCGGTCTGCTGGAGGCATGGAGGTCGGGACTGGGGGTGTTGAACGTCTGCTGGAGGCATGGAGGCCAGGTCTGGGGGTGTGGAACTTTGTAGGGGGAGGCCTGGTCCGTGTGTGTCTGGGTCTGGGGGCTGGCCAAGTACGGGTCACGGTCCTGGTCTCCTGGGGCCTGGACCTTGGGGCCCTGTGAGGAGGTGGTGCTGGGGGGTCTGCTGGAGGCATGGAGGTCGGGATTGGGGGTGTGGAACGTTGTAGGGGGAGGCCTGGTCCGTGTGTGTCTGGGTCTGGGGGCTGGCCCAGTACGGGTCCCGGTCCTGGTCCCCTGGGGCCTGGACCTGGGGGCCCTCAAGTGGGGGTGTTGCTGGGCCCTCATGTGGGGGTGTTGCTGGGGGGTCTGCTGGAGGCATGGAGGCCGGGACTGGGGGTGTGTGTCTGGGTCTGGGGGCTGGCCCAGTACGGGTCCCGGTCCTGGTCCCCTGGGGCCCGGACCTGGGGGCCCTCATGTGGGGGTGTTTGTGGGGGGTCTGCTGGTCCGTGCCTGCCTAACCCTAACCCTGGCCCAGTACGGGTCCCGGTCCTGGTCCCCTGGGGCCTGGACCTGGGGGCCCTCATGTGGGGGTGTTGCTGGGCCCTCATGTGGGGGTGTTGCTGGGGGGTCTGCTGGAGGCATGGAGGCCGGGACTGGGGGTGTGGAACGTTGTAGGGGGAGGCCTGGTCCGTGCCTGCCTAACCCTAACCCTGGCCCAGTGCGGGTCCCGGTCCTGGTCCCCTGGGGCCCGGACCTGGGGGCCCTCATGTGGGGGTGTTTGTGGGGGGTCTGCTGGTCCGTGCCTGCCTAACCCTAACCCTGGCCCAGTACGGGTCCCGGTCCTGGTCCCCTGGGGCCTGGACCTGGGGGCCCTCATGTGGGGGTGTTGCTGGGCCCTCATGTGGGGGTGTTGCTGGGGGGTCTGCTGGAGGCATGGAGGCCGGGACTGGGGGTGTGGAATGTTGTAGGCGGAGGCCTGGTCCGTGCCTGCCTAACCCTAACCCTGGCCCAGTACAAGTCCCGGTCCTGGTCCCCTGGGGCCTGGACCTGAGGGCCCTGTGTGGAGGTGGTGCTGGGCGGTCTGCTGGAGGCATGGAGGTCGGGACTGGGGGTGTTGAACGTCTGCTGGAGGCATGGAGGCCAGGTCTGGGGGTGTGGAACTTTGTAGGGGGAGGCCTGGTCCGTGTGTGTCTGGGTCTGGGGGCTGGCCAAGTACGGGTCACGGTCCTGGTCTCCTGGGGCCTGGACCTTGGGGCCCTGTGAGGAGGTGGTGCTGGGGGGTCTGCTGGAGGCATGGAGGTCGGGATTGGGGGTGTGGAACGTTGTAGGGGGAGGCCTGGTCCGTGTGTGTCTGGGTCTGGGGGCTGGCCCAGTACGGGTCCCGGTCCTGGTCCCCTGGGGGCCCTCATGTGGGGGTGTTGCTGGGGGGTCTGCTGGAGGCATGGAGACCGGGACTGGGGGTGTGGAACGTTGTAGGGGGAGGCCTGGTCCGTGTGTGTCTGGGTCTGGGGGCTGGCCAAGCACGGGTCACGGTCCTGGTCTCCTGGGGCCTGGACCTGGGGGCCCTGTGTGGAGGTGTTGCTGGGGGGTCTGCTGGAGGCATGGAGGTCGGGACTGGGGGTGTGGAACGTTGTAGGGGGAGGCCTGGTCCGTGCCTGCCTAACACTAACCCTGGCCCAGTACAAGTCCCGGTCCTGGTCCCCTGGGGCCTGGACCTGAGGGCCCTGTGTGGAGGTGGTGCTGGGGGGTCTGCTGGAGGCATGGGGTGTGGAACGTCTGCTGGAGGCATGGAGGCCAGGTCTGGGGGTGTGGAACTTTGTAGGGGGAGGCCTGGTCCGTGTGTGTCTGGGTCTGGCGGCTGGCCAAGTACGGGTCACGGTCCTGGTCTCCTGGGGCCTGGACCTTGGGGCCCTGTGAGGAGGTGGTGCTGGGGGGTCTGCTGGAGGCATGGAGGTCGGGATTGGGGGTGTGGAACGTTGTAGGGGGAGGCCTGGTCCGTGTGTGTCTGGGTCTGGGGGCTGGCCTAGTACGGGTCCCGGTCCTGGTCCCCTGGGGCCTGGACCTGGGGGCCCTCATGTGGGGGTGTTGCTGGGGGGTCTGCTGGAGGCATGGAGGCCGGGACTGGGGGTGTGGAACGTTGTAGGGGGAGGCCTGGTCCGTGTGTGTCTGGGTCTGGGGGCTGGCCAAGTACGGGTCACGGTCCTGGTCTCCTGGGGCCTGGACCTGGGGGCCCTGTGTGGAGGTGTTGCTGGGGGGTCTGCTGGAGGCATGGAGGCCGGGACTGGGGGTGTGGAACGTTGTAGGGGGAGGCCTGGTCCGTGCCTGCCTAACCCTAATCCTGGCCAAGTACGGGTCACGGTCCTTTTCTCCTGGGGCCTGGACCTTGGGGCCCTGTGAGGAGGTGGTGCTGGGGGGTCTGCTGGAGGCATGGAGGTCGGGACTGGGGGTGTGGAACGTTGTAGGGGGAGGCCTGGTCCGTGTGTGTCTGGGTCTGGGGGCTGGTCCAGTACGGGTCCCGGTCCTGGTCCCCTGGGGCCTGGACCAGGGGGCCCTCATGTGGGGGTGTTTGTGGGGGGTCTGCTGGTCCGTGCCTGCCTAACCCTAACCCTGGCCCAGTACGGGTCCAGGTCCTGGTCCCCTGGGGCCTGGACCTGGTGGCCCTCATGTGGGGGTGTTGCTGGGCCCTCATGTGGGGGTGTTGCTGGGGGGTCTGCTGGAGGCATGGAGGCCGGGACTGGGGGTGTGTGTCTGGGTCTGGGGGCTGGCCCAGTACGGGTCCCGGTCCTGGTCCCCTGGGGCACGGACCTGGGGGCCCTCATGTGGGGGTGTTTGTGGGGGGTCTGCTGGTCCGTGCCTGCCTAACCCTAACCCTGGCCCAGTACGGGTCCCGGTCCTGGTCCCCTGGGGCCTGGACCTGAGGGCCCTCATGTGGGGGTGTTGCTGGGCCCTCATGTGGGGGTGTTGCTGGGGGGTCTGCTGGAGGCATGGAGGCCGGGACTGGGGGTGTGGAATGTTGTAGGCGGAGGCCTGGTCCGTGCCTGCCTAACCCTAACCCTGGCCCAGTACAAGTCCCGGTCCTGGTCCCCTGGGGCCTGGACCTGAGGGCCCTGTGTGGAGGTGGTGCTGGGCGGTCTGCTGGAGGCATGGAGGTCGGGACTGGGGGTGTTGAACGTCTGCTGGAGGCATGGAGGCCAGGTCTGGGGGTGTGGAACTTTGTAGGGGGAGGCCTGGTCCGTGTGTGTCTGGGTCTGGGGGCTGGCCAAGTACGGGTCACGGTCCTGGTCTCCTGGGGCCTGGACCTTGGGGCCCTGTGAGGAGGTGGTGCTGGGGGGTCTGCTGGAGGCATGGAGGTCGGGATTGGGGGTGTGGAACGTTGTAGGGGGAGGCCTGGTCCGTGTGTGTCTGGGTCTGGGGGCTGGCCAAGTACGGGTCACGGTCCTGGTCTCCTGGGGCCTGGACCTGAGGGCCCTGTGTGGAGGTGGTGCTGGGGGGTCTGCTGGAGGCATGGAGGTCGGGACTGGGGGTGTGGAACGTTGTAGGGGGAGGCCTGGTCCGTGTGTGTCTGGGTCTGGGGGCTGGCCAAGTACGGGTCACGGTCCTGGTCTCCTGGGGCCTGGACCTGGGGGCCCTGTGTGGAGGTGTTGCTGGGGGGTCTGCTGGAGGCATGGAGGTCGGGACTGGGGGTGTGGAACGTTGTAGGGGGAGGCCTGGTCCGTGCCTGCCTAACCCTAACCCTGGCCCAGTACAAGTCCCGGTCCTGGTCCCCTGGGGCCTGGACCTGAGGGCCCTGTGTGGAGGTGGTGCTGGGGGGTCTGCTGGAGGCATGGAGGTCGGGACTGGGGGTGTGGAACGTCTGCTGGAGGCATGGAGGCCAGGTCTGGGGGTGTGGAACGTTGTAGGGGGAGGCCTGGTCCGTGTGTGTCTGGGTCTGGGGGCTGGCCAAGTACGGGTCACGGTCCTGGTCTCCTGGGGCCTGGACCTTGGGGCCCTGTGAGGAGGTGGTGCTGGGGGATCTGCTGGAGGCATGGAGGTCGGGACTGGGGGTGTGGAACGTTGTAGGGGGAGGCCTGGACCGTGTGTGAATGGGTCTGGGGGCTGGCCCAGTACGGGTCCCGGTCCTGGTCCCCTGGGGCCTGGACCTGGGGGCCCTCATGTGGGGGTGTTGCTGGGGGGTCTGCTGGAGGCATGGAGGCCGGGACTGGGGGTGTGGAACGTTGTAGGGGGAGGCCTGGTCCGTGTGTGTCTGGGTCTGGGGGCTGGCCAAGTACGGGTCACGGTCCTGGTCTCCTGGGGCCTGGACCTGGGGGCCCTGTATGGAGGTGGTGCTGGGGGGTCTGCTGGAGGCATGGAGGTCGGGACTGGGGGTGTGGAACGTTGTAGGAGGAGGCCTGGGCCGTGTGTGTCTGGGTCTGGGGGCTGGCCAAGTACGGGTCCCGGTCCTGGTCCCCTGGGGCCTGGACCTGGGGGCCCTCATATGGGGGTGTTGCTGGGGGGTCTACTGGAGGCATGGAGGCCGGGACTGGGGGTGTGGAACGTTTTACGGGGAGGCCTGGTCCGTGTGTGTCTGGGTCTGGGGGCTGGCCAAGTACGGGTCAAGGTCCTGGTCTCCTGGGGCCTGGACCTGGGGGCCCTGTGTGGAGGTGTTGCTGGGGGGTCTGCTGGAGGCATGGAGGTCGGGACTGGGGGTGTGGAACGTTGTAGGGGGAGTCCTGGTCCGTGCCTGCCTAACCCTAACCCTGGCCCAGTACAAGTCCCGGTCCTGGTCCCCTTGGGCCTGGACCTGAGGGCCCTGTGTGGAGGTGGTGCTGGGGGGTCTGCTGGAGGCATGGGGTGTGGAACGTCTGCTGGAGGCATGGAGGCCAGGTCTGGGGGTCTGGAACGTTGTAGGGGGAGGCCTGGTCCGTGTGTGTCTGGGTCTGGGGGCTGGCCAAGTACGGGTCACGGTCCTGGTCTCCTGGGGCCTGGACCTTGGGGCCCTGTGAGGAGGTGGTGCTGGGGGATCTGCTGGAGGCATGGAGGTCGGGACTGGGGGTGTGGAACATTGTAGGGGGAGGCCTGGACCGAGTGTGAATGGGTCTGGGGGCTGGCCCAGTACGGGTCCCGGTCCTGGTCCCCTGGGGCCTGGACCTGGGGGCCCTCATGTGGGGGTGTTGCTGGGGGGTCTGCTGGAGGCATGGAGGCCGGGACTGGGGGTGTGGAACGTTGTAGGGGGAGGCCTGGTCCGTGCCTGCCTAACCCTAACCCTGGCCCAGTACAAGTCCCGGTCTTGGTCCCCTGGGGCCTGGACCTGGGGGCCCTGTGAGGAGGTGGTGCTGGGGGGTCTGCTGGAGGCATTGAGGTCGGGACTGGGGGTGTGGAACGTCTGCTGGAGGCATGGAGGCCGGGACTGGGGGTGTGGAACGTTTTGGGGGAGGCCTGGTCCGTGTGTGTCTGGGGGCTGGCCAAGTACGGGTCATGGTCCTGGTTTCCTGGGTCCTGGACCTGGGGGCCCTCTTAGGAGGTGGTGCTGTGGAGTCTGCTGGAGGCATGGAGGTCGGGACTGGGGGTGTGGAACGTTGTAGGAGGAGGCCTGGGCCGTGTGTGTCTGGGTCTGGGGGCTGGCCAAGTACGGGTCCCGGTCCTGGTCCCCTGGGGCCTGGACCTGGGTGCCCTCATGTGGGGGTGTATGTGGGGGGTCTGCTGGTCCGTGCCTGGCTAACCCTAACCCTGGCCCAGTACGGGTCCTGGTCCTGGTCCCCTGGGGCCTGGACCTGGGGGCCCTCATGTGGGGTTGTTGCTGGGCCCTCATGTGGGGGTGTTGCTGGGGGGTCTGCTGAAGGCATGGAGGCCGGGAATGGGGGTGTGTGTCTGGGTCTGGGGGCTGGCCCAGAACGGGTCCCGGTCCTGGTCCCCTGGGGCCTGGTCCTGGGGGCCCTCATGTGGGGGTGTTGCTGGGGGGTCTGCTGGAGGCATGGAGGACGGGACTGTCGGTGTGGAATGTTGTAGGGGGAGGCCTGGTCCGTGCCTGCCTAACCCTAACCCTGGCCCAGTACGGGTCCCGGTCCTGGTCCCCTGGGGCCTGGACCTGGGGGCCCTCATCTAGGGGTGTTGCTGGGGGGTCTGCTGGAGGCATGGAGGCCGGGACTGGGGGTGTGGAACGTTGTAGGGGGAGGCCTGGTCCGTGTGTGTCTGGGTCTGGGGGCTTGCCCAGTACGGGTCCCGGTCCTGGTCCCCTGGGGCCTGGACCTGGGGGCCCTCATATGGGGGTGTTGCTGGGGGGTCTACTGGAGGCATGGAGGCCGGGACTGGGGGTGTGGAACGTTTTACGGGGAGGCCTGGTCCGTGTGTGTCTGGGTCTGGGGGCTGGCCAAGTACGGGTCAAGGTCCTGGTCTCCTGGGGCCTGGACCTGGGGGCCCTGTGTGGAGGTGTTGCTGGGGGGTCTGCTGGAGGCATGGAGGTCGGGACTGGGGGTGTGGAACGTTGTAGGGGGAGGCCTGGCCCGTGCCTGCCTAACCCTAACCCTGGCCCAGTACAAGTCCCGGTCCTGGTCCCCTTGGGCCTGGACCTGAGGGCCCTGTGTGGAGGTGGTGCTGGGGGGTCTGCTGGAGGCATGGGGTGTGGAACGTCTGCTGGAGGCATGGAGGCCAGGTCTGGGGTTGTGGAACGTTGTAGGGGGAGGCCTGGTCCGTGTGTGTCTGGGTCTGGGGGCTGGCCAAGTACGGGTCACGGTCCTGGTCTCCTGGGGCCTGGACCTTGGGGCCCTGTGAGGAGGTGGTGCTGGGGGATCTGCTGGAGGCATGGAGGTCGGGACTGGGGGTGTGGAACATTGTAGGGGGAGGCCTGGACCGAGTGTGAATGGGTCTGGGGGCTGGCCCAGTACGGGTACCGGTCCTGGTCCCCTGGGGCCTGGACCTGGGGGCCCTCATGTGGGGGTGTTGCTGGGGGGTATGCTGGAGGCATGGAGGCCGGGACTGGGGGTGTGGAACGTTGTAGGGGGAGGCCTGGTCCGTGCCTGCCTAACCCTAACCCTGGCCCAGTACAAGTCCCGGTCTTGGTCCCCTGGGGCCTGGACCTGGGGGCCCTGTGAGGAGGTGGTGCTGGGGGGTCTGCTGGAGGCATGGAGGTCGGGACTGGGGGTGTGGAACGTTGTAGGGGGAGGCCTGGTCCGTGTGGGTCTGGGGGCTGGCCCAGTACGGGTCCCGGTCCTGGTCCCCTGGGGCCTGGACCTGGGGGCCCTGTGAGGAGGTGGTGCTGGGGGGTCTGCTGGAGGCATGGAGGTCGGGACTGGGGGTGTGGAACGTTGTAGGGGGAGGCCTGGTCCGTGTGGGTCTGGGGGCTGGCCCAGTACGGGTCCCGGTCCTGGTCCCCTGGGGCCTGGACCTGGGGGCCCTCATGTGGGGGTGTTTGTGGGGGGTCTGCTGGTCCGTGGGTCTGCTGGGTCTGGAGGCCAGGTCTGGGGGTGTGGAACGTTGTAGGGGGAGGCCTGGTCCGTGTGTGTCTGGGTCTGGGGGCTGGCCAAGTACGGGTCACGGTCCTGGTCTCCTGGGGCCTGGACCTTGGGGCCCTGTGAGGAGGTGGTGCTGGGGGATCTGCTGGAGGCATGGAGGTCGGGACTGGGGGTGTGGATCGTTGTAGGGGGAGGCCTGGACCGTGTGTGAATGGGTCTGGGGGCAGGCCCAGTACGGGTCCCGGTCCTGGTCCCCTGGGGCCTGGACCTGGGGGCCCTCATGTGGGGGTGTTGCTGGGGGGTCTGCTGGAGGCATGGAGGCCGGGACTGGGGGTGTGGAACGTTGTAGGGGGAGGCCTGGTCCGTGTGTGTCTGGGGGCTGGCCAAGTACGGGTCACGGTCCTCGTCTCCTGGGGCCTGGACCTGGGGGCCCTGTGTGGAGGTGGTGCTGGGGGGTCTGCTGGAGGCATGCAGGCCGGGACTGGGGGTGTGGAATGTTGTAGGGGGAGGCCTGGTCCGTGCCTGCCTAACCCTAACCCTGGCCCAGTACGGGTCCCGGTCCTGGTCCCCTGGGGCCTGGACCTGGGGGCCCTCATCTAGGGGTGTTGCTGGGGGGTCTGCTGGAGGCATGGAGGCCGGGACTGGGGGTGTGGAACGTTTTACGGGGAGGCCTGGTCCGTGTGTGTCTGGGTCTGGGGGCTGGCCAAGTACGGGTCAAGGTCCTGGTCTCCTGGGGCCTGGACCTGGGGGCCCTGTGTGGAGGTGGTGCTGGGGGGTCTGCTGGAGGCATGGAGGTCGGGACTGGGGGTGTGGAACATTGTAGGGGGAGGCCTGGTCCGTGTGTGTCTGGGTCTGGGGGCTGGCCAAATACGGGTCACGGTCCTGGTCTCCTGGGGCCTGGACTTGGGGGCCTTGTGGAGGTGGTGCTGGGGGGTCTGCTGGAGGCATGGAGGTCGGGACTGGGGGTGTGGAACGTTGTAGGGGGAGGCCTGGACCGTGTGTGTCTGGGTCTGGGGGCTGGCCCAGTACGGGTCCCGGTCCTGGTCCCGTGGGGCCTGGACCTGGGGGCCCTCATGTGGGGGTGTTGCTGGGGGGTCTGCTGGAGGCATGGAGGCCGGGACTGGGGGTATGGAACGTTGTAGGGGGAGGCCTGGTCCGTGCCTGCCTAACCCTAACCCTGGCCCAGTACGGGTCCGGTCCTGGTCCCCTGGGGGCCCTCATGTGGGGGTGTTGCTGGGGGGTCTGCTGGAGGCATGGAGGCCGGGACTGGGGGTGTGGAACGTTGTAGGGGGAGGCCTGGTCCGTGCCTGCCTAACCCTAACCCTGGCCCAGTGCGGGTCCCGGTCCTGGTCCCCTGGGGCCTGGACCTGGGGGCCCTCATGTGGGGGTGTTGCTGGGGGGTCTGCTGGAGGCATGGAGACCGGGACTGGGGGTGTGGAACGTTGTAGGGGGAGGCCTGGTCCGTGTGTGTCTGGGTCTGGGGGCTGGCCAAGTACGGGTCCCGGTCCTGGTCCCCTGGGGCCCGGACCTGGGGGCCCTCATGTGGGGGTGTTTGTGGGGGGTCTGCTGGTCCGTGCCTGCCTAACCCTAACCCTGGCCCAGTACGGGTCCCGGTCCTGGTCCCCTGGGGCCTGGACCTGGGGGCCCTCATGTGGGGGTGTTGCTGGGCCCTCATGTGGGGGTGTTGCTGGGGGGTCTGCTGGAGGCATGGAGGCCGGGACTGGGGGTGTGGAATGTTGTAGGCGGAGGCCTGGTCCGTGCCTGCCTAACCCTAACCCTGGCCCAGTACAAGTCCCGGTCCTGGTCCCCTGGGGCCTGGACCTGAGGGCCCTGTGTGGAGGTGGTGCTGGGCGGTCTGCTGGAGGCATGGAGGTCGGGACTGGGGGTGTTGAACGTCTGCTGGAGGCATGGAGGCCAGGTCTGGGGGTGTGGAACTTTGTAGGGGGAGGCCTGGTCCGTGTGTGTCTGGGTCTGGGGGCTGGCCAAGTACGGGTCACGGTCCTGGTCTCCTGGGGCCTGGACCTTGGGGCCCTGTGAGGAGGTGGTGCTGGGGGGTCTGCTGGAGGCATGGAGGTCGGGATTGGGGGTGTGGAACGTTGTAGGGGGAGGCCTGGTCCGTGTGTGTCTGGGTCTGGGGGCTGGCCCAGTACGGGTCCCGGTCCTGGTCCCCTGGGGCCTGGACCTGGGGGCCCTCAAGTGGGGGTGTTGCTGGGCCCTCATGTGGGGGTGTTGCTGGGGGGTCTGCTGGAGGCATGGAGGCCGGGACTGGGGGTGTGTGTCTGGGTCTGGGGGCTGGCCCAGTACGGGTCCCGGTCCTGGTCCCCTGGGGCCCGGACCTGGGGGCCCTCATGTGGGGGTGTTTGTGGGGGGTCTGCTGGTCCGTGCCTGCCTAACCCTAACCCTGGCCCAGTACGGGTCCCGGTCCTGGTCCCCTGGGGCCTGGACCTGGGGGCCCTCATGTGGGGGTGTTGCTGGGCCCTCATGTGGGGGTGTTGCTGGGGGGTCTGCTGGAGGCATGGAGGCCGGGACTGGGGGTGTGGAACGTTGTAGGGGGAGGCCTGGTCCGTGCCTGCCTAACCCTAACCCTGGCCCAGTGCGGGTCCCGGTCCTGGTCCCCTGGGGCCCGGACCTGGGGGCCCTCATGTGGGGGTGTTTGTGGGGGGTCTGCTGGTCCGTGCCTGCCTAACCCTAACCCTGGCCCAGTACGGGTCCCGGTCCTGGTCCCCTGGGGCCTGGACCTGGGGGCCCTCATGTGGGGGTGTTGCTGGGCCCTCATGTGGGGGTGTTGCTGGGGGGTCTGCTGGAGGCATGGAGGCCGGGACTGGGGGTGTGGAATGTTGTAGGCGGAGGCCTGGTCCGTGCCTGCCTAACCCTAACCCTGGCCCAGTACAAGTCCCGGTCCTGGTCCCCTGGGGCCTGGACCTGAGGGCCCTGTGTGGAGGTGGTGCTGGGCGGTCTGCTGGAGGCATGGAGGTCGGGACTGGGGGTGTTGAACGTCTGCTGGAGGCATGGAGGCCAGGTCTGGGGGTGTGGAACTTTGTAGGGGGAGGCCTGGTCCGTGTGTGTCTGGGTCTGGGGGCTGGCCAAGTACGGGTCACGGTCCTGGTCTCCTGGGGCCTGGACCTTGGGGCCCTGTGAGGAGGTGGTGCTGGGGGGTCTGCTGGAGGCATGGAGGTCGGGATTGGGGGTGTGGAACGTTGTAGGGGGAGGCCTGATCCGTGTGTGTCTGGGTCTGGGGGCTGGCCCAGTACGGGTCCCGGTCCTGGTCCCCTGGGGCCTGGACCTGGGGGCCCTCAAGTGGGGGTGTTGCTGGGCCCTCATGTGGGGGTGTTGCTGGGGGGTCTGCTGGAGGCATGGAGGCCGGGACTGGGGGTGTGTGTCTGGGTCTGGGGGCTGGCCCAGTACGGGTCCCGGTCCTGGTCCCCTGGGGCCCGGACCTGGGGGCCCTCATGTGGGGGTGTTTGTGGGGGGTCTGCTGGTCCGTGCCTGCCTAACCCTAACCCTGGCCCAGTACGGGTCCCGGTCCTGGTCCCCTGGGGCCTGGACCTGGGGGCCCTCATGTGGGGGTGTTGCTGGGCCCTCATGTGGGGGTGTTGCTGGGGGGTCTGCTGGAGGCATGGAGGCCGGGACTGGGGGTGTGGAATGTTGTAGGCGGAGGCCTGGTCCGTGCCTGCCTAACCCTAACCCTGGCCCAGTACAAGTCCCGGTCCTGGTCCCCTGGGGCCTGGACCTGAGGGCCCTGTGTGGAGGTGGTGCTGGGGGGTCTGCTGGAGGCATGGAGGTCGGGACTGGGGGTGTGGAACGTCTGCTGGAGGCATGGAGGCCAGGTCTGGGGGTGTGGAACTTTGTAGGGGGAGGCCTGGTCCGTGTGTGTCTGGGTCTGGCGGCTGGCCAAGTACGGGTCACGGTCCTGGTCTCCTGGGGCCTGGACCTTGGGGCCCTGTGAGGAGGTGGTGCTGGGGGGTCTGCTGGAGGCATGGAGGTCGGGATTGGGGGTGTGGAACGTTGTAGGGGGAGGCCTGGTCCGTGTGTGTCTGGGTCTGGGGGCTGGCCCAGTACGGGTCCCGGTCCTGGTCCCCTGGGGCCTGGACCTGGGGGCCCTCATGTGGGGGTGTTGCTGGGGGGTCTGCTGGAGGCATGGAGACCGGGACTGGGGGTGTGGAACGTTGTAGGGGGAGGCCTGGTCCGTGTGTGTCTGGGTCTGGGGGCTGGCCAAGTACGGGTCACGGTCCTGGTCTCCTGGGGCCTGGACCTGGGGGCCCTGTGTGGAGGTGTTGCTGGGGGGTCTGCTGGAGGCATGGAGGTCGGGACTGGGGGTGTGGAACGTTGTAGGGGGAGGCCTGGTCCGTGCCTGCCTAACACTAACCCTGGCCCAGTACAAGTCCCGGTCCTGGTCCCCTGGGGCCTGGACCTGAGGGCCCTGTGTGGAGGTGGTGCTGGGGGGTCTGCTGGAGGCATGGGGTGTGGAACGTCTGCTGGAGGCATGGAGGCCAGGTCTGGGGGTGTGGAACTTTGTAGGGGGAGGCCTGGTCCGTGTGTGTCTGGGTCTGGCGGCTGGCCAAGTACGGGTCACGGTCCTGGTCTCCTGGGGCCTGGACCTTGGGGCCCTGTGAGGAGGTGGTGCTGGGGGGTCTGCTGGAGGCATGGAGGTCGGGATTGGGGGTGTGGAACGTTGTAGGGGGAGGCCTGGTCCGTGTGTGTCTGGGTCTGGGGGCTGGCCTAGTACGGGTCCCGGTCCTGGTCCCCTGGGGCCTGGACCTGGGGGCCCTCATGTGGGGGTGTTGCTGGGGGGTCTGCTGGAGGCATGGAGACCGGGACTGGGGGTGTGGAACGTTGTAGGGGGAGGCCTGGTCCGTGTGTGTCTGGGTCTGGGGGCTGGCCAAGTACGGGTCACGGTCCTGGTCTCCTGGGGCCTGGACCTGGGGGCCCTGTGTGGAGGTGTTGCTGGGGGGTCTGCTGGAGGCATGGAGGCCGGGACTGGGGGTGTGGAACGTTGTAGGGGGAGGCCTGGTCCGTGCCTGCCTAACCCTAATCCTGGCCAAGTACGGGTCACGGTCCTTTTCTCCTGGGGCCTGGACCTTGGGGCCCTGTGAGGAGGTGGTGCTGGGGGGTCTGCTGGAGGCATGGAGGTCGGGACTGGGGGTGTGGAACGTTGTAGGGGGAGGCCTGGTCCGTGTGTGTCTGGGTCTGGGGGCTGGTCCAGTACGGGTCCCGGTCCTGGTCCCCTGGGGCCTGGACCAGGGGGCCCTCATGTGGGGGTGTTTGTGGGGGGTCTGCTGGTCCGTGCCTGCCTAACCCTAACCCTGGCCCAGTACGGGTCCAGGTCCTGGTCCCCTGGGGCCTGGACCTGGTGGCCCTCATGTGGGGGTGTTGCTGGGCCCTCATGTGGGGGTGTTGCTGGGGGGTCTGCTGGAGGCATGGAGGCCGGGACTGGGGGTGTGTGTCTGGGTCTGGGGGCTGGCCCAGTAAGGGTCCCGGTCCTGGTCCCCTGGGGCCCGGACCTGGGGGCCCTCATGTGGGGGTGTTTGTGGGGGGTCTGCTGGTCCGTGCCTGCCTAACCCTAACCCTGGCCCAGTACGGGTCCCGGTCCTGGTCCCCTGGGGCCTGGACCTGGGGGCCCTCATGTGGGGGTGTTGCTGGGCCCTCATGTGGGGGTGTTGCTGGGGGGTCTGCTGGAGGCATGGAGGCCGGGACTGGGGGTGTGGAATGTTGTAGGCGGAGGCCTGGTCCGTGCCTGCCTAACCCTAACCCTGGCCCAGTACAAGTCCCGGTCCTGGTCCCCTGGGGCCTGGACCTGAGGGCCCTGTGTGGAGGTGGTGCTGGGCGGTCTGCTGGAGGCATGGAGGTCGGGACTGGGGGTGTTGAACGTCTGCTGGAGGCATGGAGGCCAGGTCTGGGGGTGTGGAACTTTGTAGGGGGAGGCCTGGTCCGTGTGTGTCTGGGTCTGGGGGCTGGCCAAGTACGGGTCACGGTCCTGGTCTCCTGGGGCCTGGACCTTGGGGCCCTGTGAGGAGGTGGTGCTGGGGGGTCTGCTGGAGGCATGGAGGTCGGGATTGGGGGTGTGGAACGTTGTAGGGGGAGGCCTGGTCCGTGTGTGTCTGGGTCTGGGGGCTGGCCCAGTACGGGTCCCGGTCCCGGTCCCCCGGGGCCTGGACCTGGGGCCCCTCATGTGGGGGTGGTGCCTGGGGGTCTGCTGGAGGCATGGAGGTCGGGACTGGGGGTGTGGGACGTTGTAGGGGGAGGCCTGGTCCGTGTGTGTCTGGGTCTGGGTGCTGGCCCAGTACGGGTCCCGGTCCCGGTCCCCCGGGGCCTGGACCTGGGGTCCCTCATGTGGGGGTGGTGCCTGGGGGTCTGCTGGAGGCATGGAGGCCGGGACTGGGGGTGTGGGACGTTGTAGGGGGAGGCCTGGTCCGTGTGTGTCTGGGTCTGGGTGCTGGCCCAGTACGGGTCCCGGTCCCGGTCCCCCGGGGCCTGGACCTGGGGCCCCTCATGTGGGGGTGTTGCTGGGGGGTCTGCTGCAGGCATGGAGGCCGGGACTGGGGGTGTGGGACGTTGTAGGGGGAGGCCTGGTCCGTGTGTGTCTGGGTCTGGGTGCTGGCCCAGTACGGGTCCCGGTCCCGGTCCCCCGGGGCCTGGACCTGGGGCCCCTCATGTGGGGGTGTTGCTGGGGGGTCTGCTGCAGGCATGGAGGCCGGGACTGGGGGTGTGGGACGTTGTAGGGGGAGGCCTGGTCCGTGTGTGTCTGAGGAAAAAAAGAAAGAAAAAAGAGGCAAAAACCACTTCAAGTCTTGTGGACCCTCCAGGGGACCAGGACCACGTCCTGTGGTAGGCCCAGAGAGTCCACCATCCCGGACTGGCAAGAACATCAAGTCCCCCTGAGCCTGGATGAACTAAAGAAACCACAAAGTCCATTTAAACTACCATGGGACGTGTTTTGGAAATTTAACAGTCTTTTCTGTAAATCTCCAAAAACGCAACCCATGGTGCACTAACTCTGGGACTCTGTCTGATTTTGAGAAAAAGAGAGAATCAAAAATCAGACAGAGTCTTTTCTCCGTAGTCTACCAGGGGCAGCTTTTAGTATACCATGGGTTGGTTTTAGTATACCATGGGTTGGTTTTAGTCTACCATGGGTTGGGATTTTCGGGTTTTTACACCATGGGTACCGAAGACAAGAAAAATAGCAGTCTGCAGCCTGTAAAACTCTGGGCTTCGCCTACTACACGTTTGACCCCTGTGTTGGAAGGACATAGCCCATCCCGTGTGTAAGGGGGGCTCCAGGGGAAGAAGGCAGAGAACGGCCTGGAGGTCTTCTGGAGGCTCCAGAGGAGGGGGATCACGTCGCGTGTGAGGCCGAAACGGCTCACCATGTCGGACTGAATAGTGCAGCGAGTAGCCCCGAGTCTGGAGGTCTTTAGGACCCTCCAGAGGAGGGGGAACACGTCGCGTGTGAGGCCGAAACGGCTCACCATGTCGGACTGAATAGTGTAGTGAGTAGCCCAGAGTCTGAAGGTCTTTAGGACCCTCCAGAGGAGGGGGAACACGTCGCGTGTGAGTCCGAAAAGGCTCACCATGTCGGACTGAATAGTGTAGTGAGTGACCCCAAGCCTGGAGGTGTTTAGGACCCTCCAGAGGAGGGGGAACACGTCGCGTGTGAGGCCGAAACGGCTCACCATGTCGGACTGAATAGTGTAGTGAGTGACCCCAAGCCTGGAGGTCTTTAGGACCCTCCAGAGGAGGGGGACCACGTCGCGTGTGAGGCCGAAAAGGCTCACCATGTCGGACTGAATAGTGTAGTGAGTGACCCCAAGCCTGGAGGTGTTTAGGACCCTCCAGAGGAGGGGGAACACGTCGCGTGTGAGGCCGAAACGGCTCACCATGTCGGACTGAATAGTGTAGTGAGTGACCCCAAGCCTGGAGGTCTTTAGGACCCTCCAGAGGAGGGGGACCACGTCGCGTGTGAGGCCGAAAAGGCTCACCATGTCGGACTGAATAGTGTAGTGAGTGACCCCAAGCCTGGAGGTGTTTAGGACCCTCCAGAGGAGGGGGAACACGTCGCGTGTGAGTCCGAAAAGGCTCACCATGTCGGACTCAATAGTGTAGTGAGTAGCCCAGAGTCTGGAGGTCTTTAGGACCCTCCAGAGGAGGGGGAACACGTCGCGTGTGAGTCCGAAAAGGCTCACCATGTCGGACTGAATAGTGTAGTGAGTGACCCCAAGCCTGGAGGTGTTTAGGACCCTCCAGAGGAGGGGGAACACGTCGCGTGTGAGGCCGAAACGGCTCACCATGTCGGACTGAATAGTGTAGTGAGTGACCCCAAGCCTGGAGGTCTTTAGGACCCTCCAGAGGAGGGGGACCACGTCGCGTGTGAGGCCGAAAAGGCTCACCATGTCGGACTGAATAGTGTAGTGAGTGACCCCAAGCCTGGAGGTGTTTAGGACCCTCCAGAGGAGGGGGAACACGTCGCGTGTGAGTCCGAAAAGGCTCACCATGTCGGACTCAATAGTGTAGTGAGTAGCCCAGAGTCTGGAGGTCTTTAGGACCCTCCAGAGGAGGGGGAACACGTCGCGTGTGAGTCCGAAAAGGCTCACCATGTCGGACTGAATAGTGTAGTGAGTGACCCCAAGCCTGGAGGTGTTTAGGACCCTCCAGAGGAGGGGGAACACGTCGCGTGTGAGGCCGAAACGGCTCACCATGTCGGACTGAATAGTGTAGTGAGTGACCCCAAGCCTGGAGGTCTTTAGGACCCTCCAGAGGAGGGGGACCACGTCGCGTGTGAGGCCGAAAAGGCTCACCATGTCGGACTGAATAGTGTAGTGAGTGACCCCAAGCCTGGAGGTCTTTAGGACCCTCCAGAGGAGGGGGAACACGTCGCGTGTGAGTCCGAAAAGGCTCACCATGTCGGACTCAATAGTGTAGTGAGTAGCCCAGAGTCTGGAGGTCTTTAGGACCCTCCAGAGGAGGGGGAACACGTCGCGTGTGAGTCCGAAAAGGCTCACCATGTCGGACTGAATAGTGTAGTGAGTGACCCCAAGCCTGGAGGTGTTTAGGACCCTCCAGAGGAGGGGGAACACGTCGCGTGTGAGGCCGAAAAGGCTCACCATGTCGGACTGAGTGGAGCAGTGAGTGACCCCAAGCCTGGAGGTCCTGTGGACCCTCCAGAGGAGG